>NW_022631027.1:3712530-3719924 GCF_010015895.1 Lontra canadensis
AAAAAAAAAAAAAAAAGAAAAGAAACAATAAAAAAAAGAAAATGAATAAAGAAAGAATATAAAAAAGAAATATATATATATATATATATATATATATATATATATATATTTGTTAGATAAACTAGCTAAAAAACGTTAAAAAAGGAAAGGGTAAATGTTAAAAAAAATTGGGGCAGAAGAGAAAAAAAATTGAAAAAGAAAAAAAATTAAACTAACTGCAAGGCTAAAGAATCATGGGGAGAAAACCATGAGTTCCGTGCTTTGCTTTCTCCTCCTCTGGAATTCCGCTGCTCTCCTTGGTATTGAAACTGCACTCCTTGGTAGGTGAACTTGGTCCGGCTGGATTTCTTTTGATCTTCTGGGGGAGGGGCCTGTTGTAGTGATTCTCAAGTGTCTTTGCCCCAGGCGGAGTTGCACTGCCCTTACCAGGGGCCGGGCTGAGTAATCCGCTCGGGTTTGCTTTCGGAACCTTTTGTTCCCTGAGCACTTTCCGTAGAGTTCTGGAGGATGGGAATGAAAATGGCGGCCTCCCAGTCTACAGCCCGGAGGAGCTTAGAGCCCAGGGCCCCACTCCTCAGTGCGCCCTCAGAGAACAGCGCCCAATTACTCCCGTCACCTTGCCTCCGGCCACGCTCCAACCTGACCGAGCCTGCGACCGGTTCAAGGTAACCCTGAGCTGTGAGTCACTCCTCGGCTCCGTCTCTGTAGCCGGCTTCCCTGTTCTAATACCTGTAAGCTCTGCGACACTCAGACACCCCCGATCCTTCTGTGACCCTGCGGGACCTGAGGCCACGCTGACCCCGCGTGGGCTTCACTCCGGTTAAGCCTCTGGAGCGATGTCCCTCAGCGGAACAGACTTTTAAAAGTCCTGATTTTGTGCTCCGTTGCTCCGCCGTTTGCCGGGAGCCGGCCCCTCCCCCCCTGGTCTATCTTCCGGTCGCTTTGGATTCACTTCTCCGCCAGTCCTACCTTTCAGAAAGTGGTTGATTTTCTGTTTCTAGAATTGCTGTTCTTCTTCTCTTCGATCTCCCGTTGGATTTGTAGGTGTTTGCAATCTTTAGATAAGCTATCTAGCTGATCTCCCGCTACCTGAAGTAGTCTCAGCCTGCTACTTCTCCGCCATCGTGACTCGACATCTGTTTATCTTTTTTTTTTTTTTTTAAAGATTTTACTTATTTGTCAGAGAGAGCACAAGCATGGGGAGCAGCAGGCAGAGGGAGAAGCAGGATCCCCGCTGAGCAAGGAGCCCAATGAGGGACTTGATCCTGGGACCATGGGATCATGCCCTGAGCCCAAGGCAGACTGACTGACTTAACTGAGCTACCCAGGCATCCCTCTTCTGGCTTTTTAATTTAAATTAAAAAATATTATGAGAAAGAATAATTTCATAAAATGAAAAATAAAATGCATACACGAGGGTAGACTGAAAACAGAAAATATGTGTCAGTTTATTAAACTCTTATTTCAGTCACTCACAGGGTTTTATATGGGTACATGCCGGAACATAACACATACTGTCTTTCCTGCTGTGAAATTGATCCAACATATTTAAAAGCCACTGCTCTTCATACCACAGTAAACTGAGCAACAGAACAGTGTTTGTGGCCATCTGAAAAGGCCAATACCCAACCACCCACACTTTTTGTTCTGCAGACATAGTGCTAACTGCTCAAGGCCAAGCTGTCATCACTCCTTGATGGGTTCATACTTTGTTGCCTTATCTTTACCAATTTACAGCCAGGCAACAATCTTTGTTTAAAATAACTTCCCACATGTCATAAAACTACTGGCAAGGCTGGGAATTCGGTGGTGGTTTTCCCCTGATATATACATGGCTCTGTCATCAGTTTAGGAGCTGTTCCATCTTTCTAATCCTTCTTCTACCTCACTCAGTTCAGGACAACCCTTCTCAGCAATAATATGGCAATCCTAGTGCCCTTGCCTGTTCTATCATTTCCATTCTAGCAGAGCGATGTCAGGATGAGTGTGGAGACAAATAACTCTCACACTATAATTTTCCTAGAAGTACATGGTTTATTTTAATTCTACTATATAGAAGGAATTTATATTCATTTAATGCCATGCATAAGCAATTATACTACCCTCTAAGAGTAAGTCTATAATTATTCTGTAGCAACTGTCATACATCACTTCTAGATAAATTTTTGAAATTAAAAAACTACCACTTGAGGGGTATCTGAGTTGCTCAGTCCATTAAGTGTGTGCCTTTGGCTCAGATTGTGATCTCAGAATCCTGAGTTCAAGCCCTGCTTCCCTGCCTTTAATAGAAAATTGTAAGCAAAGACTTTTCCTTACCTCTAATATCATCTACCTAGAAAACAAAGATTTGTCTGTTTTGTCTTCATCAATCTTTCATTACTCAAATAAACCAAGTCTTCTGTTGTTAAGACAGATGTTTTGCATCTAACTATGTGACGCTTTGTGTTTGCCTTTGAAATTTTTTATCGTTGCTTTGGTCAAATAAATACTTAAATATTGCTTTTTAATAATCTATGGTCCTATTTCATCAAATGTTCACAATCTTTTGGTATTTTTGACAAACTTCCCCAAATCACACTCTAAATAAAATCTTTCTGACCTAAAGCTAACAAAGAATTTCTCAAAGATCTGTTCCCTCTCCTTATAAAAAGAGACTACACTAATTAGGCTTGATATGCCCAATTAATGGGAAGCAATGTCAAATAAATGTAATACTAAGCTTCTTTTACGTTGTATTTGTATAAATGTATATTATAAATGTTGTAGAAATTATACAAAATTCCTAAAACTCTAATGAAAACCTGATTTCTTGGTGTTTTGTTTTCCAGGCTTAAAGGAACCCACCCCCCTTTCAGCTATCTGTAACTTACCGTGAGTTGATACATTGTCTTTACAACAAAGGTCAAAACATTTATCTTTTTCTCCCTTCATCCAGAGTTCTGAAACCCTTGTTAAATATTCTTATTTTTCATGACAAGTGTATGTATTTGCACAAGTTTAATAGAAATCTGTTATTATAAAAGGACACCCAATACTCGTAGCCTCTGCTTCTTTGACCCACAGTTGACAAAAGACAATGTATTTCAATGTTGTAAGGGCCTAATTGCTTGTATTAAAAATAACCATGCTTGGGGCACCTGGGTGGCTCAGTGGGTTAAGCCTTTGCCTTTGGCTCAGGTCATGATCTCAGGGTCCTGGAATCGAGCCCCACATCAGACTCTCTGCTCAGCAGAGAGCCTGCTTCCCCCTCTCTCTCTGCCTGCCTCTCTGCCTACTTGTGATATCTGTCAAATAAATAAATAAAAATCTTTAAAAAAAAATAAATAACCATGCTTTGGTAGAGCCATCTTCTCACACTGTGTTCTTGGGGAGAGAAATCTTAAACATCACACCTTACAACCTGGAGATGTTGTCTGTTGGAGAAGACATCTCCAGAAAGACTCCCTTCAGCCCCATTGGCAAGACTCCCATCAGGTATAATGAACCAATCCCTGTGTCAGCAAACTCCAAGAAAAAGACCCTTGGATTCACAGGTCATATCTCAAAAACAAACCAAAACAAAATGCCAAATCCTGAGCAGACCTACACACTAACTGGTGACCTAAAAAGAAAGATTCCCAGGAATTGAAGCCAATGAAAGCTGAAAGAGACAGTTTTCCCAGGATGACCTGCCTGTATACCATTTTCTGTTGCTTCTACCTTGGTTTTTGTTTTTGTATTTCTTTCCCCTCTTTCTCCTAGAGAGACAGCGCTCTTACCCACATTTCTCAGTCTACTGTAAAAGGAAGAAACCTGCTAGATCAGTCACCAAAAAACTCTGATCTGTTCACAATGTCAGAGACCCCTCAGTCTTCCCCATAACTAATTTCTCTTTAGTCCCAAATGCTACTGTTGATTATACCCACAAGGCTATAGATGTTACCCCCTGGATTACATTATTACAACCAAGTATTCCCCTACCTGCTTCAGCTTTTCCCCAGGCATATCTGTACTAGCTCAACTAAACACCTTATAAAAAGAATTGCTGGGCACCTGGGTGGCTCAGTCATTAAGTGTCTACCTTCGACTCAGGTCCTGATCCCAGGGTCCTGGGATCAAGCCCCGCATTGGGCTTCCTGCTCAGCAGGAAGATTACTTCTCCCTTTCCCACTCCCCCTGCTTGTGCTCCCTCTCTCGCTGTGTCTCCTTCTGTCAAAAAAAAAAAAAAAAAAAAAAAGTTGCCAACAGTGACTCCATTTTTATACATTGTTATCAATCTTGTTAAAAAAATGACACTCTGCTGTCCCTGCTGATTTGCCAAATTTAATGGAAAGTTTTACTTCCTTAGATCTGCTCTATCACACTGAAGTTTACTGAATTCTTAGGTACTTAATAATCCAACATTTGTAACAATTTATTAGATTAATGCCTAATGTCCCTGAGGCTTATAATTTATTCTTTGCTAATTGTTCTTTTTATGCTTGTCACCTTGCTAAAACCTCTATAAGCATCTGTTTATGGTCATTCCATAAATTAATTCATCTGAAACTCCAGGTGACCTCATAAAGCCCCATGTGAGTGAACTGCCTAACAACCACTTCCTGACAGCCCCCTTATTGCTCACATGCGGCCTGACTCCAACAACAGTAATGCCTTAAAACAACTATCAGTAACTAAAAATGCTCCCCAATGCCAGATACGACTTCCTGGGACAGGTCTATTTCAGCAGCAAGGGACCAAGTCCTCTATGGTTGATCAGCAATGCTTTCTGACAAAGTTCATGATCAGTAGAGGCCATGTGAAAGGTGAAATTAATTAGGGTTACTGATGTCAAGAGATTTTTAAATGGAGCCAAGAGGCCATTAAGGAGATGAGCCTTATGCACATCCTAACCTGGTAGAACCATGAACTTTTGAACTGGGCCAAACAGCAAATATTCCAGGGACATTTGCCTGAACGCCTCCAACTTCCTACAGTGAAAGACTTCGCTTGATGACAGCTTTAGTGATCAATTATATTCAGCCAAGATTGGTTTTTTTGCCACCCATACCAATCATAATTTTTATAAACAACATATGCAGGTATTCCTTTTTTTTCTTTAAAAACCCTTGACTTTTGAGCCCTCACCTGGGAGGGGGGTGCACTTTAGATTCCTGCCCAAATCTGTGTTTCCCAAATTGCAATTCTGAGACCCCAAATAAATGCTTTTTTTTTGTAGCTCAGCCTCTTTTCTCAGTTGACATCTCATATACCCTTTTTTCCGTGTATCTTTGTGTATTTTCTTTTAATTTTGTGTCACATGCAAGTTTTACCTATTCAGAAATTACTTTAAAAACTGATGTTGGGGGTCACCTAGCTGGCTCAGTCGGTGACACAGGCAATTCTTGAACTTGGGCTTGTGAGTTCAAACCCCACATTAGGTGTAGAAATTACTTAAAAATAAAATCTTTAGGGGTGCCCAGGTGGCTCAGTCAGTTAAGCATCCAATTCTTGCTTTCAGCTGAGGTCATGATCTCAAGGTCGTGATAGCAAGCCCTGGCTGGGCATCAGGCTCGGAGCTCAGTACAGGGTCTGCTTGAGAGATTCTCTCCCTCCTTCCCCCTCCCCCTGCTTGTACTCTTTCTCTCTCAAATAAATAAATAAATCTTTTAAAAAATAAAAATAGGTAAAATCTTTTTTTAAAAAGTCAATGATGTTGAAATGAGTTCTTGAGTTACATAATCTAGAAATAATTCTCCCATGTCTTGGAGTATATCCCCTAAAGCTTTCTAATAATATGGACAAGGGAAATTGTGGCTCTTGAAGCTGAAAACCACTGTCTATTAATAGCCTATTAATAGTCAAAAAAGAGATTCTAATCCTGTGGCCTCCTTGTCATAGAATATTTGTAACCTCTTTCCTTAAGGTTTGTAAAGTAACCATTTATCACTAGTAAGAACAGTAATGTTTATGGAGATCCTACTATATGTCAAGCACTGTTCTATGTACATTTCACACATTACAAGTTAATTTTCACTACAATCTTATGAGGTAAGTGGTTATATATTAGAAAATGGAATCTCAGAAAGTTTCCTAACTAGCAAGTGACAGAGCTGAGATTCAAACCTGTTACAGGTTTATTATAAGGAGCATAGGAGCGTTGCAAAGATTAAAGTGATTTAATGCATTAATGTGCTTAGAACATTAAAAGTGCTTAGAACAGTATTTAAATTGCTTAGAACAGTATTGCTTTCAGTAACTCTCTCCATTAAGTACTAACACTAAGAATCTGGAGTTCAGGGAGGAATTTTGTAAGTTAGAGATATGGTTGAGTCTGCAAAAGTACATGAAGTTATTTTGATGAACTGAAATGTAAGTTAGAAGTCCCATATATTCAGTGATTAAGAGCTCTACGTTTTTCAAGGTAGTTTTTCCCTTGTATTTATTTCCTCTGAGTGCCATTTCTCAGAAGACCTTCTGCAACCAATTCCAAGTTATTTGTTCCACCTCCCTCACCACCATTTTAATGCTTTTTCACCATAGAGATTTTTAACATAAAATCAGAGGAAAATAATGCTTTATTATTATTTTTTTAAGATTTTATTTAGTTATTTGGGAGAGAGAATGAGTAGAGAGAGCATGAGCTGGGATGGGGCAGAGGGAAAAGCAGACTTCCCACTGAGCAGGGAGCCTGCTGCAGGACTCTATCCCAGGACCCTAGGATCAGGACCTGAGCCAAAGGCAGATATCTACTTAATGACTGAGCCACCCAGGTGCCCTGGAAGATAACATTTTCAAGTGCAGTATCAGGATGATAATCCACACAAGCAGAAATTTTGCTCTTGGATCTTTCCTTCATGGTTTGTTTTTTTTTTTTTAATTTTGATTCTACCTGTGAGAGGTACTATTTAAAACAAAGGAACAAGTAATATATGAGCCTGACTGACTGAAAATACACCAGGTTTCCAGAGTTGAATGTCAGGCTCAAAAAATATAAAGCAAAAGAAAAAAAAAACCTGCCTATTGCCATCAGAAACATGCTCTCCAGTGTGACAGTCCCTAGCCATGTGTGGCTATTAAGTTCTTGAAATGTGGTTAGTTTTAATTGAGATGGTCTGTAGGTATAAAATACACACTGGATTTCAAAGAATTAGTTAAAAACAGAATAACATATATCGATATTTTTATATGGATTACATGTTGAAAGGATAATACTTCAGGTTTAATAATATCAAAAATCAATTTTATTACTTGTTTTAAATGTGTATACTAGAAATCATAAAATTATCTATGTAGTTTGCAATATTTCTCCTTGGTAGCACTGCTCTAAAATGAAGTCTCAACTTTGCCTCTACCTGATCCTTAAGTCTCTAGGACCTTAGAAACATTTATATATATATATATATATATATATATATATATATATATATATATAT
>NW_022631027.1:4319934-4675185 GCF_010015895.1 Lontra canadensis
GTTTGTTCTGTATAGTTAAGAGTCTCTTATGGTTTGCCTTCCTTTCTATTGTTAATCTTATTTTTCCTTCCTTTCCCCAGTGTTCATCTGTCTTGTTTCTTTAAATTCCACATTTAAGTGGAATCATAGGGTATTTTTTTCTCTGAGTGACTTATCTGGCATAGCTAATACATTCTAGTTCCATCATGTTGTTGCAAATGGCAAGATTTCATTCTTTTTGTTGGCTGAGTAACATTGTGTTATGTATATACATATATACACCACATCTTTATCCATTCATCATTCGATGGGCATCTGGGGTCTTTCCCTACTTTGGCTATTGTGGACATTGCACTGGCTCTTTTGTAAAGATATCTGAATGAATGAGTGCAGGGTAAATCTGGCATAAACAGAAACTGAACTGTAATGACTGAGAGTCACACTTCTCCAAGTTAGTTGTGCAAGTAAGGTGAGTAAGGTTCCCAGACTGAACTCTCTCAGGACCCCTCACTCTGTAAGCACCCTATACAACTAATGTGGAATACCCATGTTATGTATTATGTCTTAGTCACCAAAGTCCTTTGTACATCTTTGTAATGAGATCGTCTGATTGGTGTGTGAGAGGTGGTAGAGCTAGTGGTGATGAGCCAGACTGCCTGCGTTTGAACCTGGTTGAACCTGGCTGTGTCACAGAGTAGCCATGATCTTAGCAGATACATCCTTATCTAAAAACAGGACAAATGATGGTACTCACCAAAAAGGATTTGATGTATGTACATATGTCACTTAGAATTGTTCCTGGAATAAAGTAAGTACCACACAGACACTGTTGTTATCATTATTCTTTTTAAAGCTGTTATCTAGATTTGTGGGGAAGGCAGGGCGGTCCCCACTCAGACTTCATTGTTCTGTATACTCTATAACCCAGGTCAGGCCAGCTTCAGTGCTGGACTCCTGCCAGCCATGATCCTGGCCAGGGTTCCAAATTGTTCTTGGCCACCCCAATCCATTAGGTTTTATTTTCTTGGATGACTAATTTGGATTTTTCTAGGAAATTCTGGTAGACCCTAAATACATAATTTTCCACTAATAAAGTTCAAACAAGAGGTGAGCAAAAGACTACAGATCCATTACAGGCTCTTAAAATAGTGACCTTGCTCTGTAGTTTCTGCCTCTCTTCTAAGATAGTGTCTAGAGGCCCTCACTGAATGTCTGCTAGTCACATTTATTTTGAGGAGTAGAGTCTGTTAACCCCCCATTCTCCTCTAACACAGGCTATGGGAAGGCTGGCTGGACTTTCCCTTCATTATGGCCTCTCCTGCCACCATAAATCTTGGAGAAGTTATTGGGTCAGAACAGACTTCAGCTGTTATTCTAATGGCATTCGGCCTCCTGCAGGATTTCTATGAGAATAAGCCACATAAATGCTGAAAACCTGGTTAACTATTTGAAGAAAAAAGTATATGTAAGGTAACCAGCACAGTGCCTGACACAAAACACAACACCTAATAAATGATTCCTTTACCCATTGTGTCCTACACACAAAAATCACTTGGGGCATTTTCTCACAAGACTAATGGGATTATAACACATGTAAATTACCAAACAATGTCTGGCACTTGGTAGACACTCAATCAATATTTACCTAATTCAATATACCTCTTCCTTTGCCCAAAAGCAAATACTGTGTTAGGGCACATCTGGGACTCTAGATACCAAAAAAGTAGTCTTTACACATATTTCCTTTCTAGAAACTTCAATTTCACAATTTCAGAATCACTTGTAGGAAAAAAAAAACAAAACCTATCTACTTTTAAACTGGGGAAAGATACTTAAAGAATAGATATTTTGTTCAAAAACATTATAAATTGGAGAAACATTGAATAGAATTAACTATATTCAACAGATTGCATGCAATCATTTTTAGAAGACCAAAAATATATTTTAGTGTCTGCTTTCAAAGACTTTACAATCTATTTGGGGAATTAATGTCTACCCTGAAAATCCCATGGGGTTACTGTCAGGATAATGTAATTTCTAAGTAAATGTGCTTTATAAATTGAAATCAAAGGCAAATTATATAGACATTAAATACTAAATATAAAAACATACTTGTAGATGTTACTAGAAGATATTAGTACAAGTTAATGGACTAATTGACTAATTCTTTCTTCAACTATGTCTAATCTGCTTTTTAAAAAAGCTCCATAAATGTTTATTTAATGAAAACATTATTGACCACACAGATTATTCCCATGCTTTTCTTTGTAGAAATTGTCACAATGAACATGTCAGTGATAGGGTTTTTTGTTTCTGTTCATTTGTTCCCTTATGATACATTCCTGAGATTGGAATTGCTGAATGTCTAATCTTTTTAACCCATTCATTACATTTCTTTTAAAAAAAAATTTTTATTTATTTATTTGAGATAGAGATCACAAGCAGGCAGAGAGGCAGGCAGAGAGAGAGGAGGAAGCAGGCTCCCTGCTGAGCAGAGAACCCGATACAGGTCTCGATCCCAGGACCCCGAGATCATGACCTGAGCTGAAGGCAGAGGCTTTAACCCACTGAGCCACCCAGGCACCCCCATTCATTACATTTCTAATTGTATTCACTGTGCCTTTAATTTCTAGAAGTTCTATTTCTCTCTTGCAAATCTGCCTGATGGCTCATTTTTCATAGTCTCTTATTCCTTAGTCATACTTTTATCCATTGCTTTTATTTATTTAAAAATGCTAATCATATACTTATTTCATATTCTGAATCTGATTATTTGAATATCTGTCATCTTTGTAAATCTAATTGCCTGATTTTTGTTTCTATGAATAATTGTTCGTGGTGGTTTAAATTCTCAAATATGCGTGTGTACACGTGTGTGTGTGTGTTGGTGTGCATGTGAGCTCACGCATGCCTGAAAGGGAGAGCGCTCATGATCCTTCAAACATTTTTCTGTGGTATGATTCCCTAGAGAGGATTTGTGTGTGATTCTGCGAGATACCTGGAAATACTCTAAACCAAATTAGTGGCTTAGGTATTTGGGGCTGTACTATCATGTGAATTTCGACCCTAACCCATGTGAAGACTGGCTTGTGGTTACAATTCTCATCAAAGTTTTTGTCTACTCCCCTACGACCCAAGGCTGAGATTGGATATTTTTCTTAATCACCACCTTATGGGTGGTGGCAGAGAATTTTCATGTTTACCCACCAAAAGACTTGCCTTCTGTTGCCAGCTATATGTGGGAGGGTCTCTGTTACAACCCCTGCTTTGTAAATAACCCAGGCTTTTTCTCCTTTAATCTCAGATAGGCTATGAAAGCCAAAGCCACCAGCTTTATGCGATGCTTATCTCTCCTGTCCAATAGAACCTCACCTGGGAGGACTTCACTTATTTTCATTCTAGTTCATCTGTAGCTTGAACATACTAAAAAAAATTATCCAGCATTTTTATTTGCTTTTTTCTGGAAAGATTTTTTTTGGCTTGCTTTGTTGTTGCAATGAAAAGTCTTTTTTTTTTTTTTTTTTTTTTTAAAGATTTTATTTATTTATTTATTTGACAGAGAGAGAGAGGTCACAAGCCCGCAGAGCAGCAGGAGGGGGTGGGTGGGGAAGCAGGCTCCCTGCTGAGCAGAGAGCCCGATGCGGGGCTCAATCCCAGGACCCTGAGATCATGACCTGAGCCGAAGGCAGAGGCTCAACCCACTGAGCCACCCAGGTGCCCCAATGAAAAGTCTTTAACTTGCCTTTCCATCAGCTATCATATAGCATTTTCCTAATAGCATTTTCCTATAAAAATAAACATAATTCTCAAACAAAATAGATATTATTTTACTTACAGATATCCCTCAGTGTTGAAGCTTTAGGGTGCTACTCCCAGCATGTTCCGACCAGTAGAAAATGGGCACAGGGAATCATGAAGGGAACAAAGAAACTTGATCATTCAGGGCCCCATTATTCCCAGAATTCAGAAATTCCTAGAGAATTCAGCTTATAAAAAGAAACTAGAATCTGAGGAGTCCCCACTCCCCATCTCCAATATTAGATGCTCTGTCTGAATAATTGAGTTAATAAAGTGATTTCCAAGACACTTAACTAGCCACATGCATGGAAGTTCTAGACCCGCCTCCTAAGTCCAATTGGGGCAGAATGGAGAATCTGGGAGAGTGCATGTCTTGATTCTGAAACAGATCACAGCACTTCTGAAGAAGCAGAGGTGGAGGCCTGACCTTTCCTAAGAATCCTGAGTGTGAGAGAAGATAGAGCATGTTTCCTGCCAACTTTTCCTATGTAGAATAGACCTATGGAGGATATGATGATCTCTGAAAACAAATCAGATGTTTCTCTGGGAAAGGAGTAAGAAAGGAGCAAAGAAAGCCCTATGTTGTCCTTGCCAGCACTTTCCACTGGGAAGAAGTCATCCATAAAGCAAGGTGGGAACATAGAGATAGCAATATCATTATTCCCTACACAGAGTTCATTTAACCATTCTCTTATTGTCAGGCGTTTAGGTTATTTCCAACTGGTTGTTCTACTGTGAACACATTTGCATGCCTCTTTGACCTCATCTTGGTTTTCTTCCTTGGGCAGATTTCTTAGTGGACTCAGGGTTCCAGGAGAAGAGCATGCTTAAAGCTCTTGGCATATATTAACCAAGTGCATTTCACAAAGGCTGAATGCTTTGATTTATATTCCACCAAAGTGGTCTTACCATATTGCGCCACCGCCAAGAATGATCATTAAGAAAGATTTTGACAAACAGGTTGATAAACAAACGCATTTAATTGTCCCAATTTAAATGTCTTTTATCACAAGCAATGCTGTCTAATTTTCATGTTTATAGGACATTTATATTGTTTGTGTATGTCATTTGCCCATTTTTAATTTGGTGCATTGGTGTTTTCTTGTTGATTTGTCATACTGAATTCTTTATACTCTAACGATAATTATTTTTTAATATCTGCTGCACGTATTTTTCTTTGATTTGCTCTCTACCTTTTGTTGTTGTTAGAGTGGTGTGGTAGATATTTCTGTTTCCACCGAAATTGGTTCTCCCCTTTTCCATAGTGTAATATAGCTAGGCATGTGTCTCCCTTGCTAGGGACTGCATGCATGTTCCAACCTTCTTTGCAGTTAAACAGAACCATGTAGCTACCTCTTTGCCAATGAGATGTGAGCAGAAGGGGTTTCCCATTGTCTGACTATACCTTTAAAACAGTGGGAGTGCTTGCTTCACAGCCAACCCCTTGCTTACCTGCTGGAAACCCAGATGTGGCACAGGCCTAACTATAACCATACAGCCAATGGCAGTGCCCTAGAAGATGGCAGAACAAGGGATTGGAAAAAAAATGGGTGATCTTGAATGGCAGCCCTTGGACCCTTAGGTGACAGCACATGAAATACTTTGTTCTTTAAGCAAAGTTACTTGAAAAGTCGAAGTTGTTGACTCTTTGTTACAGCAATCTCCCCTTACTCTAGTGACTTTCATCATACAGAAGTTAGATTTTTAAACTAATAAATTATTTCTTTGGGACTTTTCTCATAACTTTTAAGCAGAAAATTCTTTCTCAATCCAAGATCTTATGGCTATTTATAAATTTCTCTACCTTTTTATGGCATAATTTAAAAAATGTAATTCTTAATCCATTTGGATTGGTTTTGGCATAACACGAGGTGAAGTTGAACACTTTTTTTTCAAAAAGTTAATCCACTTTTTTCAATACCAATTATTGAATAATCTCTTTTCTCCATTGCTTTCTGGTTCCATCTCATTATATAGTTACAGAGTTGTTGTTTTTCGAATATCTGTTTTGTTTCACGTGTTGCCCTTTTCCATTATTGTGAAAGCAATATAATGTTTTAATTATTATAACTTTATAGAATAACTTAGTGTGTAATCTTTTTTCTTTGAACTTGTTTTTCAAAATTTTATTTTTTGTACATCTTATTTAAATTCAGAATCCTCTGCCAAGTCCTTGCCTTTTTTATTCTATGCCAAACAAAAGTGCCCTTAGGATTTTTGAATATTATTGCATTTAAACTTCCACATTAATTTGTGAATTTTTTAAAAATATTTTATTTATTTATTTGACACAGAGAGAGAGATCACAAGTAGGCAGAGAGACAGAGAGAGAGGAGGAAGCAGGCTCCCCACTGAGCAGAGAGCCTGATGCGGGGCTCGATCCCAGGACCCTGGGATCATGACCTGAGCCGAAGGCAGAGGCTTTAATCCACTGAGCCACCCAGGTGCCCCAATTTGTGAATATTTTTACAATAATTAATTTTCCTATCCAATAAAATACCATCATTCCATTTATTTGTTATGACTAAATAAAGCTCTGCCTGTTTCTTCATATAACCCCATAAATCAGTTTATTAATATAAGCAAATGTATTAAATAACAAATATAATTAAATACAATTTTTTAACAAAAATGGAATCTTTTACTACTGTATTTTCTAACTATTCTGATAGATTGGAAAGCTTTACCTACTGAATACTTACCTCTGGCCTGTTGATTAACTTCACTTAGATATCAGCTTATTTTTAGCAGATGCTCTGCATACGTTTCCTCTGTGCTATGATAAAGCTCCTCAAATGAATTTTTTACAGCCACTGACTTGATTTTATTCAGTGACAATTCTGCTTTTTACTGCTTCTAATGCAGATTTTAATTCTTCCATTCTATTTTCTGTTTCTTTATAATCAGTACTTATCCCAGCCAGATCCCTTTCATCTCAGTCTGTTAGGGTAATAATTTATACCCTTCTCAGCTCCTTTGCTGAAAGCAGTGTTTGGGTTTTTTTTTACAAGTTTAAAAAGAAAGATGATTGTACAAGGTTTCTAACAGGCTTTCTTGCAATACTCCCAGTGATCAGAAGTATAGGCTTTCTAAGTATAGGAAACCCATATTACTGGTAATGGCTTATTTGTTACAATTTCATGCTTACTTACATATCTTAAGTCAAACAAGATTTTTTCTCAGCCCACGTTTATTTTTATGACAGCTTAATAAAAGCACATTATTTTATTTACACCTTCTGGAGAGGCTAAATCTCATTCTGCCAACTGTGTCAGTCAGGGTCCCAGCAGGAAACAGATGGTAGACTCTAATTGGGTAATTTGAGGAAAGTCTAATAGACTGTTTGCAAGGATATGGGTGAGGAGCAAGGAAAACCCACAAGGGATAGCACCAAACTCCAGAGCTAGGGAACCCCAGGCCTGAATGACTACAGGGAAGAGTGGCAACCAGAATCTGGGCAGGAGAGCTGTATGGAGGGTATCTCCTGACTGAGGCTTATCTTTGGTTGAGGGTCACTTCTGGATAGCAGGAAACAAGTTTGGTAATAAATAACCAGCCCCACCCCTATCCCTAGGTCTCCTTCTGGTGCTCTCCACTGATCAAACTCAACTGGAAGTCAGAAGGCAAAGGGTTCAATTAGTCATGCCATACAGATCAGCCCAAGTGGCCTAGACCAGGTTGGAGAAAGGTAAATCTGGAAGGGTGGGGAAAAGATGGTTAAGTACATCAGTCAAAGAGTCCTTAACTTTTCATTGGTTCAAACATTTTTCTCCATTCACTGGCCAAGTCTCCATTTGGTTAGTGCTCTGGATAGAAACTATTTAAGGTCAAGGGTGCATTTTCTGAGGAAGAGAAAGGAAAGATAGCATTGAAGAATAATTCACAGGAGGTAGCTGAATGGGACAAAACATCCCTGGAGGTCTCAGAAGAGATGAGTAGATAGCTCAGATATGTATGAAGCTACTCTACGGACAGGCTTAGAAAACTTCTATAACATACCATAATTTAAGAATCATGATGCCAATAAAAATCCTAATCTCCTTTTGTGTGTACCTCAATCACTTAAGGATGTCCAAGTGCATAGACTGAGGTAAAGTATGCTAACATCAACCATTGTGTTCCATTGTTTTCCTTAAGGAAACTTGAAGAAATTTTCACTCACCTAATCTGGAAGAGTACTAAACTACTGTCCTTGCATTCATTTGTCTTAAGTCATCTCTTCTCCAGGTTCCCTCCTCTGTATGTTACTTCCCAATATGCCACATGTCCTTCCTCTCACCTGGCCCCTTAGGGTGCACAGTTTTTCTTTTATTCTTATTGATTTTCTCTGTAGAATCTTCCAGTATGACTTTTACCTTTCCTTTTTCAGAACACTAGTGAATGGAGAACAGGCAAGACCAAAGCCCTCTGAATTGGGCAGAGGGAGGGAAAAGCTGTGGACAAGTTAGTAAGCGTCTTATATTTTCTCTTCTCCTTTCTGTCTTCTTCCTTTTCCCTTTCTAAGAAGGGAGAGAAAGGTTGCATGAAAAGGATGCCAGAATCTCCCCACCAGTCTGAATTACTGCTCCAGATTTGCCCTGTGGTGGGCGCAGCACTGTGGAAGTTTGCAAAGGGAAGAGCATTTGTAGGAAGGCTGCTCTGGCTATATTAGCATCCTGGAACTTGAGAATAAGCCCACAAAGGTGTGTAAGTTTTCCCCACAGAAGGTTTTTTGTTTTTTTTCTTTTAACCTAACTATTCCTTTTGAGTGAGTTGCGAACATCTGGAGATTTTGTCAGGAAAAATGAGGAAATAATATGCAGGTCTTAACTGGGAGTGGGTGGGTGGTTGTACCTGCCACCTATGATGCCTTAGAAACCCCCCAGGAACCTCATTTTGGGGTGTTCCCAAATGTTCCTCTGAGGGATACGTGTGGCGGCAGCATTATGTCTTTCCTGGCCTGCCAACCTGATTTCACAGAGTTTTTGAAAAATAGTCCCCTCAGGGAAGTCCATGGTTGTTTTGACATTTGGGATAGAGAATATTTACCATGTAACCTTTACACTAAAGGACTCATAGCTAGGGACAAACAAAGCATACTTATTTGCCTCCATGTGAGCATTTGGGATGGTGCTCAAAGTGAATCTTTTAAATGAAGGAAGGACAAGTAAGAATGTAGCAGAAGAGGAAGGAGAGAAAATAAGTTAAGAAAGAGAATGTGTGCATCAAGACTTCCATCTGCTGACACCTTATTTCCCACTTTGAATTTGGAACCTGGGCAACACTTATTAAATATGAAGATATGAATTGCCATGAGTCTAGAGTTCATTCTTCAAGGTCTCTGCTGAGGCTGGGGAGTTGAGGAGGAAAGTGGGAATTGGAGCATAGTTAGATTGTAAGGACAAAACCTACCTGTTCACTGTTTCAGTTGTGCCCTTTCTGAACCACCATGAGACAAGTGGTTTTTGACAAAACCACTATGGACTCTGAAAAACAACCTGAGGGTCTTGAAGGGGCGGGGGGTGGGAGGTTGGGGGAACAAGGTGGTGGGTATTAGGGAGGGCACCATTGCATGGAGCACTGGGTGTGGTGCAAAAACAATGAATACTGTTACGCTGAAAAGAAATAAAAAACAAAAAACAAAAAACAACAAAAAAAAACACTGATGATGAAATCTGGGGAATGGTAGGAGGCCCTTCAGCTTTGGAGGACTTGTAAGATGGGGCAGAACATTTGAAAGGACATGTGCAGTCAAAGTTATGCTTCTTCCAGTTTTCCTACTAGCTTATCAATTACTTGAGCATAGAGACTCTTTTGCTGATCTTTGTATCCCCCACACAATCTTAAGCATCTTTAGGAAGAACGTTTGTAAGGAACCTTTATTGAGTAGCAGAATCTGCAAAAGAAACATGCCAATCATAGTAGGAAACAAGACAATTCCCTCATTGCTCCTTGGTCACTCCACATTTTGACAGAAGGACTGAGAAGAGCAAGAATTGGAGATCAGTCTTCACCTTCAACCATTCTCTGTTCACACCAGGTCTTTCTTCTGTCTGTGTTCTTTGAGTTTGTCTGGGTTTTGAGAAAAAGGTAGAAGATGGAAAGGGGAACTCTGACTCTTCTACCCTTCATTTATATGGAGTGATTCCACTTTTAACTGTTTTTCCATAGTTCTGCATAATATTTGCAAATACACCACTACCAACTACAGCTCCCTCCCCTCCGAGCCCTCCTGACCCATGCCCAATTCCCCTGGGGGTTCTGTTTAGACCTAGTAGATTGATGATATGCATTTCTCTCCTCTTGCACTTGAACTTTCCATTATAATAGTATTCAAAGAACAAAACCAAAATTATATGAATCCACAAGAACAAAGAGGCAGGAAAGGAGACAACAGCAAACAACAGAAGCTAAGACATTTTTTGGAAGATAGGAAGTACATGGATGGCAAAGGATTCATCAGAGGAAGTTAAAATACAAGTACTTGCAGAGGATAATACCAATAAAAAATGAACAGATTCACCCAATAACCCCCCTCTCCACTGTGATAAGGAAATCAGGGAATTGGTGGAAAGTTAGGATATGGAGCATCTGGACTCCCAGGCCCACTATCCAGTCCAGAAAAGCCCGGAGTCTACTTGTCTCTCCTCTCTCCTACCTCCACAATCCACTGTCCCTTCCCTACATTCACCACACAGAGTAGAGATTTAATCTCTGGAAAAACTGAACCAGGGAGGCTCAGGTTTAGGAAATGTGGCCACACCAGAGGGTAAAGGATGAGATGTAGCAACAAAAGCGAGAGATGTTACATGATAATCTGCATGTTGACTAGTAGGGACCTTGGCATGCTTTCCCTGCCCAGCAGAATAGATGAACTCAATCACATACAGTACCCAGGCAGGAGTCTGGAGGAATCTTCTCTGAAGAAACTGAAGAACCCCAGAGAAAAGGCCTATGGACATTTAAGGAAATTTCAGCTAAAAATTCAGCTCACAATTTACTTACCTACAGCAAAGCTCAACAGTTGCAAAGGGATTTCCCATAATCCATGCAAAATCCATGTGAAACAATCTTCCATAATCTTTTCACTACCTCATTCATAAACATGAGCAGAGGGTCAAAGATTCCCAAACATCTGAGGAAAGCCTCCAACATAAAAGAGAGGTACTAACATATGGAAAACAGAAGATAAAAGTTATGGCCTTTAGAATATAGTCCCTGACTTACAATGTTTCAACTTACAAATTTTTGATTTTGCGATGGTGTGAAAGTGATATGTTTTCAGTAAAAACCATATTCAAACTGTGAATGTTGATCTTTCCCTGAGCCAGTGATAGATATACAATCCTCTCTTATATTGCTGGGCAGGGGCAGGAGCCACAGCTCCCAGTCAGCCATGCGATCACAAGGCTACACACCGATACACTGACAACCGTTCTGTATCCACACAGCCGTTCTGTTTTTCACTTTCAATACAGTCTTTAGTAGATTACATGAGCTATGCAGCACTTTTGTATAAAATGGGCTTTATGGGAGATGATTCTGCCCAACTGTAGGTGTTCTGAGCACATTTAAGGTAGGTTAGGTGTATTGAATGCATTTTTTGATTTATGATTATTATCAACATGTGATAGGTTTATCATAACTTCACTAGAAGTCAAGGAAATCTCTACCAGGCTAAGGGTGGAGCAGAGGATATTTTTTTATGTAGTAAAAATTGATACTTTATTATTTTTTTTAAAGATTTAATTTGGGGCACCTGGGTGGCTCAGTTGGATAGTGTCTGCCTTCAGCTTAGGTCATGATCCCAGGGTCCTGGGCTCAAGCCCCACATCTGGCTGCCTGCTCAGCAGGGAGTCTGCTTGTCCTTCTCCCTTTGCCTACTGAACTACCTGTGCTCTTTACCTCTCTCTCAAATAAATAATATCTTTTGAAGATTTCATTTATTTATTTGACACACACAGAGAGAGAGAGATCACAAGTAGATAGGCAGGAGGGGCAGGGGGAACAGGCCCCCTGCTGAGCAGAGAGCTTGATGTGGGGCTTGATCCCAGGACTCTGAGATCATGACCTGAGCCGAAGGCAGAGGTTCAACCCACTGAGCAACCCAGGTGCCCCTCAAATAAATAATAACTTTTTAAAAAAGATATTATTTATTTACTTTAGAGAGATTGTGCAGGAGTAGGGAAAGAGGCAGAAGGAGAGGAGAGGAGAACCTCAGACTGTGCATGTGGAGCCTGATGTGGGGCTCAATGCCACAATCCCAAGATCATGACCTGAGCTGAAACCAAGAGTCTGACACTCATCTGACTGAGCCACCAGACATCCCTAAAAATGGATACTTTAAACCAGTGATTCCCAACCTTGGTGTACCACTGTCACCTGGGGTTTTAAGAATGCTAAAGTCTGGGTTCCACCCCCAGAGATCCTGATTTGGGCAGCCTGGGGTGAAGCCTGGGTATTGGGGTTTTAAAAGCTCTCAAGTGGTACTCAGATATACCCAAGGTTAAGAACTGCTGCCTTAAACTATGGACATCTTTTACTTGGATTAAGAAAATGAAAGTTAATTTTATTAGAATGCTATACTGCTTTGGCAAGTGCTGTGCATTGTGTAAGACTGATGAATCACAGACCTGTACCTCTGAAACAAATAATACGTTATGTTAATTTAAAAAATGTTATGCTGCTATAAAAAAAAAAGAAAAAGAAAAACCTGGCAACAAATAATACATTATATGTTAATTTTTAAAATGTTACACTGCTATAAAAAAAGGAAAAGAAAAACCTGGCTTCGGAATCAGATAACAACTCTTCAGCTGGGCACTCGAAGGAGGCCCTCTTGTCTGCTCCGGCTCACCTCTCTAACTGCATCTCCCACAGTTCGGCAACCAGGCCATGCCCACAGCGCACTGCCACCACCCCCACGCTCCTCGTCTCCCTTGCCCGTACTCTTAGTTCACAGTCCTCATCCCACTTTTGAGTAGTACTCTTCATTGCCTGTTAATGTTGAAATTATCTTGAAATGTCCAATCTGGTCCCACCCGGCCATGGTCCCCGGCGTAAAGCAAAGTGCTTCTTTGCTGATCGTTACCAATACCTGTTCTCTGTCTGATTTATTTCATAATGAACATCTTCCTTGCTGTGGACAACCAACAGTAGCTAGTAACTCATGTGGCTATTCAGGTTTGTTAAACTCCCCAAACCTGGGATTATCTAAGTGTAGCACATTTTTCGTAGTTAAGTGTTTACCACATACGTTTTTCTTTTTAATTTATTTTTGGTTTTAATTCCAGTGTAGTTAATCTCAGTGTTGTGTTAGTTTCAGGTATACAATATAGTTAGTTTCAGGTATACACTATAGTGTACATTACACAGCGTTCATCACAAGTGTACTTTTACTCTCCATCTGTTTCACCCATTCTCCCACACATGTCCCTGCTGCTAACCATCTGTTTGTTCTCTATAGTTAAGAGTCTGGTTTTTTGTTAGTCTCTTTTTGTCTTCGTTCAGTTTCTTAAAATGCACATATGTGTGAAATCGTATGATATTTGTCTTTCTCTGACTGACTTATTTCACTTAGTGTTAAACTCTCTAGATCCATCTATGTTGCAAATGGCAAGCTTTCATTCTTTTTTATGACTGAGTAATAGGCCATTATATATATATCACCTCTTCTTTATCCATTCATCAATCATTGGATACTTGGACTGCTTCTATAATTTGGCTGTTGTAAATAATGCTGTAGTAAACATAGGAGTGCATTTATCTTTTTGAATTAGTGTTTTCATAGTCTTGTGTACACACTGAGTAGTGGAATGACTAGATCATAGGGTAATTTTAGTTATTTTTTCTATTTTTAATTTCTTGAGGATCTCCCTAATGTGTTCCACAGTGGTAGCCCAGATTTGCCTTCCCACCACGGGAATGAGGGTTCTTTTTTCCTCCACATCCTCTCCAACACTTGCTGTTTTTTCTTGTTTTTGATTTTAGCCATTCTGACAGGTGTGAGGTGATACCTCATTGTAGTTTTGATTTGCTTTTCCCTGCTAATGAGTGATGTTGGGTATCTTTTCATGTGTCTGTTGGTCATCTGTATGTCTTCTTTGGAGAAATGTTCATGTTTCCTGCCCATTTATTAACTGGGTTGTTTGTTACCACAAGCATTATTAACATTATCTTTTGTGACCTTCATTGCAACTTTGTGAGGTAAAGTATTGCATGTGGGGAAAAAGATTAAGTCACAAGAGATTAAGTCACAAGCCTAGTGTTGTGAGGCAGCTCAGGGCAGAGCTGGGACTTAAACTCAGGTCTTTTAGGTCTTCTCCAGTTCTGAAACAACACCTCTGCCCTTGTTTTGATTTAAGTGGACAGATGTTTTTGTTTTCTTAATAGATTGCTAATACCTTGAGAATACTTTGAAAATCTAGTAATTGGTGCAAATTCAGTACCTTGTACACTATAGGCCCTCTAAAAGTATTTGTTCATTTGGTTGTGGTAATAATAATAGAGAATACTTATTGTGCCAGGTCTTTGTAGGGATTATTGCATCAAATATTACAAGAAGTATGTGAGTTGTTAAAACTATCATGCTCATTTTAAAAATCAATAACCAAGCATAAAAAAATGTAAAGGCACATGCCCTAGGTCACACAGCTTCTCCTGTCAGGGTGGGGCTGAGACTGAAACCAGAGCTCTTGAGTCCAGAGCTCAGAAATTCCTTGCCTCATTTCTTCTCCATATGAAGTCACTAAAAGCAACACTCATTATAAAGATTTTTTCAATCCAGATTAATAGTCATCATTCTCCGTATTTCCCCAAGACACAGTTGGGAGTGAAGGCAGGACAACATGTTACCCATCTGGTGGATGGTATTCACCATGACAGGGTGGGAGGACTATTTGAACACAGACCCACAGAAACTAACAAACCCATGGGTCAACTTTAGTCTGGCAGTCCTTTCCTGCTTCCTAAAAATAGCTCTAGTTCAAGAAAGCTAATGTATTTGTCGGAACTTTAAATCTTGTGGAAAGAAAAAAATAATAACCTGCAAACAACATATGAACCTTGTCCTCTAAGTTTTAGAAAATAAACACACACACAAACATACACATACACACGCACACACACTTTTTTTTGTCACGTGGCAGTGGTTGTGAAGTAAATATATCCCACTGCACTGATCTTACATCTTGTCACATTAATGTTTCAGAGCACTCAATATAAATATTAAAACTAATAGCTTCACTCTTCAGCTATTACTCCTCCATCCCCTGAAATCATCATAAAACTTTCAAAGCCTTTTAGAACATTTACACACTTGAATCCGATGGTGGGGAAAGGAGATTCACACAATGCAACCCATAAGCTTAAATAATAGTGAAGAGCTGTTTATGGAATATGCTTTATTTATTCATCATTTCAAGTAAAGTTTCTATTTTGATGGATGAAAAAAAAATCAAAGTATAACTGTCAAGGGAGAAGAATGAAGTATTGCTTTTCTATACTGAGGACTTGCAGAAAAAAAAGTCCATGAGAATCTCAGTCCAAGGTCAATCAATGCTAAGACTGTGGGTACGTAAACAGCTAATGGATTGTAAAGACACATACCAGTGTTATGAATTTTTAAAGAGCAACTCTTCAGCACAGAACCCCATAAATCAATGATGACTTATTGGCTGGATCAATTATGCAAACTTTTAAAACATTTAATGACAGGTAATGAACAGGTCTCTGGAGGACACCAGTCAACAGTGTTTTTGTGGTTGTAGTTACATCTGCTTAAGCGAATTGGGTAGAGATAGTCATTCCTAGGAAGTAATTGAAAGTTAAGTCCAAGAGTCTGCCTAAAGTGAAAAAGAATAATTACTTTAGTCTTCATCCATACCTTAAATAGCTAGGGGAGTGAGTTTCCTCCTACTAGATTCATAGGTATCCCAGCCTGATTTTTGACTGAGTGTGCCATTCTCAGGGAGCTTCTATTTGGAGTTTCCTGGTGAAGCAATCTGAGCAGCAAAGAGAAAGATCATTTTTAAAAAAAGAAGAAAAAGTAAGGATGGGTGATGACCCAGATAGGTTCTTAGAATTATTTATTTTGAAATTAAGTTTAAATGCCAGTTCGGGGAGCAGAGATGGGGTGATGAGGCAGAAATGGGGTGATACTGCAAGATTCTGCTCAACCTCAAGCAAAGAACAGAAAGCTAAGTGTCGGTGACTCCTCCCTCAGGAGATCTCACATGACCACTTATGGCATTACTGTGCTTTAATCACATATTAAAATAGTGACCCGGCAGAAAACGAAGGACTTTGAGGAGGTAGATTTCTAAATAGTCTTTTAGAGTTTAAACAGTAATTTTTCTTATTGTATAACTTCAGATAAATCTTTAGATTATAAAAAGACAGAAGTTAAACATGCCATTCAAACTTAAGTATGCTGCTTTATATCTAAGCCACCATCATTGAAGCTGTATTTCCATGTTAACATAGTTAAAGAACTGCTCAGATCAGGTAAAGCCTTCCATCTGATTCTGAAAACACGAAGAATTCTGATACTCCTCTATAGCTCTGACTCATTTTACTGCCTAGCAGAAGGATCATAAAACATGAAAAGTATAAAGTAAGTTGGATGTAGAGTGCCCACATTAAGGTGTCTCTGGCCTGGGATTGTTTTCTGTGTCAGAGAATCTTCTTTATAATTGTTGCTAGGTTTCCAAAATACTTTCAGGTAAGTGGGATAGAAGAAAGATCTGAAAAACATTACTGATTTTTGGATATTTCATTTTCTTAAGAGGCTTTCTGAATTACCAACCTATGTAAGGAGTTAGAATATTTTGTGTTTGTTTGGTAGAGATAGATGTCTTTGGTAATGAAGATCACAAGAGAATTTGGCACAATTTCTACCCTAAACCTGTGGTATATATTAACTGTTATGTTCATATTCATGGCTAAGCAAAATGAGTCAAGAGCTCTAGTATCTGGATGCTTTGTTAGAATATATACATCCTACTTTTTGTTGATAAATAAATAAGAGCCCAGGGTTAAGAGGTAAACAGACACAGGTTCAAATCCTAGATCTGACATTTACTGGCTTATATGACTATACGCATGTTTCCTAACCTCTCTTGTTTTAGATCCTCATCTGTAAAATAGGTAGCATAATTTCTTCCTTGAAAATAACACCTACTATATAGATACTCAATAATGGCAGTGGCCATTATCTGCCAAATCTGAAATAACTCTGGGAGCAATAATTATGGAATAACATCAGGACAAAGGTTGTTGCTAAGTTCAGGGAAAGGAATGACTTTCTACCAAAGGATGTTGATTTTTTGAATAATACTAACTCTTAACACCACGGTGTGTATGACATATCAGGTGTCTTACTGGTACTAGCTCATCCAAGCCTGCCAACTCTTTGAAACACATGCTATTACTACTATTTTACAGAGAGAGTCATTGAATCTCAGAGAAATTAAGAAACTTGCCAAAAGTCACCCAGGTATAAAATGATAGAACTGGTATTTCAAAGTAAATCAGACTGTGTTTGGCCAGAAAGTGCCACAATTGTGAGCTTGTAACTGGCCAAACTAAAACCAAGGGACTAAAAATACTATACCAAAATATTTCTGTGCTGTGTATGTGTGGCTCTCATAGAAACAAAAAGGGTCAAATTCACCATGGTGTATTTCTCCCAATTGTCTTGGAAAGCAATTAAAGATTGCAGTACTGGTCATGAGGTTGAAATTTATCCTAAGTATGAAGGAACAAGAGGCTATGGTGGGCAGCCTAGTGTACAGTCTTGTGTATGTGACTTACTGAGTAATTCTGTCAGACAGGAGTCGTGCTGTGAGTAATAAATGGTCTGTTTCTCTGACCCAGGGGTCTTGTGTCTTCTGTCAGTTTATGTATATAAAATATAAAACTATGGCATTCTAACTTGTTAGCTTCCAAGTAGGGTAAAATCTCAGACCCTTCACAGTTTCTGACTTAACACTGAGGAGGAGAGGTCATAACTGTCACACCTCCACATGAAACGAAACATCAGACGTGTCCCCTGATAGATAAGTTCTCAGAGTTTCCCAGCAGAATGAAAGGTGAGGAGAAAGATGGTGGGGAAAAAACTTTCAGAATATCTTGTGCTTGGATCTGTAGTCTCATAAAAATAAGAGTTGGAGAGACAGATGCAAATTAATAACCAGTAAAATGCCACTTCGCATTTACCAGAGTGGCAAATAGGAAAATGCTGGACCTACCAAGCAATGAGAGAAGGTGGGGCAGGGGGGGCTATACCCTGTTGGTGGGGATATAAATCAGGGCAATTTACACTTCAGAGGGTAATTTGATAATACTAATACAGTTGAATATACCAACTCAGTGTTCTAGATATTCTCTTCCTAGGCGTATACCCTGGAGAAACTCTTAACAAAAGTCACGTCTATGGGAATATTCACTGTAGCAATGCTTGAAAGAGTGAAAATTAGAACAAATCTTAATATTTGCAGAAAGAATTAGTAAATTTATACTATCCAGCAGCTTAAGAGAATAAACAAAAATGACATAGATCAGTATGAATAAATCTCCAATACATGATATTAAACTAATAAAAGTAAGTTGATGACATGTACTTAGAGTGTGATGCCATCTGTATAAAGCTTTGGAACACATAAAACAGCAGTATCTATTTTAGGAATGCATTCACATGTAGTAAGTGTATAAACACATGCACAGGGTGAGTGATGGTATGGAGCAGGAGGGGAATGGAAGGAGGAGGGGTACACAGAAGTTCTTCAGTCGGAGTTGTGATGTATTATTTTTTAAGGCTAGTGGCAAGTACTGAAGAATTTTTTGTTTCCCTTTACATCATTTGTGTCCAACATATTCCATAAAAATAACTTTTGTAGAGTATTTATCATTTATATTGGAAAAGAACAGATAAGGTTTAGCGAAACATACGAGAATAACTTAATTAATGGTATAGGGATTTATATCTCAGATAATTTAAAATTGCTGTAATGTAAAAATGGATTGATTTGATCACCCATCAGAGGGACAATACATTCCTGAAATGAATCATTTTTGTAATACTGAATGCAATTCTAGAAAACGTCTCCCTTTTGATCTGCTTGGTTTCTGAGTCATTTTTAAAGTTTTTTGGTTCTTGGACAACACATTACTAATTAATATGTTAATAATTAATAACAACACATTAATTATTGATATACATTAATAATAAAGTTAATTGATTGAGTACATACTATTATTAATGACACTTACATCAAGATGTAATGCCCTGGAGGTTAATTTGGCAGCAAATGGACCCACACATCTACCCTAAAGTATCAACTGTATGTCTTTAAGGAGGAAAGATTATTCAAATTATTATTCTTTTATAACTATCAAGTGAATATTTTAAAAATTCTGGTTTCTGATGAATAGCTTTGAATTTCTTAAAAATGAATATTTAAATAAAAATCAAATCATGGTTCTCTCATGAAAGGAAGTGCCCCCAAATATCTAATTAACTTCTTTCTGAATTCCTGAGACTGAAATATTGTGGCCTCAGTATCTCCATCTTCTGGACAATTTGCAGAATCACAATATAGAGTCCTTCCTATGTTATGGTCACTATTTAGGGAAAAAAGTGAGATGATTATATGATTTGGCATGATCCATTTACAATATGACACATATTCTCATCTTAAATCATAGGCCATGTCATTGTGATCATTTCTTAGATGCATATGGGGATTTAGTGACTTGTCATTACTATTTGGAGGATTTATTTCATCCCCTTTATTCTAACTTTTACCTCTTCTCTGAAACTTCAAAATACACTCCATGACTCTCAGATGATGGCACCAGCATCCCTTTGCTTTTATCTTGTTAGTAACTTTTACAAGCTGTTCCTAATGGGTACAATGCAGTTCTAGTATAGAGATAAAGATAAAAGATTTTTGTTTCTGTTGCTCGCTGAATTTGGCAGTTAAAAAGGCAGGGGAAAGGGCTAAGAGGGAAAGTGAGCACAAGCTATGAACTGAGCCCTCTGCAAGCCACCTTCGGCTCAGCCAAGACGGGAGATTCTAGACCTTTCCCACTTCATCCAGATTTTCTTTTCAGACAGACCACCAATTCAGAACACCTGCTACTTGAAATGGAAGCGGGGTAGAGCCATCAGCTTGCTGGAAGTACTCTGACTTCCAAAATACTGATCATTTACAATGAAGACAGTCATTTTAGTGTCACCATATAAACTAAACATACCAATTAATACCTGACAGACACAGTAGGATTTACAAAACAAAACATCTACTGAGACTCTCCGATAAATATTCACAGATGTTAAAGCTGGGAAGTATGCTAGAAGTCAATTCCCTTTCCTCTTTTTTTGCCTTAGAGCAAAGTTAAGCTCAAAATATGTATTATCTGCCCAAGGCCATGGAGCCAGTTAATGAGAGAGCAAAGACTAAAGCTAGAGTCTTTGGCCACATGTCACTTCCTCTACCATGCACAATTCTGAGACTAATAATCCAGTTTAGTCATCATGGTATTATTAAAGTGGTGGCTTTAGAAGTGATTTCCCAGCATGGGAAAGAGAAGATGCAGTGAACATGAAATTAGCTGAAGGAGCCCGGTGTCATTACATGACCAAGGTAGGACATGTGTTATCTGAGTTTCCAAGATGAAGGAAATTACTTTGGAGAAGAAAGAGGAGGAGTAAAAGAGTTTTATTAAGAAGATTCCACTTGTTCTCTTTTTCCATGAAAGGTAGACTGACTCTGGACAATGTAATGGGAAAAATTGTATCTGAACTCAAACAACTTTTGGATAGTAGTTTAAACTCCATTAAAGATTATTGACAAATATCTTAGTCTTAATGTTTTTGAAATCCAAGTGGCAACAAATTCTCAGCTGTAAGATCCAGTTAGGCCCATTGGCTGCTTGACCAATTTTGTTCTTTGACCTCAGGAACCCAAGATTTAATATATTATTTTAATTTTACTAGTGGTAAAGAGAGACTGAGCAACTTTGCTAGAGAGAAAGGGGTCCTATTAGATGTAAAGAAAATCAGGCTCCTTTGTTCTTGTTAGAACCTTTGCTGTGTCTCCCCTGTATAAGAGGCTTGTGGCCAGATTCAGCCAGAGCTTTCCTTAGGTAACATGAACACAAAGGACTGATATTGTATGGGATGGTCTTTGAGTCGTCATGTGAGTGGTATGGATTTTCTCAGGCATTTTATATTTTGTACAATTAAATTCAATAAACATTCACTGAGGACCCACTGTGTGCCAGATGGAAAGCCAAAGGCTAAGGATACACTTTTAAATTAAAGAGACAGCTCTCACCATCACAGAGCTCCAGTCTAGTGGAATGGATGAGTATTAAGCAAATAATCTCAAATGTGATGAATATCATTAAAGGGGAGCTGGATGGGTAGAAAAACCTAGGTAAAGTCAGCGTGGCTTTTACTGTAGCCTCAATGAGGCTATTTCTCTCTCATGGGATAAAGTAACAGTTTAAGTCTGCTGTCTCTTGGGAAATAGCTATTCATTCACTCTCATTGGTATTTAGGAAAACATTTTTCATGGGCCTGATTTTTGTAGCAATCCAAAGGAAGAATATAAATTACTAAAGGGCAGCTGAAATTTTGTGGAATGGTTAATTTTATACATTAACTACAGAATCCTTTACGTAGTCCCTATATTTTATGAGGATATAGACTAAAGCATTACATTCCTTATTTTTATGTCTCATCATGACTAATCCCGAAGTGAGTCAAAGTAATCATTTAAATAGGTGTTCTGGACGGATTAGCCACATCATGGCTTCAACTCTGCCTGAGTTTCCCCAAAGAGTTGATCCTGTGACAAATGCACATATGCAAGAGTTTTTGTTTGAGAGCAGTAGTGGCAGAGACAAAGTGAGGAACTGAGCAGATTGAAACACGGAAGGAAGACCAACCAGTCCAGGGTGTGCTATCGAGCTGACTACCACTCTGAAAGAATGGGGCTCCTTCCTCTCAGAGACAGACTAGGAAACCTCCAGCAGTGCCCTAAAATTGTTAGTGAGCTGCATCCTTCATTGGCCCTCACACACCATTGGTCAAGGGTTGCCCCCAGGGAGTATTGACTTCTCCATCTTGTCCAGGAATGGCTGAGCAGTTTCCAGCCAGGGTCCTCCTCTCTGGTGGTAGGGAAATCCAGGACAGAAAACAGTGTAGCCTCTGAGGAAAGATGCTGTTAGGCTCCACCTGGTTGTGCAGTGTCCAGAATGAGGGACCGATACAGGACATCAGACATCCGTCACAAAGGACTATGAAAAATAATTCCTTCCTTTCCTTTCCAAAATAAATTCTGGGCCCTAGCACAGATTTGAGAAGAGTGAGGAGAACATAGCCAACTCTTCCTGGGGTGTTGGCGAGGATGCATGGAGGAGAGAATAGACAGCCACAATTCCGGTCTCCTTTTACAGTAGCTGTATGCTTTTGTTTCCCCTTATACATGGTTGTAACTTGGTGGGTATATACAGAAACACAAGAATTAATGTTTTAATGATTTGTATTATGATGTGGTGCTAATATATGTGAAGTCAGTCTTGTCTTCAGACAGTTCACATTTCAGTTTTCTGAACAGTATGGATAGATTCCATCAAGCTTCTTCTTAGTTGCTAAGAACTTCATAAATTCCTCCTTGTAATTGACTTGCTTTCCGACAATAATTGTTAACTGATAAATAGGAGAATTGTCAGGTGTGGAATCGGTGGCGAGAGAAAGATAGTTTCTCTGTTGCACTTATGAGGAATCACCGATAAGACCTCTGATCCCATTAAGGATCTAAACCCTTCAGATGGAGTTGATGACAGCCCCATGGCTGCCTGAGTCCTCACCAGCTTTGCTGTTCTCAGTGCATGTTCAGCCAAAGGGGGATAAAATCAATGCAAGAATTTCATGGCCTCCAAGAAAATTACTGTTGAGAGATGACCCAGTTCTTTGATTGGTGTCACCAGAAGACAGGCCTCCTTGAGAAGTGAATGTAATGACATCCACCAGCTGCTTAAATTCTTTCTATTATATGCATTTGCTTTCAAATAGCTTTAGCATTTTAGCATAAACTACCACTTGCTTTCCTCCTGGATTTGGGCTCTGGGCATTTTTAAAGCAGCAGGCAGAGACTGGCCCAGCAGAAACAGTGGGCCACGCTGCATCTACAGGGTGGATGAAAGCCTTTTTGCTTGGATCTCTTAATGATTAAGGCCTAAGAAAGGGCCTGAGTGGATTAGTGATTCCAAACTGAGTTCCTCCCTCCCCTTCATTGTGTTCTCATTCACAAGATCACGGCTCCTGGTGGGAGCTGAAACCCTGGGACCCTGGGTACTGGTTTGCCACCTTGTCTTCCCTGGCCTTCCCAGCTCAATCTTATGTAGGTCTGCTCTGGCTTTACTCGTTCTCATGTCTGCATGGACATCTGAAAGCTCCTGAAAGGATCCTTTTTTGTCCCTAAGAAATATCTGGATGTGTATGAAGAGAGGAGATGGGTTATGGGAATTGAAAAGCTAGAGCAGGAGCCACAGCAACCCTTGCACATGAATGAAAACTATAGGATTCTTTGTTGATCTGCCCTCCCGGTATAAAACCTGGAAGCCTCTTGCCTTTCCCCCCTCTCCTCTGGGCCATAATCCTTGCTATAGGGAAGGATGGCAGATTCAATGTTGAAAAGGTAAAATAACAAAAACAACAACAGCCGTCTTTCAAATTGAACTCTTTACTGAAACCTACTCGTGCCAGGCACTATTCTAAGCTCTTTTCATATACCTTCTTTTAATTCCCACAACATCCGTGTTGCGACACGCTGTTATTCCTCCCTTTTAGGTGAGGGATGGTAGCATGGAGAGCTGAAGTGACCTGACTAAGGGCATATGACTACATGTCCCCTTCTTTGTCACTACTCTTCTCCCCGGGGTAACTTTGTAAAGGATCACATAAGGAACCTATAAAAGGGGCTAATGTTCATTTTTATTATTTCTTTGCCAAAAGGAAAAGTAGGTGTTGAAAAGTGTTGGAGGGTGGACATCTTATGCCCCTTCTAAGGGGAAGGAATTATGACTTTAAGCCTCCATAGCCTGGTAACATCTTTTTGGAACATGTGATACCCTGTGCCATCTGCAGGGAGCTCATGCCCAGACAGGTCACACTAAATACTTTGCCCTCCCAACCTGGATGTCTGGCTGCATGAATTCTATGGACAGTATCTCTAAGAACTGTAAACAGTAAGCTTTCACCACACACCTTCTTCCCAGGGTACCACTTAGGGCCATATTCACTCACGTATGCTGATGTGTTACCAGTTGCTGTGGGCTGGACGGTCAGATAAGGTGTCATTTCTAACCAGCCCTGGGATCTCATTTCAACCCCAGGTATTTGGGCAGAGCAAGTTTGTGATTTTCAGCATGTTTTGGGCTCAGAGGAAAAACTTGGAGAATTCAGCTGTACCTGGGCCCTTACCTTCCCACATTCCCTCCTGGAGATGTATTTTCCATGGGGAACCTGTGAGATGGGTGTCATTCCCATTTCCTTGAAGGAGTTCCTGGGCCTTTACCGCTGTTGATGTAGCACGCAGGGAGACCAGGGTGCAAATATAGGTAGTGATGAAAGATTCCCCACCACTCAGTCTGATTCCCAACTATGGGTTTACATTGGGTTTGCCAAATGACTTCTTTGTTTGTAGTAGCCAACAGTTGAGTGTGGAGCATGGTAGAGCATTGGCTGACTTCCTTAAGTGGTCACCCAAAGAGCTGGCCCCCTTAGGTTCCTTTGGGGAACTCCATGGATGGAACGACTGAGTTTGGTTGGCTCACACTGGATGGGGTTGGTGGTGAGGGACGGGCGTGGGCGTGGGCGTGGGCGTGGGCGTGGGCGTGGGCACCCGCCAGCTGAGCTGCAGCATGAGGAGGAAATGGTGTCGGGTCCATGCTCTGTGCCTGTATGCCTCATGTGTGTGCTTTGTGCATCTGGGAAGAGGCAGCCCCGCATCATAAAACCTCCCTGAAAGCCACTGAGGTACCTCTCTAAAAAATGTAATGGACTGTACTGAAAGCCTGGCTTTGACTGATGTGAGGTTTGGGACTCTACCCAGGTAAGAATCCATGCAGCAAGGAGACCAGAGAAGGCAGATGACCCAGAGTAGGGCCAAACTGTTTACCAGCAGATGTGTTTTTGAAAATCTTCCTTAACTGGTCATGGCAGCGGAAAATATCCTGCTGTTAAACGCATCTGCAATCCGCTGCTCTCCCAGTCCACCTACAAAAATTTTGACCTTTAAAGAAATGATGGAGAAGCTGGTGATTTTTTCTGTGGCATTGAAGCTCAGTCTGTTTGAGGCTCCAAGGCAATTGCAGCCCTCTTTGCTCCCTATTTCGCATCACTTTTAAGTCTTGTCCTGGCCACTATGAACCCTTCAGCACTTCTTCTCCCTGTGCAATCACTCGAGTCAAGATCTGTGATTTGCAGATGACATGTACATTTCTTGGCTGATGGTTGCTGAAGCGGTTTGCAAACCTTAGGCAGTTAAGGGGGGAGGGGCTGGTGGTGGAAAAGCAGATTACAATTGGAAAACTGTAATGACCACCCTAAATTTCTATTCTCATGCAAATGTATAGCTGCTTTCTCATTATTTTGATTGAAGGGAAGGTAACTCAGTACTCCTTTTGGCATGAATTACCATATTCATGTTTTTGATGACCAAACAATTGGTTGATTTCTGTTGTTTGTCACTCCTATGAGAGTGTAGTACTTAAGAAACCCAGGTGGGGGGAAGATATTATTAAAAATACTCTCTTTCTCTAAAAATGTCCAAACACAGAGATGAAATCTTAGGTTCCTCTCATTATAACAATGATTTAACAATGCCTCAAATGACACTCAGCTTTCTGAGCTTTGGAACAATGATGGCTGCATTTTGGATCATCTTTTATTTGAATATCTACAAAATATGTAAATTACCGAATCTGAGGGAAGTTATTTTGGTGTCATCTGTTGAAATATTCACTCATTTTAAAAAGAGCATCTTAATGAAAAACAAGACTTATTTGATTTTCAAGAAGACATGATACATGTATAAATATAATGTGATCTGAAATACACGTTAATGAGATTTCTATCAGAAGGATTACTGAGGTTCTGTGTTCAGACACCGAGAAAAGCCAAATGGGTGTATCAAGCCCCCATTTCTAATCTTCAAAAGCAAATTTATTGAAGTGTCTCAATTTTGCCACACACCCTAACATCTGCATATGGGCCCAGATTCCTAATCCTGTCACACTGTGAGGCTGCAGATTAAGAGAATGTATAAACAATGCTTCTGTCGCCACACATAAATATACACTGCTAACTGAAGTGTGGGCTTTATAACAGACTCCTTAGCTTAAGCAGATTTTGCACTAAACATTGTTCAAATCCTGGAAAAAAAAAAAAGCAGTGATAGCCTCTGATATTTTCTTCCTTTATCTAATTTAAAAGAAGTTCTCCATAAGTAGAAGCTACCATATAAATGTTTCAGTGACACACATGAAGCAAAGAGAGGAACACGTAAGGAACACTCTACCATGTGTCACGTGGTGTTTCAAATGCTTAACATACATTATTCCAGTTACTAAGAAATCCATAAAGTAAGTATTCATTGAATGTTCACAACATTTCAGTGTTAAATCCTGGAATCCTATTACCTCAACGGTGTCTGTGTATTTGTCCCCTCTACCCCTTTACTATTTTTTTTTGAACATTATATTAGATATGAGAGTGTTTGTGAAGGAGTCCCTGAGACCTTCGCAAATCTCCCAAACCATAAAACGCCTACAAGAAAACAAGTGGAGGATAAAGTCATGGTAGCTAGTTAAATGACTCACACGTGCCTCCCAGCGCGGGTAGTTCAGATTCAAGCCTCAGCAAAATTACAAATTACTACATGTTATGGGCTTTCAGGATCATTTAAGAACACTCAAAGCCATGCATGTTAAATCCACAATCGCCAAGGGCTTATTGAACTACCCATGTCAGCATGGGACTCAACTGTTATTTTCAGTGACAGTCAAAATAGCTTCCATTTAAACTATCCACCACAAGCTTTTTTAAGATTTCTAATTTCTGATGACTCTATATTTTGTTTTGCCTTCTGAGTTCCATTTGCTCAAAGGCAATATAAGGTAAAGACTAGATGTTATGGGGGGGCTCCTCAGAGAAATTAGAGAAAAATCATTATAGAATGACAACATTCACAAAGCATTGGAGAAAGGTTGAGATATGTCCCCTTGAAACTTTCCATAATGAGAAAAAAGGATAACTGCAGAAAATAGGATTGTATTTTCCAAAGTATATAAATCGGCCATTTAAGTTGTGAGATTTAAGTCACAGTTCTATTGATTTTTGTTATTGGATTAAAAAAAAAAATCACAAATTTTCCATCAATGTAGAGAATAAAAGCAAAGAAAACTATGATCACTTTGGGCTGCTCTTACCATCAATATCATGTCTACCTGGCTTGGGTCATGTTTACTTCCCTGAAGGAACTTATGTGTTCATGTCAGTATTTGTTGGATTTAGACTTGCTCAGAACACCGATTTTTAAAAATTTGAATTCAATTCTCTCAGTCTATGATTAGGTACTATTTTGGTAATAGTGGTAATTCAAATAGACGTCAAAATAAAAGCCTTTCTTTTGGTATCTTTGGAGATCAATCTCTTAGAGACTACCTCTTCAACATTCCTGTCTGTATTTCCTCCTCTATATGCTTCCCACCACCCTGCCTCTTCATCTTATCTTTCCTGTTGTTCTGAGTTCTTGGGAGAGTTCTGAAAGCAGGCCTAAATATTTCAGGGTTAGGAAAACCAACCAACTACAGTTCTTCAGGACCAATGACAGTGACTCATAGATCTTCACCAAAGTCTAATATGTCAGTTGCTACATCAGTGCTCAATATATTTTATCCCAAAACTATCAATAACATGCCCAGAGTGCAATGCAAAACAACAACAACAACAAAAACAACAACAACATATTTTCTGTTTTTAAGGCCCAAAGTGGGGAAGCTCTTATCACTTGTCCTGGTCCCTTTATCTGCTACTTTAACTCTGACAGGGGTGCTCTGCCTTCTGTGTTTGGTGGGATAGTGGTTTGAGATGATCTAGAATGGTAGGACTGAGGGTAGAATTGTTTCAAAGAGCAGAAATGCATTCTAGAACAGAAACACCATCAGCCCTGAACAACAGATCTGATCCTGGCAAGATTCTCTTCTGTAGAAATTACACCAATATGGCAATTGACTTGTTGTCCATAAGAATTGACATAAGCTGCTTCCAGTGGTATTTAAAGTGTTCAACCAAGTGGCCTGGACGTTCGGGAATTGGGAGTTCTTCTCTTTGTGTGCTCTTATGATATCATTTGCTGTAAAAGTCAGAGTTCAAGTTGGTCACTTTTACACGAATGACTTAATGTGCCTAATTCCTAAATTCCACACATCCTTTTTTCCTTTCCTTTTCTTTTCTGGCCCAAGAGGGTAAACAGAAGCTCAGAGAAGTAAAGAGGCTAACCCTGAACAAAGGAGTTGAAAGATGGCAAGTCCCAGGTACCCTGGCTTCCTAGGTCAGGGAAATAAATACAGTCTTGTAGACAGAATATCTTCAACCTTTAGAAAAATAACCCTAGCAGGAAAACATGTGATGTCCTCCTCTATATAAATCCATATCATAGCCATGTATTAGGAGAATGCATTTCACAAAATAATTCCATCAAATCTATAAGTGGGATTTTCAGAGGCAAAGAAAACTGAATAAATTACTACCTGGTTATATTTTTGATTAGCTTTCCAAGTTCTTTTGAATTTTGAGCTTGTAAGCACAGACTCATTTACATGACTAGCTTAACTAATTTATCTGATTTTAAAGTCTGCATCTACAGAAAATTACATCAGAAGTGTTTCTGGTTTTAAATTCCATTTTCTTCTGGAAATAACAAATCACAGAAGAGTTTACACAAGTTAGATAAATGTAACCAAATGTACTCCTAATTCCTGAAACTGTGAACAATCTGGTGATACTGAGGAAAGCAATTATAATCTTAATTGGCATCAAATGATAGAAAATTAGTTTCATGGTAAATGTTCATTTTCTTTGTCCTCAAATCTATTATTTGCATTAGAGATGTGACATTTAGTCTTGTAGAAGGAACCTAATTTCATTTATTTTTCTAAAGGATTTTAATTGAGGATTAAGGGCCAATCTTTTGTGAAGATTGGTGAAGGAGAATTGTACTGTTTTGTTCAGAAAACACCAAAGCAAAGGCCAAGCATCACCTATCTTTAATGTTAAAGTCCCTTGAATAAATAAGAATTAGTCTCAGTTGTTCAAGTGCCATTTGAGTGATATCCAAAAAAACAAACAAACAAAAAGCAGGTGAGAAATTAGGTATAGTCACTAATGGGGGTATTTGGTTATCAATTGCTGCATAACTAGTACCCTAAAACTTAGTTTCTTGAAATCATCAATTGTTACTCATGATCTCCCATAGTTCTGTGAGTTGAAAGGGCCTCGCTGGGTGGTCTTCACTTGGAATTTCTCACATGTTTGCAGGTGGGGCTGGATCATCTGAAGAACTGGCAGAGTAGGATTTCTAAGGTGGATTGTTCATTCCCACGTAGGGAATGAAGTTGGGATGGCTGGAAGAGCTGGAGGCTGGCTGGGCATAGCTCTCTCTCTCCACATGGCTACCTTGGATTTCCTCATAGCCCAGAGGTTTCAGGGCAATTAGCTTCTTACTTTCATGGAAGGAGGCTTCTTCCAGAGCAAGCATTCCAAGAGAACTAGGCAGAAGTTACAAGGTATCATACAACCTAGCCTGAGAGTCCAAGCAACACTGCTTCAAGGTATCCTACCAGTCAAAGCAGTCACCTGCTGGCCCAGATTCAGTAGGATGGAGAAACAAACTTCAGCTCTAGATGGAGGAATGGCATGTACATGGAGAGAGGAGGAATTGTGGGTAGTCATCTTGAAGATAGACCATCACAAAGAAAATGCACAATATTTAAACTTAACAGCTTTATCAGCATACTCTGGAGGACCGTCCCACTTAGTTTCTCCATATAGGCCATGTGGATCTAGAAACATGAATGTATTAGTCAAGGCTGAATGTTGGCGGAAGCTTATATAATCTGCAAGTTCCCATGGAAGGCATGGCATTTCTGCTCCTCTCTTCATGAGGACAAAATAAGGAAGGAAAGTTTCCAGCCTTAAACCATGAGCTTGTTTGTCCAGTTCTCCTCTTGGGAAGAGGAGAGATTTATCTGAGGACTGTGTTTGCTGAGTGGGTGAAACTCGGCCTCTGTTAGTTTTTCTTTTCATCTCCATCTTTGAGGTGGCCTGCAGTGCTGCTTGGCCAAGAACTGTAGGGCAAGTAGGCCTTATTTGAGGTTGTGGTGTTGGGAAGTCCATTTGGCCCCCACATCTATGACTGGATAACTCTGTTGCCTGATTCTTCACTTTTTCACATCTCAGGGGTTATTTGTAGCCCTCTAGCTCCACTAGTAAGATTCCCAAACACTCATTTTTTTCTTAAAACAATTTCTGAAGATAAAATCTTGGTTGAAGAGCCTTCTTTTTTTTCCCCCCTCTGCTCTCATTTGTTGCATGTTTATTTTTTGTCAAGCACCGTTCATCATCTTCTATTTCATAGCTGGGTTAATCTTCACAGCAGCTCTGTGTAATAGACATTGTTTCCCACTTTTCAGTGTAGAAATCTGAGGCCCATGTCACATAGGGGGCATGTGGCAACACCAGGTTTTGGGTACAGGTGGTCGACTTTGAAAACCCGTGTTCTCAGCCACTGTGCCACTCTGCACCACAAACCAGCTCCCTACCTGCTTTCACTCATGTGTAATTTTTGTAATTTTATAATTACAAAATTTTGTAAATTTTGACTGATGATGATTTCATTGTTTCAGAAAGTCTTTTATGTCATATACTAATAATGAATACAAACCAAGCACTTAGAATGTGTCAGGCAACTACTCTACAGCTTTTGAAGGGAGAGCTCCTCTCATCTTCATGAGAATCCTGTGAGTTAGGTTCTACTGTTCTTTTGTTTTTACTAGTAAGGAAACTAGGCACAGCAGGTCCAAGGTCATGCTGTAGGATGCTGAGTAGAACGGTTTCTCGGATACTGAGGAAGTGCTTTGGGACCCTAATATCTTTTCTATTTATTTGTTGCCAGCCGGTAATTCTTCACTGGAAAACACAGCCTAGAAAGAAAGCTTTATATTTACATACACACTGAGAGGTAGGGCATCGACTTAACATCTCACTCCAGGTGTCAGGAACGTAGTCTCAGGGGCAGGTTCTGATTGGGGTGATCAGCTAGGTATTCTGGGGGAGCGGATTCTCCAAGAAAGGGGCATTCCAAAGGGAGAGGGGAGAGTTAGACATAAATGAGGAGACACTGATTTTCTCCCACTCCATATCTTTCCAGGAAAGTCCCTTTTTCTCTTACATTCATCCTTTCCCCAGAGTTCTAGAAAGCAGGAACTATTGAGAAAGTAGCCCATCAGAAAGTATATTTCCTGCTGTTTATCTGCTTCCAGAACTGGCTGAAGTTTACTTTTTGGTACTCCAGAGACCTAGCTTCTTCTTGCCTTCTTCCAATGTGGTCTATTTAATCTCCTGTCGTGTGGGAAATTATGTTCAAAATCTCCGTGATCCACTGTCCATAGTAAGTTATGCATGTAGTGACAAGTACATGCCACAAGGTCTTGAGATTATATCTGCAATGTGTTGCTGCCGACTGTTGATCAAGATAGGCTGGAAGAAAAACATTATTTTCAGGTGTGAAAAACCGTCACCTTTATCAAATAATTTTTCTTGCATTTTTCCCAAGACGTTGTAGCCTATTTAAACTTGGGAGGTTAAGTTTGTAGCATTCATTATGACTGAAAATTTAGTTCACACAATCATGATGCTCTCTTTATTAGGTGTTACTGTTAAACAATATTAAAATAAACACAATGTGGCTGGCCTTTTGTAAGCTACATGGCATGTTTACTTCTTTGCCTAGTCTCTTAATTGCATTTATTTGTCTTTCTGACTACCAGTGCCACGGCCACCCACAATATATGCTATTTTGGGGTATGTGGTTTACATTTTATGTTGCCCAATGACAGCCCTTGATGGGCGACATCTTATTTGAGTGGTTTGTAGTGTTTTGTGGTTTGAATTCTTGGCTGGCAGTTTGCCACAATTCTAGCTCTTGCCTCTGCAATCTACCTTTGCAAAGGGAGAATGATGGCTCTTTAAATAACTCACTTAATCAAGAACCCCATGATGGTGGAGGAGCAAGACCATGGAAATACCAAAGCACACCTCTAGGCTTTTGTAAATCACATGAAGCATCGTGGAAATGCTTGAAAGCAACATATTCACACCCAAGAAAGCAAACGTGCAGTTAAAGACCTATGCCCAGCCATTAAAAACAATGAAAAAGGTAACTTTCCTCACCTATCTTATTCAAAAAACTGGAGCAAGTTGTGTCATGTAGACCCAGTTTTGGAAGAAATGTCTAACATCAATAGAGTCACACTGGGTGTCTCTAAGATTTTTTTTTTTTTTGAAAAATATAAAAGCCATATTGAGGACAAATTTGAATGTAGGAAAGCTATGCATAATCCCATTGCCCTAATACCCACATTTTGCACATTTCTTATCTTTTTATTATTTTATTATTTACATATCTTTATTATCTTTTTATTATTATTTGCACATTTATTACCCACATTTTGCACATTTATCATCTTTTTCCCTACATAGATCTATGTTTTCTCTCACAGAGTCATAGAACATATTCTATTCCCTAAGCTTTTACCCCTTAACATGATAGGGGACACATTGTTCCATGTTACTACATAGCCAGCTATATAAAAATTTGTTTACTCAATTTGATATTATTGTTTCCATAGGAGAGAACATGCACGTGTACCTCACATGTTTTTTCTATTTGAATATTTCCATAAGAATGAATTTCCATAGGTGAGGTTATGGGTTCAAAAAGGTAGGGACATTTTAGTGGTCCTTAATCACCTGCTCTGTTGCTTTCCAAAGGGGTTGTAGGAACTGCACTTGCCACCCCAACACTCTGAGAATAGTGATCTAATTCATTTTAACAGTGCGTGCGACCATTGTTTTATATCCCATCGTAATGGAAACCTTTAAAGATTGAAATCAAACTAGGTAGTCTTTCAGGACAAATGAAATTGCTGCTGAATCAATGCCTTGATACCTTTGTTCTTGGGAGGAAATGAGCTAAAGATGAAGAACCAACTAAAAAGACCACTAGACAATTTGTGCTCACAGGATGCACTGGGTTAGAGACTCTTCAGAGTGGCTCATGGAATTTTCTGGCAAGGGGCAAACATACAAGCACTACTTCAGGCCTCAGGCTGGGAAGACAGGTACAGCCTTGTCGGTGTCAAGGAAGAACATGGGTAGCGGGAGACCTAGGAGTGAATGAAAATTGAATTATCTTTACTTCTTGGACTTGTCTATTGAGAAACAGCAGCGCTAGCAACCATTTACTACCAACAAGAGGCAGTTCCAAGAGAAGAATATAAAATATGCTCTGCTCAACCCAATGAAACTCAGAGTGTCTCACAATGGCCAATTTATTATTTTTACCCTGTCCAGTGACATGGAAGGATGCATCGGGGAGCTGCTAGCCTCTGCGATGAATAACTTAAGTCAGGCTTCAACATGTGAAATAATTCAGCTGACCGGGATTTATAACACTAGCTGGATTTTTTGCTTTCTTTGGGGTTCATGAAGCATGGTGTTGTGAGATACCACAGGAGTCCTGTGATGAAGTTACATATCTATTTCTCTTCCTTATTTTTATTTTTTCGTATTTTCATATTATTTTATTGCCTAGTTCAGATGTCTTTCTAAGCAGGGTCCAGTCTCCTAGGGGACTCGTCTCTTCTGACTTTGAAAATTAGAACCTCAGACAGATCAGACTCCTAAATACTCTGTTTTTATACTCCCTTCTTCACAGATCTAGTCCCAGATGGTTTTGACTGCCTGATGTTGTGTGGATTGTGTTGGGCTGCAATTTATTTTGCTCAATTATTTACGTGCACTTGCCCAATAAGAGGGGGTAGTAATGCAACACATGCTTACAATTCAGCCCATCTCATTCCCCAGGTCATAGGTCTGTTTGCAGGATGGCTGGCTAGATTTGCAAAGGGGGGGGTCTATTTACTGCCACTGGAAAATACAACTTTTAGGAGCTACCTGTGGCAGGACTCTCCTCTTCCCAGGTAGCTCAGGGCACCATTCCACAGCGCTAACAGGAGTCTGAATCTGTGTGCTCCAGGTGATTTCAGAGGACCAGGACACTGGGCAATCACATATTCTAAGCTTGGACGTTACATAAAGGTCCGAGTTGGAAGGGACCTCAGAAGATCAGCTGGTCAAATTCCTCATTTTCAGAGAGCCATTTGCAATATCCCTTTATTTGTCATTTAGAAAGTGTGTTAAAAGCCATCCTTTCCTAAATTATCCTGTGGCCCTTCTAATTCCTATTCTAACTGGGAAATTTTAATGAGATCCTTCAAGCGATTAGAAGTGAGAAAACAACACTGATGAAAGTGGAATTTGGAGGGTAGCTATCGTTTCTCTCTGTTGACAACCCCCCTTTTGACTTCTTAACATTGCCAAATCAAGTCCTAGTAGTCTTCAGAGGTTACTGTTGGACCACAGGTTAAATATTTTAATATTCACTGATTGAGGGAAAGTACCATGAGCAACTAATGCAAAATCCTTGAATGCTGAGGGCATTAGTGGCTCCATAAAATGTAAATGCATTCTTAATTATCTCAAGTCACTGCACGCCCAAGTAGTTCTTGTACAAGAAAAACACAGCTTACTGATAATGAGCACGAAAATTACTAAGACATTGGTGGGGTAAATCTCTTAAACCTCTTTTCTTTTCTTTTTTTTTTTTTTTGTTTCTCCAAAATTTTGATGCGACTTGGCTAATCTGTGTGTTTCCCTTTCTAGATTCTACAGATTATCATAGAACCTCACACGGGACTTGGCAAGGGATTGGAATTTTAGCAGTTTCTAACTGTGTGTGGGGGGGAGGGGAGCTAGCTCTAAAGATTATTAGTATTGTTGATGACCTACTTGATTGGCTCCAGGAAGCTTCTGGTGTCTCAAGAAACCCAGGTTATAACCCGGTCATATAGTTACAGAGTGATTTTATTTTTAAATGTTCATTTTATCTGTTATCTCATTAGATGACCATGGCGTCCCCCCAAGGCGGGTATTTGCCATTTTTCAGTGGGAAAACAGAAACACAGCAGGACAAATGACTTCTCTGTGACTGTGCAGTGATCCTCCAGTCTTTGGCTCTGTACCCTTTCTCTCACAAAGCACCCTGATTTCTTTAAGTCTGATAACAGAAGTGATTTGAAAGCCACATTCTCCCTAATTGGAAGTGGTGCCCCAGAGGTGTTTCTTCACTACACTTGTTCCTCAATGTCACCTGACACCAAAGACCTCATTATGAGAAAACACTGAACGCTGGTTTGACTAGTCTGCTGACAACATCTGGCCACGTATCAGAAAATCACCCAGGCCAATCCTTCTGATAGGGAGCACTGTTGGTGGCAGATGGGCCCCAGTGGCTGTGATGTCAGCAGAAGGGGGCAGCTGGCACCCACCTTCTTCTGGACCATCACCAGCAGGGTTGACTTCTGCCTTTCCCCAGAAGAAGCTTTTGTGCAACCTGATATCCCCAGATGGACTTTGCCTGGGGTTCAGAGCCAAGTTAAGGAGGCTATGGAATCTGGGGCAGTTCTCCCATGACTGAGCTGGAAAGGGGACCTGGGAAAGGAGCATCTTTGTGTTGAGCCCCTGGCAGCCCTGCCCTCTCCCTCATAGCATATCAGGTGGGGCTCTTATTAGTTGCCCCTTGTTTTGTCTCTGGTGACTCCCAGCCTATTCTCTGGTCCTTCTCACTTGCCCCTGAGCGACAGATCAGTTCCATGATGGGAAGCTGACACCTGGGCTGGCTTCAGGGGCTTGAGACCAGTGTAGTCAGAGAGCACCTGAGCACAGAAGGGTCCTGTGAAGGCTGTCATGTCTTGAAATTCTTAATAACTTTGGAACAGGGAGCCTCACATTTTCATTTTGCACTGGGACTCACAAATTAGGTAGCCCATCCTGTCAACACCACTGGGTTTCCTGGCATGCTGGGTAGGGGAGCTGGGACACTGGAGGCCACTGCGGGGTTTGATCCTCACAGTTTACAGAGAAGGACACAGCGGTCACTAGGGTGACCGGCCTGGGGTTACCCAAAAAGTTAGAGGTGGGCTGCAGCTAGAGCCAGCCCTCTTCCCCACTAGCTGAACATTCTCTCTCCTGTGCCATCATCTTAAAATCACCTCCTGAGCTCAGGAACAGGTCAGCCTCATAGCTGGGCATGGCAGCTGAGGTGTCTCTCTCAGACACCTTTTTCCTCCTTTGAAACAGGAAGGGAGGGTGATATCAACCTTTTGGCCTACCCATGCTCCAGTATTGCCTACATAAGACACCCCTTAAAGGCTTGGTGAAAACAACAGATAGTGCAGAATTTTGGCTGAAGACCAGTGTTCCAACCATGGCATCAAAACAAAATTTTGTCACAATCAGAGGAAAGGAATGTCACAAATAGTTTATTATTACCAACATGTGGATTATTGCTTATGAACGGTTTATACTCATGTGTACAACTACGTACACGTGTGTGACTGATTTTCTGAGACGATCCTCACTCACTGGGATTAATTAGGATGTGCTTTCTGGTGTGGGAACTGTGCATAATTCTGAGTATACGCTTGGGAGGCTGTCCCACATGCAATGTCATTTACCTGTGAAGGCAAATGGTTGAGAACTGAGGATATATTAGGCATTGGCTCCTCTAGATTCTTCCAGATTGATATTAAGCCAGAGCAGAAAAAAGCCACCTGTTTGTATGACATCACTCTAACCCCTTAGGCTGAACTGTCTGTGCAGAATTAGAATTTTACAGTGTGTCCAGATGACTTGCTGAGAGCTAATTCAAGACACCTACAGCACTAGGAGAACATCTTTGCACTTGAGGTAGTGTTGCTGGCAAAGACCTTGTACATATGTCGTTCAAGATCCTTGTGGCAAATTTCTCTGCACTTGGGAAAGTCTGTTCCTCTGGCGACATGGTGGGCACTGGGGCCTGTTTAACCCATTCCTTCTTCGATTGCTTGGTTGCTAGGAGGCACAGAGCTCAGAATGAGGGTTCCTACTTTTCAACTATTCACACCTTTATATTTTGACAAATGTTCCCCTTTACTTCTCTGCCTTTCCTTTACAAGATAAACAAACATACAAAGAACATAAGCACCTATATTCCCAATTCTTACAATTAACACCCAATAGTAATTTATGGTCTTTGTTTTTGGTAATTATTTTTAAAGAAACAAAACATTACCGCCTAGCTAATGTCCCCCTCCCACTACCCCAGGCCCACTCTCCTTCAGTGTCCCTCAGGGCCAATCACTAAGATGAATTCATTATGTATTTTGGAGTTCATGACCTATACTTTTGCACACAAGTATGTGCATTTATATAGTATTTTAGTGTGGTTTAAACTTTTATATAAATTATATGCTGTACACACAATTATGCTTTTTCATGTAATGTTTTTTGAGACTTAGTCACATTGATGCATATTGATCTAGTTCATTCCTTTCAGATGCCATGTAGTAATCCTTCATATGAATTCATTTCATATTTTATTTTCATCTCTAAATAATATTTAGGTTATTTCTGATTTTTTCCCCCAAACAATGGTACCATGAACATCTTTTTACATGTTCTTTTTTACACACGTGCAAGGATTTCTCCAGGGTCTAGACATGTTCCTTTGTAAATGTATGTAAGAATTTCTGTATAGAGCAGATAGCAAAGTAGCTGGCAGTGGAGTTTCTTGAGTTACTGGCTCTCTTTTCTACATGCCTTTATTCCATGTTAATAGATTTTGCCTCTCTGATATCTCTGAATTTATTATAAGACACTTCACATTCTTGTGAGAATAAAGTTGGTCAAAATAAAAAGACTAGATAGGTCATTAAGGCTTTTAAAGATCTGTGAAATAGACATAGGATGAAGGCTTAAAACAAAAGTGTCCATCACTGTCTACTTTCTGTAGGGTCGATGTGCAGATGCTTTGGAAAGAGAAGATGCATTATTCTTGGTCAAAGCTTATTATTTGGAAGGAAGTCCAAAAGAAAAAAAAATCAGTTTCAAAATAGGAAATTTCATCTTTAAAGCTTCAAAAGAAATAGCAAAAGGAATAGTCAGAAGAGAGAAGTTATGAAGAGCTGCATGGGCAGCCCGTCTTTCTTTTTCTTAGTAGTCTTTTGTCCTCATTTTCTTAACTATCTGGGAAAGGCTCTGAAACTGTCACTGGGAGCCCCTTTTATTGCTGATGTTGGAGACCTTGGTCTACAGCCAGTTGGTCTGAAGTACAGGTGACAACCTGGGACTTGGAAATACCATCTGAAGTGGGGCAGTCCTGGGGGACTGGGCCCTTAACCTGTAGGATCTGACTGGAACTCCAGGTAAATGGTCTCAGAACTAAATTTAATCATGGGACACTTCTCCTGTGTTAGAGAATTGTTCTGCATGGGGGAAAAACTCATACACTCAGAGCAATAGGAGTATTTTTTTCTCTTACAACCCCCTAAAAGGCTTTGGGCAAATGGTGACCTTTGGCCCCTTCTACTTCATGTTGTGGAAGCATTAGCATTGCTGTGGTTCTATGGCACCCTAGCATTGGGCTTGAGAGAAGTCATCTCTGAGCTGAGATGTTGTTTAGAGGAGAAAGAACACTGAGCTTGGAGTCCCATAAACACAGCTGGGTTTGAGTGCCAGCTCTGCCCCAGCCTACAGTATGACCTTACATTCTCTGAGCTTCAGTTTCTCATGAGTAAAGTAGGAACAGTATTATCCATTGCATTGTCATCTACAACCCTTCAGGGTTGATGATGTCAGAATCCTGCTGGTAGAAGTCTTACACACAAGGCATTAGATATTTTTATTATTACATATGCAGAGTCCATGAGTTCAGTAATTCCGTAATATATATCCTGAGTCTGCCTTGAGGGATGTTTACAATCTTGGATAAACTCTTAAGTCACTCTCTTTTTAGAGACTAAAACTTACACCGGTGTAATGGTCAGCCCAGTTACAAGGGTGTATTGTTTGAAAATTCATTATTCATTTATGCAACAAATACTTACTGAACACCTATACGGTTACGGCACCAGGGATGGTCTGCCCTTCTTCTCACGGTGCGACTGGGGAGACAGTGGTGGCATCAAGAGGACAGTGCAGTTGAAAAGGGGAGTTCATTTGGGCAAGAAGATGAATGGCATTATGTTGGGTTTATTAACTCTAAGGTAGCATGGTGGCAAAACCTTCCATATCCAAACCACTTCACAAAATCCTCCCAAAAGTACCAAGGCTGAATAAAAATTGAGTGTTGCAAATAGGTCATAGTTGAGAAAGGCCCGAGGCTAGAGTATGGAGTCAAACGTGGTGTAGACAGCTGGGGAGCATAGGGTATAGAGAAAATACTCTCAGGATAGAATGGAATCAGCAGTGGAGGATAGGTTTGACATGCATTTATTTGCACAGACCTGGGCAGGTTTAAAGAGTCCAACTGGAAACAGGTTTAGTAGACATTGTTTATACGAGTATTGATTTGGGGAAAGAAGATAGGTGGGGAACAGATACATCTGAGTGTGGAGGAACCAGTTTGAGCTTTTATAATTTGGTGAATAGAGCCTAGCAAATTCCCTAGTTTGAGAGAGTCACAAAGAGCAGGCAGTGTAGTTTGGGCCAACATCTGGAGTAACAGCAGAGCACCAGACCGTTCTTACATCAGAGAGATGAAACTTCATGAGATGTTCCTGTGATCGTAACAATATTACCAGTGCTATCACCACCACGTTTCCTTGAACCTTCAAAACCAGGGTAGGAAGACAGAGACGTGGATGTCTAGCAATTTTCCTTAGATGCAATTTCTCAGAAGGGGAAGGTAGATGAAGTTATGCCCAAAATAAGCATATGGAAAGCCACATTGCAAGTTGCTTTCATCAAGTTGGAAAATCTAAAAGAAGTAAGACAGCTTTCCTAAAGGCTTTGAAGCTTCAAGTAGCTCTCGGGATTCTTACCATCATGTTAATGCTGTTACCCAATTTCTTTTTTCCTGAACATAGCTGAGTTTCTAAGCCATTTTTGAAAGTGACTGTAGCTATATAAAACCATAGTTATAGGAAAATGCAATCTGTTGATCTCTTCATGGTGGAGTCTATATATCATTTACACTTCACTTCTCTGTGGGTGGAAAAGCTTTTTTCATGGTTTATTTAGCAGGAAGTCATTTTGATCAGCAAGATGAGTAATACTTTACAGCTGTTTGCAATTACTGCCTCTGTTCTGCCAGGAGTTTTAACTATTATACAAAATGAAATACCAAATGAGTTGAGGCAAGATGGGGAGAAGAGAAATGCATATTTCATAGGTCCACTCATGTCATGAGAAATTATCCATCACTTTTTTTTACAATTCTATTTTTCTAAATTCAAAGTCACATCTCAAGGTAATTTCTGTTGCCCTTTCTAATTCTGAAGGGTTTTTTGTTTGTTTTATCAATGGAAGGAAGTGCCACCATAACAGTAGTTTTCCTTTAATGAGGGGGCAGTCTCCATAGCTTATGTCCCACATAGGCATGAAACCAGTTGGGCTAGGAAAAAGAATACAGGTCCTCATCTTCCTATCTGTCTCCTCAAAACACTCATTGTGAAAGTCCAACCATAAAAATATTTTAATTATAAGGAGAATAAAATGACTTAAACATTTTTTGCTTCTTATCTAACAAGCTTGATTTAATAAATCTACATCATGGGAAATTTAGGAACCCTTTGTAAATTATCTGTCTTATAGATGAATAACCAATTTGTGGAAAGTAAGAGCTGGGGCCTAGAAAAGGACAGACCAAGGTTCAAATCCTGACTCCTTTCCTATCTGTGTGACTTTGGGCAAGTTGCTTAATGTACAATATATGGATAATAATACTTCAGCTCCCTCCTGGAGGTATGGTGAGAACTGAGGTGGTCCATTTGAGGGGCTTAGCACAGTGCTTGGTACAAATTAACATCCTTCATAAACAGGAACAAAGATCTTAAAGAGGAAAAATGATCTTGACAGAAATAATTATACATGGTTTTAAGGACCAATGATCTTGTTCCCAATAAGGCAGATATGCCTCCCTCCTGACCTAGCTAACCTGTACCCACATGAACTGTGTCCTCCTTAATGCCATCCCTCCTAACCCCCATGCTCCTGCCCTGCACATTAAGGTGAGCGCAGGAGCCTGTGGGGAGAAGTCTTGGGGTTACTTGTTTTGGTCATCAGTGATTGTGTCACATGCCCATCCCTGAAGGGGGTGGGGATGCCCCACTCTGACTGGCTAGGCCTGGGTCCCGTGCCCCCTCTGAAGCCAGAATAAGAATCAGCTTCCTTAATTGATACACTTGGGCTGAGCTCTGCCAGCAAGATATGGGTACTGTTACCAGGAGAGAAAAAAAAAAAGATGTGATAGAATTAGAATAAACAAAATATCAGATCCCCAGTGTGGGCATTTCTCTTCCCTAGATAACTGACCAGAGGGTATATGGGATAAACTGATCCAGATTGCAATGATTTATTGAGAAATGCCATGCCTATTCAAATCACCCTATTCAAACTGACAACAATTTATAAAACTTGACTATATCCAAAAGCCAGCACTCCAGTGAAAGGGTAATGCAATGTATTATTAATATATCTTAATAATTAATAACTACTCTTAGGGATACCCTGCTCTTCGCTTAGCAGAAGATGTTAGATGATAGATGAGCAATTGATCAAAAGGTCAGAGGGTCACAGGCATTTGTGTGATGTAGCAAGCACTGGAGCACTGCTGTGAATATCCCAGGAATTTTCTGTAGGTATCAATAAAGCAAGATTTTGGTTCCCAAACATTGACCTGCCTTCTAGTTTGGCGAACTTTGTATTTTCCATTCACATTTAGCTTCCAGTATTTTCAAATGGAGGTTAATGCAAGGAGATGACCCAGAGGATAAGGATGGGAAAGAGAATTTCTTCACCACACACCTTGTGATGCACACGTACACAGTGATGAAAGAAGCCTGATGAATGTGAAGTTCTGTTATCTCCTGAGGCTAAATGGAGGATGTGTAAAGAGAGGAGGGTCTGATTTCAGATCTCACCTGTGCTCACGTATCCCAGGGAATTCAGGAAATTCAAAGTCGGATGCAACCAACATGAGCATCTGTTATGCGCCAGGCCTGTGCCCAGTGCCTTCCCAAGGGTGGTTTCACTTAGTCCTCAGGAGTCTTCTGGAGGATGGGTGAGCATCTCCCTTTTCTAAATATGAGGAAATTGAGGTCAGAAAGATCAAGATCACAGGACTTCTCAGTGGTGAGCTGGGAAATGGACCCAAGGCTTCTAATTCTCTTTCCATGATAGCCCTCTCTTCCCAAGACAGAATGCACCTCCAGCCCAGCTGGATTTTTTTCATCTAGTATAGATAATAAGATTTAAAAAAAAAAAATTTTTTTTTTTAAACACAAGCATGATTTTACTTAAATGGAACAAAATTTCCAAGCACCGATCTTTCCCTTTTTGGGAAGGCATGCCACAAAGGTACAAAGATTTATAATCTGGAAGATGGCAACTTCTCTAAAATTGTGGCTAATGACCAATGCTTGCCGCTCATCACCACTGTGTTTTGACTACTGTCCAGTGCTCCAGGATAGTAAATTAGTGTAGATATAACAGTGCGCTGGACTATGGGAAAGTTACTTTCCCACGGTTGTTAGCATATGAAAAGACTTTCTCCAGTAACTTATCTGTTGGAAAATCTTAGCCATTAGAAGACCTGAGCATTGTGTAAGGGAAAGGAGCTTAGACTTGGGAGTCACAGATACTTGATTTGGGGTTTTTGTTTTGTTTTGGTTTCAGTTTAAAACAACAGAAATTTATTCTTTCCCAAGTTTGGAGGCTAGAAGTCCAAAATCTGGGTGTCAGCAAGGCCATGCCCTTGGTTCAATTTTGAATTGAGGCTATTTTATGACAAGCTCATTACTGTGGGCAAGTTATCTAAAATCTCTTATCCTAGATCCTATTTTTAAAATCAAAGCAGTGATACCTACTTTCCAGTGTTACAATGTAAATCATGGAGATACTATAACCATATTGTTCTCATTGATCCAACCAACTTTTATTGGGCTTCAAATATATGCCAGAGGACTTGGAATTCAAAACATAAAATATAATTTCTGATCTCAAGAAGTTCAGCATCTAATGGAAGACACAAGGTTACACACAAATAGAATGAGGTTTGGAAGTGCTAGCAGAGGTAGGTGCCAAGTGCTAGGGAGAACAGAAGAGGTTGCATTTAGCTGCTTCTGGGCACAGTGGGAGTTCTCCAGGTAGATGAGCTGGGTGGAAGGGCACTCCAAGCAGAAGGAAGACAAATGAAGGACAAGGTGCACTGCAGCTCACTGGGCAGGCTAGGGGAGGGAGGTCGGCCAGATGGGACTCAGAGCAGGAGGAGAGGCAAACAAGAAACATGCTCCAGGACCAGATCTCATTCACCCATGTTTAAAAAGAAAGCAGTTTAACTGAGTAAATTCTAAGATCTTATTGGTTCTATACAACAATTCACAGATCAGGTAGCGTCCAATCTAGCAGACAGAAAGGAGCTCCACAGAGCTATACAAAATGAAAGACTTTTATCAGCAGAAGGGAGCAGGAGCTAGGTATACCAGGCAAAAAAGCAGGTTGGTTTTTGCAAGGTTGCTTCCCACACAGGTGATGGCAGGGGTCTATCAGGCAGATTACCTAAGTCATGCTGATCAGGCAGTTGCTGATCTGCTGGTTTAAGATTCCATTTCTGGGAGAGCCAAAACTGTAATTAAGTCTCAATTTAGAGATGTGGGGCTTAGCACAAACAATTCCATTTTGGGCTTGTTGTCTTCTTTTTTAAAACCTGCTAAGAAATTTGAATTTCTATTGCGGGTTTTCTCTTAATCTCTGTCTGATATACCGTGATCAGTTGGTTTGCAAAATGAGAACTCTGTGTCACCCAAGTAAATTTTCCTGGTGAAGGGGTCTCCCAGATTTCTAAAGCCTGGGAGTGTGCTCATAAAGTAACTGGTCTCCCCTGTATTGTTAAGAGTCACTGACATAGAAATGCACAAGAGATAAAAACCTCTAGAATTTTCCATGCAGGCTATTTACAGAACAAAGCCAGAGAGGTTTTAAGAGCCCTCTTATTCACCCAGGATGACATCCCAATTCATTCATTCACTCCTTGCAAAGGCTGCCTGGCCCTGCTTGGGCTGCTGGGTGGGGCTGACATCCCCCCTCCCCTCAATGTCGAGCTACTTCATAATCACCAAGCAGTGGCACCTCACACTGTCCCATTAGAGAGGCGTGTGCAGCCCGCTTGTTGGGCATGTTGATGCAAGCTTGGCAAGGAAAACATAATTCACTTTTGCCAGTGACAGAAATGTTAACACTTACTTGAAATAGCTGATAATCTGACACAGGAGAGTTAAAGGATTACTGTATTTCATTTGGCTAATAAGAAAAGCTGTTTAAAAGCTACATTAAAAAGACTTAATGTATGGTGACTGAGCATTGCTTTAATGTATTCTGTGTCATCAACTATTAGAATGCCTTCCCCCTCTTATTATGTTACCACAGATTCCTGCCTCTTTTCTCTGGGACAAGATAATAGGAAGCAGCGTTCATTCACAGAGATGGTTTAAAGAAATATTCATCCAGCAGACATTTCTCGAGTAACCTACTGTGTGCCCTGTGCACGCCATGCCATGGGGGATCAAGGACAAAGGAGATGAGGTCCCTAACCTCTGAGCCATGGCATGGTTTTTGGAAAGAATTGGCTGGAGGAGACAGTAGACAAAAGATAAAGAAAAAAAAGTCCTGTTTGAGATTTAGGTGAGAGATGCAATCTGCTTATTCAGTTCTCATGTAAGTGATGGGGAAGTGGAACCCTAGAAGGCTCAGTGGCTTGCTGGGGGAGCACAGGCTAATCAGGGAGAAATCCGTGTCTGTGCCCCTGAACTTTGGCTTCTCATTTTTAAGCGGGAGCCCTATTTCCTGCAGCCCCGTCTGTAGGTGAAGATGAGTGCTCCACACTTACAGCCCTCCTCCATGAGGCATACTTGTCCCTTCCAGCACACTACCTACAAGGAGGAGAGAAAGCTAGAAAGTGATTTCTAAGGGCTGTGACCAGTGACCAGACAGGCCTTAGTTAACTGTATGTGACTGGACTCTGTACACATATAGTACAGGTTAGACTGGAGTGGTGGCTCCTGGCTTTCCTGATTGGACCAGGCTGCATCCTCTCCAGGGAAGACTCGAGCTGCAGGAAAATGGCCAGAGCTTGGCCCAAGAGGGCCTTTTCCCCAGTGGTGCTGCATTCCTTCCCTCTCCAGGCTTCTCCACCTTCCTGCACCTCTCCCCACATCTTCCAGTCAGGTAACCACACTGTTCTCCCTTTGAATGCCGGCTCTCGGCATCTTTGTGAGATGAAGCAAATGTGGACCCCTGGAAAGCAGATAGGGACTCTTGCACTGAGAAGGCAACTCCTTACTGGCTATGGTGTCACTCTACACTCAGTAGGTGTGGAACCAGCACATTCTTACTTCTCAGGTGGGGACATCAGAACAGGTGAGAATAAGGCACACATTTGACCAAAGGTAAGGATTATGTTGAAACCCGGGCACCTGGACTCCCAGCCTGTCCTGTCTCACTGGATTCTCAACCCAGATCCCGTCCTCTGTTGCTGATTTACCCTGAATGATAAAATCACTAGTTTAGTCATACTAATAAGCTTTCCTCACTGCAATTAATAGGGAACTAAACGTCACTAATTTAGACCCAGCAAGAAAAATACCACCTGAATTAGAGAACACTAAAACATAAAGCACAGATATATTTCCAGCAAGAAAACTAGACTGAGGCCCAGTGGAGTAGAGAACCTCTTATTTTGTTCAATACCCTCTTCCTAGCCCCTAGCACATTCCTCATACAAAGTGAATGCTAAGTACTGGTCAAATGAATAGAATGGTGAGCCAGTGAAAAGTAATTAAGACAGTGATTTTAGTGTCAGCTGGATATAGAAAGAGCTGGCTACAAAAACTGGGGCTTGGTTCAAAATGCAGGGGGAAATAGCTGTTAAAAATACTAAACTATAAAGCTTTTCTTTTTTGTGTGGTCTCGGTTGGCCGTGGTCCTTTTTTACATGCTATTTAATGTCATTCTATGTAAAGAAAAATTAAAAACTAAAAGAATATGAATTTTACTATTCATTATATTGTGCAGTGCCCATTTTAAAGGCAAAAATGAGAACATTTAACATGTTTGCAGAGTAACTAAAATTACTCAATCTGTATTTTGTAGCTCATACATGCATGTGTATTTTGCTCTTATTTTAACAGTGGAAACCTTGCACAAAATTCCCCACTTTGTGATGTGGGTGCATTCTACCAATATTTTCTACCTTTGGCTTACTGATCAGTAAGGAAAGATTGAGTGGGTTGCCACCCTTCCCTTTCCTTTTATGCCATCTTTCTTTTTTTTAAGATTTTATTTATTTGACAGAGACCACAAGCAGGCAGAGAGGCAGGCAGAGAGAGGAGGAAGCAGGCGTCCCCGCTGAGCAGAGAGCCCATGCGGGCCGATCCCAGGACCCTGGTATCACCACCTGAGCCAAAAACAGAGGCTTAAACCCACTGAGCCACCCAGGCGCCCCTATGCCACCTCTTTCAACACAAGTGGTTGGCTAATTTAGGAAAGTAAGAAAGAATATGATAGGGTTTGTTGGTCCTGTTTACCTCTTAAAATGCCATTGCCTTCTCTCTGCATTTGAAACAACTTCTGGTTCAACTCAGTCATGGATTGAACACACTTACCTTGTAGTCACTTTGAGTCTCATTGAACTGTCACACATTGTGAGCCCACTGGAATTCTGTGCTCATGCGGCATCACACAGGAGTGACATGGAAGGGAGAACATGCCACTTGAGCTTTGGCCTCTGCTCATGTTCCTTAGTGCCACTGGACTTGACTTACAAAACACAAGATCAAAGATAAAATCATTAGGAATTTCAGTAAGGTGACAGCAGGGCATTAGACCAAGCATCTTGCTGCTGCACACCTAGCAAAGCCAGCGCTGCAAACTAATGGCAGGGGTCACCAGTTAGAGATCTGATCCAGCTCATTCTAATATACAGCAGAAGCTCATTTGAACTTAGTGGTAGTCATTGCTAAGACGGTAAGGATAATGTAGTTTAAGCAACAGTATTCATTCAATAAATATTTATTGACTGCCTTTGATGGAACAGAACTGTGCCTTCTCTAGGCGTGTTTATAATCCAAATCCATTTACATTTTCTTCGTTGTTTGGTTGGTACAGAAGCAAATTCCAAAATGAGTGTGGACAGATATTTTCGCATTTAAGAGAACCACCTCAACAGTGGGACTTTCTGGAAAACCACTGTGGTGAGGGAATTCACTTTTGAGGAAATGACGACCTTAACAGAATTGTGAAGACAAGATCAGAAATATTCATATAGAAGCATAGAAATGTTTTTTGTATTTACAAAAATGAAAGCATAAATCTAAATACTAAGTATCATCAGTCCGTGATTTCCCCCCAAATCAGTAATAATGCAGGACACCAGTATTTCCCTTTACCATTATTTAGCTTGACAGTGACTTTGCAGGATCTTCCTTCCCCACCATTTCACTAGGACAGCTGTGAATTTATGTTGCTTCGTTCAGGGATGTTACCCTAACATGGGCTTATAAGCGTATTTATGTGTCTTTCTCATCCCCCACCCAAATGGTCCACACCTTTCTCACTTTGTGGCTGGGAGCCCTCTTTTCTGATGTCATCTTCAGTCTGTGCAACGAAATCAGAGGAACTCAGCCGTTGGAGACAGGCAGGGATTGAAGAGACTCAAGGTGCCCTGCTGAGGAGGTATTCAGCGCTCTTCCCTCCCAGAATGGCTTTGGGATTCCATTGCTTATGCTCATGCTTTTTTCTTAGGCTCTGCTGCTGCCGCCTGGCTCTCCTCCCTCCTCGGAGAGAGGTACAGTTCTAAGGCTGGACTGATTTCCCTTCATCTCCCCTTATCTTTCCCAAGGCTGCACTGTAAAATCTCCTCCTTTTTCTTTGCCATCTGCTTTACCTCCCCCTCTATTCCCAAACCCCAGCTCTTTTAAAAATTACTCCCGATAGGACTGGCTTGCCATTCATGTCTACTGGAACCAAGTTGCTAAAAAGATTTGTAGAAGTAAATTTGTGTACAATTGAATTTTTCTTAAGGGAAATTTGCAATTACTAGGCATAACTGTATGTTTCTTTTTTGTGTGGAAAGAGCATAGGTTTGGATTAGATAAATGAAATTTCGGGTTTTAGTTCTGCTCCCTTAGTAGCAAAATGACTGACCTTGGGACAATGTACACACCTCTCTGAGCCTTGGATTTTTCAATTCTTCCTGAAATGAAATCATAGTATCATTTAAGGGGGGCGCCTGGGTGGCTCAGTGGGTTAAGCCTCTGCCTTTGGCTTAGGTTATGATCTCAGGGTCCTGGGATCGAGCCCCAGATGGGGCTCTCTGCTCGGCGGGGAACCTGCTTCCCCCCCACTACTTGTTATCTCTCTCTCTGTCAAATAAATAAATAAAATCTTTAAAAAAAATATCTATCTTCCTTGCAGGCACCAGGACATGTTGTTGAATTCCAGAGGCAGATTGCAAAACGCAATAAGCAGTGTGAGGCAATGTATATAAATTTGTGTGTGCACACATGTGCACATGTGTGTATAGAAAAAGAAAGGTGTGAAAGAATATTCCACAAATAATGAAGGTGGCTGGCCTTGGGAGAACTTTGCTTTTTCCCTTCTATCTTCCTGAATACTGATTACTCTATTGGCTGAGAACCCTTAAATAGCAGGGTTGTTACAGCCTTAAAAAATAAAAAAAAAAAAAATGCACATACATACATGAACACACATATGTGGATAACTATGTGTGTGTCTGCATGTGTGTATATGTATATACAACCTGATATAGTTACAATTTATTAAATTTCTGCTAAGTGCCAGGTGTGCTATGCTCTTTGTGCCCATTATTAAATTTAATCCTTATGACATCTGAAGAGGTTGATATTACTCTAATCCTGGCATGATGCCTCCCTCATGGTAGGTACCTGGAAAATGCTAGTTTTCTCTCTTTATCCTGTGTTACTATGATTGTTTGGATTTTTTCTTATTATATTCATCACCAGATACAGAAACAATAGCTGATAATGTTTTCAGTGCTTGGGCACTGAATATTGCTTTAAATATTTGGGGGGAGGTGATGAAGCATTCCAGGCAAATACTTCTCATCCAATCTGGGGGGAAGGGGCCTCTGTACTTTAAAATACACTTCAACTCAGATACCTCTCTATAGAGAATTAGTTAGCTTTTTATTTTCTAATGACTGCGCTAGCTGGCTTTATAACAAGGACGAAGTATGAGATTTGCTTAAAACCGATACACATGATCAGCTGTTAACTTTTGTTATATAAATATTAACCAGGTGGTTTTCTCTTGAAAAGAAACGTACAGTGGTAAGTACTTAAAATGTGATGGAATAGATCGGAGACACAGAAATAATCTACTTTCTTCTAAAAATGAACCTTTTGCTCCCTTCCCAGCATTAATTACCCAACTTTCAGACTCCTCAGATCAATAATTATTCATGACTGGGACCCATCAGCAGCTAGTAAGTGCTTTGTGCAATTTTCAGGTCACTTTTGTAGTTGGAGATTTTCCGTCCCGTCACACGGAAATCCTTTTCTGCAGAGCATAAGTGAGCACTTCTCAGCGGCGCTCCGCAGGGGAGAGGCAATTCCAAGAAGGGCAGAGAGAGATGGAAAGGGGGAGTTTCAACCTTTACGGATGAAGATGTGTATTTATTCTTTCAAAAAAGTAAACCTTTGAAAAAAAATATTTACAAAGAAAGCAAGCATGGGCAGCGACTCCCACCAGCTGAGGGCCACGGAAGCATCCCGGGTGACCGGGTGACAGGGGCAAGTTGTAATGGGAGGCAGGATCTCCATTGCCGCTGAAGGGCAGAGCGGACATAAAATGCCAGTGCAACTTTTGCATTTCTCTGACATGCCTATTTCCAACAATACAAGCACTGAATTGCTCTAAACTTAATGTGGCTTGCTAATTTAGAACACCAGGCAGAGAGCCCAAGGGGAGATGTCGCAATTCTTACTGCTGTTGAATTGTTCTGTATTGATTACACATAAAAGCTATTTGTCAGCTCTTCTCTTTTCTCCATCCGGCCCACGCTTCAGCCTCTCACATCCCCAAATGACCCAGTGGCCAACAGGACAGAAACTCTCTGGGTGTCTTAATTACACTTCATTGTAATAGGACAGCCCTCAGTCAGGGATGCAGCTGGAAGGAATTCTTACAGGGTGGGAAGACGAGCGGAATGGCCTGCACAGTTAAGGGCCCTTCCAGCGCTGGGGTCTCTCATTTTTTGTTGGTTAAGTGTTAAAGATGCACGCCCATCCTTTCATACATATCGTCTAATTAGTAAATGATGACAGCGTAGCATTTAGAAAAGCTTCTTCCAAAGTACTAAAGGAAAGCCGGTTCATGTGGCCACGTGCCAACATGCGCCCGTGCACACACCCTTAAAGATCTTGAAATTGGGGCTTGACAAAGAAATTTCACTTCTTTTTTTGCAAATATGAGATCTCATCTACAAATAAGTTCCGAATGTGAAGGTTGGCACTGTCTGAGAAATGAGTAGATGAGGTAAACAGCTTCTGTTTGCAGAGCCCACACTCAGTGTTTCATCGCAAACAGTGCTTTCCACGGGCTTCTGTCCGTTGAGCTGAGCTCAATGTCAGGAGTGCGGTGGGAGTGGAGATTTGGAGAAACAGCCACTCAGTGGGATGAAACACACAAAGTATGACTTAAAAATTTTTTGTAAGGCTTGGTGTAAATACAGTGAAATGCCTTATCTTAAGTGTCCAGCTCGATGCAGTTTCACCTGTGTGCACGTGCTCAGGACCCCCACCTAATTCGAGATATGGAATATTTTAGGCACCCTGGAAGTTTCCCTCTTACCCTTTCTCACTCAGTACCACTTCCCCAGAAGTAACCACCGTCCTGATTTCTGTCACCATAGGTTAGTATCCAGCGTATACTCATATTTTTCTGGCTTTTTCACGCAATGTTTTATCTGTGAGATTCATTTGTTTTATTGCATATGAGATGTGATTTTTTAAAAATCCCCCAAATTAATTATTCAAATGTGTATTTGCATTTGAAATGGTCATCCTGGGAGGCTGTAGACTCAAGCTTAGTTTGTGGCAAGGCTTTAGGATGTCTGGAAACTCAGTCCAGAATCTTCACAGCCAGCGGCCAAGGCAGTCACACACCAACAAGAGGGTTTTAGAGCCACATCTAGTTTTTGACTCCACCCTAAACTAGATCATCCTCTTTTCTTCAACAGGTTTATTTCTAAGAAACTTGCAGAATAGAATTTACTCTGGGACGATGAATAACTAATATGTGCCACACTATGCTCTACCTGAATCTCATTTAATCCTTGCAACACACCTAATATTACCCCCAATGTCAAAACACATAAACTAAGGCTCAAGAGAGAGGAAATCATTTGCCCAAGATTATACGACCAGTAAGTCACAAAGCTGGGATTTTAACACCAACTCATGGAGTTTCAGAGCTGGTGGCTACTGTGTGTGGATCCTGAGGACAAATCTCTAGGACTATTCTGAAGGATGGCAAAAGTCGTTCCAAATGGGAAGAAGTGAATGGAGTCTAAAAGTTTGCTTATTTTACATTATGGCCACACCCCCATAAGCTCCAACTCCCTCATTATGATCTGCGTCAGAGTTGACCCTTAGCGGGGCCTGCAGTGGTGAGAAGGGTAGATTGCATGGTGGTGGCGTGCAATGTGGGGGGCAGGAGGTTGAGTAGGGCAGGGGATACTTGAACAAGGTGAAAGCAAAGGCTCTAACGCTTACTGGCTATTATGATTTGGGGATAAGTATTTACAGTTGACTCTTGAACAACTAGGGGTTTAGAGGCACTGACCTCCCACACAGTCAAAAATCTGCATGTACGTTTTGACCTCCAAGGACTTCACTAGAGAGCCTACTATTGACTGGGGAGGCTTTATCTATAACATGCATGGTTGATGAACACACATTTCTATGTTATATACTGTATTCTTACAATAAAGCCAAATAAAACAAAATCTTATAAAAAATTAAAAAATACACATACAGTATTGTAATATATTCATCAAAAGAATCCACATGTAAGTGGACCAGCTGCGTTCAAATCCATGTTGTTCAGGGATCAGCTGTATTTCATTTTTCTAAAAGCCTTTGTCCCATCATCTGTAAAAAGGGAAATAATGATAATACATTTCTCATAGGGCTCTGTCAGTATTAAGTGATTTGTGTAAAGCACTAACACAGCGCCTCAGTTATCAATAATTATTAACTCAGAAACTCTCTTACATTTAATATAAGCAAATGCCCCCTCTTGAGTAGAACATTTAGAGCAGAACTTTATCAAAGTAACAGAACACCAAGGGAGAGCCTTAAACTGGGTTGTTGGAAATGTTTATGAAACTGAAGAAAGAATTGCATTGGCAGGCCAATATTGGCCACTCATTTAATCAATTCATTTACTTCTCACAGCCCAAACACGGCCATTAAAAGGGTTTATTTGGATGCTTCCCTCTGTCTATATTGATTCCTTTTCCGTGAAAATATTGATAAGTTTGTATAGATCGGGACCTTAAAGTTACTTAATTATTGATTGAAAACAGTTGCTCAGGCTGAGCAGGTGGGTTTTGACTTTGTTGAACAACTAAAAGAACCAAGCAGGGTTTCTGCAGGATGAAGCTGGCACAAAAGCTCCTCCTGTGAGAGCTAACCCGACAGCCCTCCGCCTCAGCCTGGCGAGCTGCAGCGTCTGTGTCCCAAGACGACTGTCCACACGCTTGATGTTTGTCAGCAACTGGGAGTAAATTAGAGAAAGTATTACCACCTGTGGAGATTAGATCCGACTTAGGGCTAGGCTGAAAAATGAATATGGATTTGAAGTCTCTCATTTTTTGAGCAGGTTTTTTAAGCCATTTCTTACCTCTGTCAGTGCATGAAGCAATCTAGCCATGCTGACCAGCATCTGAGGCACCCCGGAGGACACAGAGATCTATACAAAGTGACTCCGGACCTCAAGGAATTGAAAAAATAGTTAAACGCATGAGGTGAGCTTTTAAGCCGACATAATAAAGGGTAGGGAGAGGTTAAAATACTATTAAAATATCGTGTTGTGGATGTTCAAAAAAAAAGGAAATAGACTCTCAAGGAAAAAGAAGTCTTTCCAGAAAAGCTGTTAGTCCACTGAACAAGTGCAAGACATCAAACTGAATATTGTGTTTTGTTTGTAGAGGTTCCCATTTGCCATGAGGCTCCTTGCTCCATGGTCCTTCCCAGACCCAAACCATTCACACATCATAATGCTGTCTGCCTGGTTGTTGTAGATTTTCAGATTTGCAAACACCTGCTGGAATTGACTTCTTCAAAGAGCTTATGGCCTTAGTGTGTGGAGTGGGATGTCATGGGGAGGAAGGGGAGGTGCAGCAGTCCTATTTAATGCCCCAAGTAATGCCTTGAGCAGGAAGCACATTTATTTTCTCTTAGGTAAACAAAGTCAGGAGGTAACCAGTCCAGCCCTGGACTTGTCTGGTGACTGTACCAAGTTCTTCCACTATCATCAACACATGTCTTCCTTCTCCTCGTCTCAGACATCTGCTTATACTTCTGGCATCACAACTGCATTCCAGAGGAAGGGGAAGATGAAGACAAGAGAAAGGGCACAAGCCTTCCCTCTAAGCATAGTTCCTACAGGTTGCACATGGAGCATCTGCTTTAACACATGGGCAGAACTCACTCTTTTGGCCACACACCTAGCTAAAAGAGAGACGTGGAAATCTTGTTTTTATCCCAGCACTTATGTAGTTAGCTAAAGATTGGGGATTGAGGAAGCAGAGAAGTGGTATGGGGAGAGACGTGGGCATCTCTGTCACAGAGGACACTGCAAACACATAAATCTCCCCGGAGGAGCTGGCAGGTACATTTGTGCCATAGCAGAAGCACAATCAAGTGTGGTGGGAGAAGGGAGGGAGCTGGGGAGGGGTGAGGCTTAGGGAGGGGTTCATGAAACACCTGGTGTTTTAGTAGGAATCTGGGGGGAGGAGACTACTCTAACTGGAAGGAAGGGCCTTTAAGAATGATAAGCAAAATCATAGATAGAAGCTCGTTGTCAGTTTAAGAAAAGACAAGTGGTCCATTGTTACTGATCTCAAAATGTATAGTGTGCCAGGGAGGTAGCACAAGATAAGGTTGGACATAGGTACCACAGCCAAATTTTACAGTCTTGATCTTTCAAAAAGTGTCAACCTTATTTTGCACATAATCACAAGCCATAGAACGTGTAGCAGAAACCTCTAATTGTCCTCTTACATGTACTCGTCATCCTGAAATGACTGGAATGTAGCAGATGGCTATCATTGCCCTGTCACTCAGCCAAGGTTCTTGGACAAATTTCTTTAACTTGATCCTGAGCCTCATTACTCATTCTCATTCCAGGCAGTCACTACAACCCTCTGAATTTAGAATGAGAGATAAAACCTGTTTTCTACCTGAATTACATGATCGTCTTGCTCTTTCATGCTATAAAATGTCAACAATCTATAATTCCCTAAAAGAATATTAATAGGAATGCTTTCTGGTTCAGCTTCAGCTAAAGACCCAGGGATAGAGGCTGAAAATGAGGTAATGGGTGCCAAAGCCAAGGGGCTAGACCATGCATGCAGCCTCCCAGAAAACTAGCTTCACATTTATTCTTTTGTACCTGGCTGGAAGATACCCAGCCTTCGAGAGAAGAGGTGGAAGTGCTCTAGATTACTTACTTGGCCAGCACAACAAAAATAGAGTCCTTAGAATTGTTTATTTTATTTTATTTATTTACTAGAGAGGGAGAGCACAAAGGGAGAGTGAGAGGGAGAAAACAGCCTCCCTGCCAACCAGAGAGTCTAACGCGGGGCTCGATCCCAGGGCTCTGAGATTAGGACCTGAGCTGAAAGCAGACTAGTAAACAAACTGAGCCACCTATGTACCCCAAGTTTTTAAAACTTTTCACTGTTGCGAATTAGATATCCAGTGTTCAGAGAGCCGTAGAATCAGAAGACATCCCCAGCCCTTGATTACTATTTTTTAAATTGTTAGGACTGAAACAGTACCATCTGACATGAGCAACAAAATGGTTTGTTTCTAATCTTTTGTTTCAGGTCTCAGAGCTTATTAATGGTAATCATTTAGCTTGATTTATCACTGCTCTCTTCCCACCATTTAAATTATTTTAACAGATTTATTGAGTTATAATTGATAATACAACCTCACATATTTAAAGTGCATAATTTGATGTTTTGACATATGTATATACCTGTGAAACCATCAGCAGAATCAAGATAATGAACACATTCATCACTTCCAAATGTTTACTTGTTTCCCTTGTACATCCTCCCTCCTGCTCCCCCTCACCCTGCCCTGGTCCCTCAAGCAACAACTGACCTGCTTTCTGTCACTTTGGATTAGTTTGTATTTTCTAGAATTTTCTATAAATGGAATCGTATAGAATGCAATCTCCTCCCCCCCAACCGGCTTCTTTCACTCTGTATAATTGTATGGAGATTCATACATGCTGTGTATATCAGTAGTTTATTCCTTTTTACAACTGGGTAGTACTCATTATACGAATATAATATCATTTGGCCATTCACCTGTTAATAGACATTTGGGTTGTATCCAGTTTTTTGACTGTTGCAAATGAAGATGCTATGTACATTTGTGTATAAGTGTTTTTGTGGACATAGGTTTTTTTGTTTTTTTTTTTTTGAGTACATATCTAGGAGCATAATGGATGAGTCATGTAGTAGGTCTACGTAACTTTTTAAGAAACTGCTAAACTGTTTTCCAAAATGGTTGTACTGTTTTATATTCCTATTAGCAATGTATAAAGGTTCCAGTTCCTCCATGTTCCTCACCAGAACTTGGTATGATCAGTCTTTTTAGTCATCCTAATAGATGTATAGTACTGTCTTGCAATTTTAAGCTGCATTTCTGTAGTGACTGCTGATAATGAGCACCCCTTCATGTGCTCATTTGCAAACCATGTATCTTTGGAGAAGTGTAACTGTCTGTTCAAATGGATTTCTGTATATTGATTTTGTATCCTACAACCTTACTGAATTCATTTATCAGTTACAGTAGCTTTTTGCTGGAGTCTTTAGGATTTCTATTCATCTGCAAATAGTGAAAATTTTACTTCTTCCTTATCAGTTTGGATGCCTTTTACTCCTTTCTCTTCTCTGAATGTTGTGGCTAGTACTTCTAGTACCATGTTGAATAAAAGGCTGAGACTGGACATCCTTGTCTTGTTCTTGAACCTTAGGGGAGAAGCTCTCAGGTGTTTTTTACCATTGAATATGTTAGCCATGAGTTTTTCATATGTGGCCTTTATTATACTGAGGTATGTTCCCTCTAAGCCAATTTTGCGAAAGGTTTTTATCATGAATGGATGTAGTATGTACTTTGTCAAATGCATTTTCTGCATCTATTGAAATAATCATACTGTTTTTATCCTTTCTCTTATTGATATATCACATTGACTTGCAAATATTGAACCATCCTTGAATAAATTCCAAGAATAAATTCCACTTCATTGTGGTGAATGATTTTTTAATGTATTATTGGACTGGGTTTGCTAATATTCTTCTGAGGTTTTTTATGTCTATGTTCATCAGAGACATTGGCCTATAATTCTCTTTTTTTTAGTAGTTTTGATACCAGGGTAATGCTGCCTTCATAGAATGAATTTGGAAGTTTTCCAGAAATTTGAAGAAAATAGGTATTCATGGGTTTGGTAGAATCTTCTTCATATATATATATATATATATTTTTTTTTTTTTAAAGATTTTACATATTGATTTGACAGACAGAGATCACAAGTCAGTAGAGAGGCAGGCAGAGAGAGAGGGGAAGCAGGCACCCTGCTGAGCAGAGAGCCCCATGTTGGGCTTGATCCGGACCCTGAGATCATGACCTGAGCCGAAGGCAGAGGCTTAACCCACTGAGCCACCCAGGTGCCCCGAATCCTCTTCATACTTTATGGTAGAATTCACCTGTGAAGCCATCTGGTCCTGGACTTCTGCTTTTTGGACATTTTTTGATTACTGATTCAATTTCTTTGTTGATTTTCAGTCTTTTCAGATTTTCTGTTTCTTCCTGATTTAGTTTTCCAGGATTTTCTCCATTTCTTCTAATTTGTTTCTAGAAATTTATCCATTTCTTCTAATTTGTCCAATTTGTTGGCATATAATTTTTCACAATATTGTCTTACAATCCTTTGTATTTCTGTGGTATCAGTTGTTACTTCTCTTTCATTTCTGATTTTGAGTCCTCTCTCTATTTTAAATTTAATTTTTTCAGTGTTCCAAGATTCATTGTTTATGCACCACACCTAGTGCTCCATGCAATACGTGCTCTCCTTAATACCCACCACCAGGCTCACCCATCCCCCCAAGCGCCTCCCTTCCAAACCCTCAATTTGTTTCTCAGAGTTCACAGTCTCTCATGGTTCATTTCCCCCTCTAATTTCCCCCAATTCACTTCTCCTCTCCATCTCCCAATGTCCTCCATGTTATTCCTTATGCTCCACAAGTAAGTGAAACCATATGATAATTGAGTCTGCTTGACTTATTTCACTTAGCATAATCTCCTCCAATCCAGTCCATGTTCATACAAAAGTTGGGTATTCTTCCTTTCTGATGGAGGCATAATATTGCATTGTATATATGGACCATATCTTCTTTATCCATTTGTCTGTTGAAGGGCATCTTGGCTCTTTCCACAGTTTGGCGACTGTAGCCATTGCTGCTATGAACATTGGGGTACAGATGGCCCTTCTTTTCACTCCATCTGTATCTTTAGGGTAAATGTCCAGTAGTGCAATTGCAGGGTCATAGGGTATCTCTATTTTTAATTTTTAAAGAAATCTCCATGCTGTTTTCCAAAGTGGTTGCACCAACTTGCATTACCTCCATCAGTGTAAGAGGGTTCCCCTCTCTCCACAGCCTCTCTGATAATTGTTGAAAAAGAAAAACGAAACTGGGGGCATCATGTTGCCTGATTTCAAGCTTTACTACAAAGCTGTGATCACCAAGACAGCATGGTACTGGCACAAAACCAGACACATAGACCAGTGGAACATAGTAGAGTCCAAATATGGACCCCCACCATTATGGCCAACTAATCTTTGACAAAGCAGGAAAAAATATCCAGTGGAAAAAAGACAGTCTCTTCAAAAAATGGTGCTGGGAAAATTGGACAGCTATGTATAGAAGAATGAAACTCGACCATTCTCTTACACCATACACAAAGATAAACTCGAAATGGATAAAAGACTTCAACATGAGGCAGGGATCTATCAAAATCCTAGAGGAGAACATAAGCAGTAACCTCTTCGACATTGGCCACAGCAACTTCTTTCAAGACATGTCTCCACAGGCAAAGGAAACAAAAGCAAAAATGAACTTTTGGGACTTCATCAAGATCAAAAGCTTCTGCACGGCAAAGGAAACAGTCAACAAAACAAAGAGGCAACCTACAGAATCGGAGAAGATATTCACAAATGACACTACAGACAAAGGGCTGATATCTAAGATCTATAAAGAACTCCTGAAATTCAACACTCAGAAAACAGATAATCACGTCAAAAAATGGGCAGAAGACATGAAGAGAAACTTCTCCAAAGAAGATATACAAATGGCTAACAGACACATGAAAAAATGTTCATCATCATCATTAGCTGTCAGGGAGATTCAAATCAAAACCGTATTGAGATACCATCTCTCTCTTTTTGATGTGCCTGCTAAATCTTTATCAGTTTTGTTGATCTTCTGTAAAAACCAGCTCCTGGTTTCATTGATCTGTTCTACTGTGGAGTTTTGTTTGTTCTTCTTTTTCTAGCTCATTTATGTGTAAGGTTAGATTGTTTTTTGAGATTTTTCTTGCTTCTTGAGATAAGCCTATATTGATAGAAAATTCCCTCTTAGAACAGCTTTAGCTGCTTCCCAAAGATTTTGAACTATGGTGTTTTTATTTTCATTTGTCTCCACGTATTTTCTTTTTGATTTCTTGGTTGACCCATTCATTGTTTAGTAGTGTGTTATTTAACTTCCATGTATTTGTGTTCTCTACAGATTTTCTTCTTGTGGTTGACTTCTAGTTTCATAGCACTGTAATTGGAAAAAATACACTCAATCTTTTTGAACATGTTGAGACTTGTTTTGTGGCCTAACACATGATCTATGCTGGAGAATATTTCATGTGCACTTGAAAAGAATGTGAATTCTGCTGTTTTAGAAAGGAATATTCTGAATATATATGTTAGATCTTTTTAGTACAATGTATCATTTGAAGCTACTTTTTCCTTGCTGATTTTCTACTTGGATGATCTATTCATTGATGTAAATGGGGTGTTAAGTCCCCTACTATTATTTTATTATTATCAATTATTTATTTATGTTATTAACTATTTATGTATTGGGTGCTTTCATGTTGGGTGCATGAATATTTATAATAATATCTTCTTGTTGGATTGTCCCTCTTATGACTATATAGTTCTCTTTTTTGTCTCTTGTTATAGTTTTTGTTTTAAAGTCTGTTTAGTCCAATATATGTATAGCTACCCCAACTTTCTTCTGATATCTATTTGAATGATAAATATTTTTCCATTCTTTAACTTTCAATTTTTATTCCTCTCCTCCCAACAATTTAGATATATAGTGTCCTAATTTACATCCTTTTATTTTGTGAACCCCTTGACTGATTTTTATAGATATACTTAATTTTGCTTCCTTTGTACTTCCTACTTTTTTCACTTCTGCTTGTGGTCTTTCCTGTCCACTCACAGAATACCCTTTAACATCTCTTACAAGGTTGCTTTAGTGATGATGAATTTCTTTAACTTTTGTTTGTCTGGGAAATTCTCTCTCTCTCCTATTCTGAATGATAGCTTTGCTGGATAGAGTATTCTCAGTTCCAGGTTTTTATTTTTGTTTTTTCCCTTTCATCACTTTGAATATATCATGCTACTCTCTTCTGGCTTGCAAAGTTTCTGCTGAAAAATCAGCCAATCGCCTCATGGCCTTTCTCTTATATGTAACCATTTTCTCTTGTTGCTTTTAAAATTCTCTCTTTATCACTACTTTTTGCCATTATAATTACTAGATGTCTTGGTGTGGATCTCTTTCGGTTGATTTTTATTGGGGGCTTTCCATGCCTTCTGGATCTGGATTTTTATTTCCTTCCCCATATTTGGGAAGTTTTCAACTATTATTTCTTCAAATACATTTTTTGCCCTCTTTTTTCTCTGTTCTCCTTCAGGAATCCCTAAAAGCAAATATTCTTGCACTTGATGGTATCACCGAGTTCCCTAAGTCCTTTTTCATTTTTTATTAGTTTTTTTTCCTCTCTTGTTCAGCTTCATTGTTTTCCATTACTCTGTCTTCTATGTTGCTGATCTAATCTTCTGCTTCCTCTATTCTATTTATCCCCATATATATATATATATATATATATAAATTTAATTATATATAAAATTTAATTATATATAATTATTATATTATATATTATATACATAACTTAAATACATATATTAATTTAAATTATATATGTATATATATATTTAAAGATTTTATTCATTTACTTGACAGAGAGATAGCAAGAGAAAAAGCACAAGCAGGGGAGCAAGAGGAAGAGGGAGAAACAAGTTCCCTGCTGAGCAAGGAGTCTGATGTGGGGCTTGATCCCAGGATCATGACCTGAACGAAGACATGCTTAACCAGCTGAGCCACCCAGGCATCCCCTCCCCCCAGTATATTTTTAATTTTAGTTATTGCATTCTTCATCTTTCATTGGTTCTTTTTATGTTTTCTGTGTCTTTGTTGAGGGACCCATAGAGGACCTGCACTCTTTCTCAAGTCCAATGAGTATTTTTATAACCATTATTACTTTAAACTCTCTAACAGGCATATTACTTAATGCTTGTTTCATTTATCTCTTTTGCTGTGATTTCATCCTGTTCCTTATTTGAGTGTATTCCTCTGTCTGGTCATGTTGTGTAACTCTGTGTCTCTTTGTGTTAGAAAGGTCAGTTACATCTCCAGCTCTTGAAAGTAGTGGCCTTAATAAGAAGAGGTCTATAGCATTCTGCTGTGCAGTGCCCCTTGTTCACCAAAAAGTCCCGTTTCAGGGGTGTCTCCTATGTGCATTGTATGGGGCCTACAGTTACAGCTAAGTGACATTTGCCTTCAGTTATCTACAATGTCCCTCTTTGCCTGTTGTGGGCAGGATTTGGCCCTGTGTTGTTAGTGGGCTAGTCTAGGCCACCTTGGGCTTGAGTTAGGTTAGACTAGCTATTTGTCAGAGTTGTGGTTGCACTGAACGGCAGGGTGCTTTCCCTGTGTTGTCCCCTAAAAAGCTTTCACTGGTGGCTGGGGCCTGCAGTCAGACCAGATATCTGTCTCCAGCCCACTGTTGGGACTGTCATACTGGCATGTGTGGTTTCTTTGTCTTTCCCCAGGGTAGGAGTCACTTTGGGGTGATGCTGACCCCTATTGGGGCTGCTTGCACACTGCCATGCTTGTGGCACTGCCTTGGATGGACTCCTACTGAGAGCTTGGAAAGGGCAAGCCCGCAGGAAAACATGGCAGTGGGGTGCAAGGTGTTCGAAAGGTTTGCACTGGTCTACTGTGGAGGAGACCTGGAGCTGCTTTGGAGAGCTGCCAGCACCAGGCTGGAGGGAGTGGTGCACTGGGAAACACCTGGGTTGGGAGCACTATTAGCAAGCTAGGTGGAGAATGCTTTTTGCTGCACTGGTTGCTGCTAGTGTCCATGTATCTAGTCTAGGGGCTGAGGGAAGGAAATGGTGTCCTCCAGCTCTTTTGTTCTTGGAGAAGTCTTCCAAAGATTCCTGCCCCTCCAGCAAGTGCTGAGATTAGTAAATAAATATCCTTCCCATATACATCAGGCATTTTTCAAACTGCTGTTTCTGTTCTGTATCTCAGTGAGGCTTTTTTTTGGGGGGGGTGGGTGCTGTATCAAGGGCAGGGACTTAGTTTCCTCTCACCCTGGCTCTCCCAGAGCTGAGCCCACTGATTTTAAAAGTTCCAGGTATTAAACACCACTGATTGCAAGACGCTGAGAAGTTAATCCCTGTATCTGGTGTATCTGGTATACCTGGTGTGGAGTCTGTTCCTCTCCTGTCTCTGTGCCCATGGCATTCTTCCCTCCCACAGACAGTCCCATTGGCCAAATTGGCTCCTGACTCCATCTCTACCCTTCCTACCATCTTTGATGTGGGCTCTTTACATTTAGCTGTGGTCTGTTCTGCCAGTCTTCAGGTCATTTTCTGGGTTGTTTACACTGGTATGAGAGGAGGTAAGCCTAATAGCCTCCTACTCTGCCATCTTTCCCAGAAATTGTCTCAAACTTGAAGTCTTTAAGAATCATGTGGAGAACCCATTAAACTAAATTTCTACGGATCACTAATAGACCTCTCTTACCAGAGAGAGGAGCTGCCGGAATCAGCATTTTAACAGAGACCTCAAATGATTCTGTTGCAGGAGGTACACAGTCACTGTGGAAACACTGATCTTGACCTAATGTTTGGTCAAGGTGCCATGAAAATACTTACGAGAAAAATGTTGGTACAAATTGCCATTTGTACCTGGTCAAGTTTCTGACTCACTTCCAGTAAATAAATGAATGAAAAAATGAATGCCTGGATGAATGAATGAAAGAGGATTTAAATTCTGCTTCTGTATTCATAAACTGATGAGACTAAAAAATAATCATATTAAGTATTGATCTAAATGTTATTAGTGCCATATAATTTATAATGATTTTCTAAAAACATATTAATTTACAGCCCAGTAATCTATTTACACTATAAAACAACTTAGCAAATCCTTTTCAAAATAGTATAAATGCAAATTCTAGTCCAATACTAGCAATGTACTCGTGAATTTGGGATTGGGAGTGTAGGAAATATTGAAGCTTCCTTGGGTTTATGAATGTTTTAACAAGGAAAAAAAGTCACCAGTTAAAGAAAAATTTAACACCTATGGTCAGTTGTAAACAGTTAACTCTTTACAATATGTCTTATTTCGTCAAGCATATAGTTTTGATGTGTAACAAATACTACACAAGTGACAATATAAATATGTTAAAGATGCTCAGTTTATATTGATCATTTGATGTGTCATGGCAAATACAATCTGAGCAGAGAAACATTTCTTGGTTACAGAGAGATTTTCCTGCTTTCCACGGTTTGGAATAGTCAATAAATTAGTAATTAACTTAGTGCTTTAAAAAATTCTTTTATTATCAAATCTAGTTTACCAAGAAACCATTTTGTCTTCTGACAGGTCATTTGAGCCTGTAAGTGAATGAGAATAGGGTTTGAATTTCATAAATGAGTCTCATAAAAGAGCTGTAAATTAATTTAATACTGTAAATATAAACAAAGGATTTTAAATTCACAAATGCTTTTTTTTTTTTTAAACCACTGGGATGCCTAAACAGAAATTTCATTCAGGAAATATGATTGTTTCTCTCAGATGGCAAAATTAAGAACTTCAAAACTAACAGTCATCTCCCCCACACATTGACCATAAAGAGTATTCTTGCCCTTGCTCTCAGTGGTGAGCCAATGAGTCATTTCCAGACCCAGAGTAAAGAGAGAGCAAGAACTTAATTTGCAGTGAATATCTCTTACCACTTTTTTGCCAGCAACTTTTCTTGAATGCATCTTTCCAATTACGTACTGGATAAAACCTCCATAATGTGTGCTTTTAAAACCAGTCTTCCTCTACTTTTTTTTGCTTCTTCCATTTATTCATTTTACAAACCCCTTTTCATCCTTAAAGAATCATCTTGTCTTTGCTGAAAGCTTCTTTCTCTAGCCTTCCTAGAAAGATCGTGGGTTGTCTTCTGTTGTTATTGATGTTACTGTTTGCAATCCCCCTAATCTGGGTGCTCCTCTTTATCTCCAGATTCACAGTACTTCAAATGCACATGTGTGTATGTACACACATGCATGTGAACATATACATGTGTGTGCACACATATTAAAAAATTGGTGCTAAGACAGTGTATATTCATATATACACATAAAATATATATACATAAGCACATGCATAAATCATTAGCTTCAGGTAAAGTAAGGACATAATGAAATATATAACCTTACAATTTTTAGAAGAAAATAGAGAAACATATTCTCACACACACACACACACACACACACCCATCCACAAATTCACCTCATAAAATGAGTTGGGAATAGTTCCTTTTTCAATTTGCTGAATAATTCATGTAAGATTGGTATCATTGGTTCCTTGAATATTTGTTAGAACTCAGAACTCACCTGAAAATGAAATAAAAAATTAGAGGTTTTTCTGGTAGGAAAAATGTTCGGGAGGGCACCTGGGTGGCTCAGTTGGTTGGGCGTCTGATTTTTGGGCTCCTGATTTCAACTCAGGTTATGATCACGGGGTTGTGAGACTGAGCTTCTAGTTGATCTCCATGCTGAGTGTGGAACCTGCTTAAGATTCTCTCTTCCTCTCCCTTAGACCCTTCCCGCCTCTCTAAATGAAAAAAAAAAAAAAAGTTTGGGTACTGATTCAATTTTTTTATGAGACCATTTGGAATTCCTCTTTCTTTTTTCAATAGTTACAGTAGTTTGTATTTTTCCAGGAATTTGTACATTGTACCAAATGTGTTACTGAATTTGTTCATAATATTCCTTGTTACCTTTTAAATGTCTGCTTCCTCTGTATTTATGACCCATTTTTATTCCTAATATTGTTTGTGCCTTTTTTGCTTTTTTCTTCAGTCTTGATAGTTTATTACTCCTGCTAAAGAAACAACTTGTGATTTGATATTCTCTATTATTGTTTTGTCTTATTATATTCATTAATCTCTGCTTTTATCTTTATTTTTGCCTTTTTAATATTTTACTTTGGCTTATCCTGTTGTGTTTTTTTTCTCCAAACATTTTTGTTCATGGCATATTTTTTCAACTATTTTTGAAACCATAATATAAGCATTCAAAATATAAATTTCCTCCAAGTATCATGTTAGCTGCTTCTCACTAATTTTGAAGTATAGCATTTTTAAAAACCGTAAAGTAAGCATCATCTGATTTCCTTTTAGTTTCTTCTTTCACTCATGAGGTAAACAGAAGTGTAATTTTTAATTTTCAGGAATTTGTATTGTTGCTATAACAGTATCTGATCTAATTGTATTGTGGGCTGTGTGATACCAGTTGATACCATTTTTTATTTTAACTTGTTGAGATGCACATTAAGTCTGGCCAACTTTTATAAATATTCCTTGTGTGTTCAAAAAACTATTCTCTAGGGGCGCCTGGGTGGCTCAGTGGGTTAAAGCCTCTGCCTTCAGCTCAGGTCATGATCTCAGGGTCCTGGGATCGAACCCCACATCGGGCTCTCTGCTTGGCAGGGAGCCTGCTTCCTTCTCTCTCTCTGCCTACTTATGATCTCTGTCTGTCAAATAAATAAATAAAATCTTTAAAAAAAAAAAACCTATTCTTTAGTTGTCAGAAGCACTGTTTTATATGTATGATTACTCTTGTTGCTTCTGTTGTTCAAATACTCTATATCATTACTGATTCCTTGGCCGATCTATCAATGGTGACAAAATCTCCCACCAAGATGATAGATTTATCAATTTCTTCTCATTGTTCTATCAATTTTTACTTCAAATGATTTGAAGCTACCTTTGTTAAGTACACAGAAATTAGAATTATTGTGTCTTCCTAGTAAATCTAAACAATATATAGTAATCATCCATATCTATATTGTGCTATTACTTTAAAGTCTATTTTGTCTGGTATTAATATAACTACATTAACTTTCTTCTCTTATTATATCTTTATTCATTAAAAATTTTTTTCTAATTGTTTACGTTATAATGCATTCTTTGTATATGGCACCTATACAGTTAGGATTTGTATGTTTTATCTAGTCTGATAATTTAACTCTAAACTTAAAACTCCAGTCTATCTACATATATCGTTATTACTCGTATATTTGGATTTTACCACCTTATATTGTGATTTGTTTTGTCTTGTTCTAATTGTTTTAAATTATCCTTTTCCGCCCATTCTTTTGGATTGAGATCCCCTCCCCATTGAGCTTTTCTCTTCATTAATTTGCAAGTTATATATTTTATTTTTATTCTTTTGGTTATTACCCTAAAATGTTAATATGCTTATATATCTTAACAAATTTATAACTTCAATCAGTAGCTTTATCTTTGTCTCAAACAATATAAGGAATTTACAATTTTTACATTCTACATCCATGTCCCATTTATATGCTACTCTTGTATAGAAATTTTGTTCAAACTTATTTAACTCCCTAAATTGGACATCATTATTATTGTTCTATATATTGTTCACCTTTTTAATATTCCTACCATTTCTTTTGGCATTGCATAATTTCCTTTTGGAATCATTTTCCTTCTTCCCAAAGTACTTCCAAGAGTCTTTGAGAATTCTGTGGTGAGGATCTGTTGGTAGTACATTCTTTCAGTTCTGGTTTATCTTTCACCTCCTAAAATGTTAATTGGAAATTCTGAGGTGGGAGAGAAGGACTCAAGGGAGATTTTGACAGCTCGGAGCTTGTCCTTTGCTGCTACAGATGGTGACAGGAGCCCTTTGTTTTTCCCAAGACAGTGACAAGGTCCTCTAGATGCTTTTATAAGCTTGGCCAAAGCCCTCTAGGGCAGGGTTTCTCAACTTTAGTGCTATTGATGATTTCATACATTGGACAAAATAGTTCTTTGTTAGACTGAGTGGTGCTTTTCTATATATCATAGGATATTCAGCATCATCTTTGACCTCCATCCACTAGATGGTTTTCATGTGTAATAACCAAAAATGTCTCCTCATATTGGCAAACATCCTCTGGGGACCAAAACTGTCAATGGTTCAGAACTATTCATTTAGGGCCACTTTAGGTAGGCAAGTTCAGTTGACATGTAACATTCTTTCTTGTCTCCTCTTAGTTGTTCCCTAAGTCAGTTGAGGATCTTCATATTTTCTTATTTGTAAGAGAGCCAACACCATCTACATCTTTGAAATTACATACATATATATATATATATTCATATATATGGTGTCTTATTACACACACACATATACACACATACATATATATCACATACTATATATACACACACATATACATATATATAAATATATATAGGGAAAGAGAGAGAGTCAGATTTTCAATGGTTTACCAAAAAGTAAGTAAATGAGAGGCAAGAGGACAGGTGTAAAATGATAACTGGTAAGAAAATTGAATGAAAATTGGTAAGAACTATGAATTGAGAGCTTTTACCTCTAATGATAGGGTCTCCGAGTTTCCTCTAACTTGTTGCCATGTCAGAATTTAAGCCCAGTATTGCCAAATATTCTGATTTTTCAGAAGCCACAGGATCCTTGTGTGTGTGTGTGTGTGTGTGTGTGTGATGGATATATATACAATGTTCTTGCTTTTATTTATTTTTTTAATTTAAATTCAATTAGCCAACATATTTAATCATTTAGATTTAATCATTAACATTTAATCATTTGTTTTTGATGTAGTGTTCAATGATTCATTAGTTGCGTGTAACACCCAGTGCTCATCACATCACATGTCCATCACCCAGTTTAAATACAGATCTATGATTTATTAAAACACAGAGAAAATCCCACACCTGTGGGCTGTAGGCCTCTGTACTGCAACGTCTGATTTCCACCAGGCTTGTAAGTGTTGCTCAATAAGTGTTAGTTTTCCACTCTGTCTTCTGTACTCTGGAGGCCCACGGTTACCCATTCAGTATGGGTCCCAGCAGGTTCCCTGATTATCCCAGCATTCCTTATGGAGCCCAGGCAAACTTAACACAACATTTCTGGATTCTACCTGCATTACCATGGCCTCTTTTTGTGTAGAGAAATAGTTTCTTTACTGAAGCTCAGCGAGTATTTAATTGATCGTTAGATCACTCAATACACATACCCTTTAGGTACTGCCTAAGGAAAGATTAATTTTCAGCCCCAGGAAAGATTTAAAATGGGAAATTCCAGGCCATGCTAATGTGACTAAGGCTTTACCTCAGAAGTAGCAAATCTGGAGAATTAAAAATGAACCCCATTTGGCAAAAGAAGCACAATGGTGCTGTTTCTAAATAGTAGAAATTTTTAAAACAAAAAGAAAGAAATCCAGTGTATTATATAAGATTGAACAATACAGATAGTAAATTAAAGTAGAAAGTTGGAGGTGGTAGTAAAGAGGAACGTGGAAAATACATAAGGATTAGGACTCCAAAATGCAAAAGGTAAGATTGTTAAGTGAGTTTGACAGAGATTAAGAAAATAAATGAGAAAGAGGAAGAAAACATGCAGTGAGCAAACGGGCACAGTGCGAGTTGCACTACTTACGTTGGCTAATAATGCTAATGCTCCTAACCAATTGCAAGTAGACATTATTATTCCTTTGTTTCCAAAGGGGATCAAAAAGGTTAAGCAACTTGTTTGTGGTGGTGCAGCTGGCAGGTGGCAGGTGAAGGTATTCACATTAGAGCAAAACCTTGTTCTACAAGAGGCATGGGGGAGAGATTCCTAACCTGGAAACAGCTGCCTGTACCCCTCCCACTACCCTGATATTGTAGGCAAAATGTTGTATTTATGAGCTCCATCATTGTTCTAGGAAATAGTTCACAGTTCTAGGTAGAAATAAAAAAACAAACAAAAAAAAGGAAAAGAAAAAAAAGACTGAGACCCTCTACCTTAAAAATATTGGCATTTTAGACCAAAAATCCTCTCCATAGTTCTGTAATGATACAGAAAAGTATACTACAGATCTACTTGAACATTCAAAAAGAATCATTTCCCACTTCCAAGTACTTTCCAAAGCCTAAGTCATGACAAGTTAATAGCCAATCATTTTCTTTCCTTTGTCAAATACATGAAACAAGAAGCCACCAAGTCTGTTAAAATTGGGCTGGATGGGAACAAAGAAATTTAAGCTCTTGTGTAGTGTGTGTATTCCTGAAATTGCAAACTTAAAAATATAATTTGACTTCATTGCCTTATCTTTTAATTGCCCTTGTAAATGCTAACAACTGGTCTACCTAACTCAAGACAAAACCAACTGGCAGAATTTCAGAATGAGAAGTGTGTTCCCTAAGTATCTGACCCAACCACTTCATTGAAAAAGGGTAGGTCACTTCTTGGGGCCCCTGAGACCAAAACCCACTTAGACCTAACTTGTGTACAATGCTATTTCCACAACATTATGCTGTGTCCCATGTCAACATTGGAAAGATACTTCAGTGAAACTGATTTCGGTTTCACACATTCCTGCCATCAACCATCAAGGCCCTATTATTGAAGGTGTTCTGAGATACTTTGTCCCAGGTAAACTCAAAGAAGTTTAATAGTGCATCTACCACATGCCAAAACTGTTCTAACTGAAATTTAGAACTCAGTTTCGTGGAAGCTGGGTCATTCAAGTGGGCCACTACCATCTACCTCACAGGAAGCTTTTATTTTATTAAATACCTACTAAATGCAGAAACACAAAGAGATGGGAAGAAAGAGTTAAACAAAAATTGAAGTCATGTTGCCTGCCCATATAGAGTATAAAAGTAACAATGGAAAGAACTATGTCAGAAACTATTGCTCAACTATATATCCATGACCTAAACAAATGGGAGTCAGACAAAACATAACATTAGGACTTCTCTACAAATGACTTCCAAGAAAGGAATTCCATGAAACTCTGGTCTGTGTTAGAGATCATCCATGAAGTCAGCTGCTAAGTTCTGAAACCTGTGAGTTCTAAGAACAGCCTTCTTGCATGTCACACAAGGGCATTTAAAAATAATCCCTATTTCTTTCCCATACTCCATGGCAAGAATATAGTAGGTGACTTTGACCCTGTTGTCAGCACAGGATTTAAAAACATCTTAACCCTGCATCAGAATGAACCAGAAGGCTGCCTAGTTCCAATTATTGCTCACCCTCCGCCTCCACCTTCTTACACTCCTCCACAACCTTTATTTGGGTGCAACTCAGTTTCCTACACTAGACTATAAACTCGCCTGAGGGCAGGGATCTGTTTTACCTGTCTTGGTATCTTCAGCAACATGCAAAATGCCTGGAACACTGCAAAGACCCCACACCTCTTTAGCAAACTGTACTGAATTTAAATGCTGATGGAACAAGCAGAGTAAGGAAGAAAAAACATTCAGAAGAGGTAAGGTTATTTTTCAAGTAGAAAAATCGAGGTGTAGCGAGATAAAATACCAGTTCAAAGTTGCCTAGTATTAAAATAGATAAAGTGTGCAAGTCTACAAAACTTACCTTTATTTAGGTAATAATACACAAAATACATATATATGTAATAATATAATATACAAGTAATGTACAAAATAATAAACAAAACTGTATACTTCAATGCAGAGTTTCTGATTTACACAGAAAACCACCCATCTGGTTTCAGGGTAAAAAGTCTGCTTTTGAATTTTTAAGTAGAAACAAATTATATAAATACACAACTCCTGATGAGAAAGAGAATGAGACAAAATAATTGATAAAAACAGTACACTAGAATAATGATCAACTATGTGTCCATTTCAGCTCTTCCAATGACAGCCCAATCAATGAATCTGTCTTGGCAGATAATTACTTGCTGTATCCTTAGCCCATAAAGTGATCAATAAAGTCAAATGTCCAGTTTAATATTTTACATTTAATGATTATATAATAATAGGCAGCAGATATATGTTGAGGAAGATTAATGGAAGGATTAGACGTGGTGTCAATACTTTTTTTTCCTTTTAATTAGTGAAGCCCTAATGCAAAATTCGAAATACGCTGAATTGAAGCTTTTCCTTCTTAGCACTCTGCTAAGCAGCTGAAATTATATTTAGAGATTTGGTTATTGAGTTTCTGATTATCTAGTGATTCAAATACTTCATGAAATGCTTGGCCTTGTCCATCCTTCCAGCTGAGGAGGTGGTTTGGTGAGCCCAAGTGACTGTGCTTTTTCAGTGGGAAACAGTGTTCCTTTCTCCAAACCCTTATATGAAAAGGAGACTTGTCCAAGTCCTCTGGCCTGGCTGTGCTATTAGCCAGGTAGGGATGTTCCAGGGGAATTGTGGGCTGACTGTTTTTGTGGTCAGTTTCCTCTGAGCCCTGCTTGCCCTTGCTCACTTGCCATGAACTTGGCTTCACTAAAAATTCACCACAAATCAATTTTGTCAGTTTCCATTATTTTGTTGTTCACAGAGGAGTAGCCCAGGCAGGTGTTGAATAATTCATTGTGGCGGTGGTGTTGATCCTGTTTTCTGGGTAAGAAAAATCTAAAGCCCCAGAAGGCCCCGGTCTGTGAGTCAGTCCCCAGGCACTGGAGAGCCTGCGTAGCACAATGCTACTGGGCAGGGTAGGTTTAAATGCCCGTGCCACCTCTATCTGGTTTCTGTGTAAGTCACTTACACACCAGTAAGTGTCAAGGAGGAGAGCTACCAGGTTTGAACTTAAGGTAACATATATAGACCAGGAAAGGTAAGAATTATTGCCAATTACTTAACTGTCGAGTGTTGAGCATTACCAAGACTGTGAGTCTCTATACATCAGGACACAGGTGAAAAAAAGGAAAAGATAAAGAAATAAGGAAATATATTTTTATATATGATATATGCATGTGTCTGTGTGAGACAAAATGTTGGCTGCCAGGTAATCCAGCATAGAAAAGAATTATAACTGTGGCAAAGAATTCACAAATCAATCGTGAAAAAGCAAGCTATAGGCTGTGACTTGCTATCTCAAAGGCAGCTTTCTCTGTTTTTAGGATAAAAGATGTAGGCCGCAGTGCTCCCAGAGTCAACCTTCTACATTACTGTATCGATTAAAGCCAAAAACACAGGACAGAAAGGCAAGGAGCAAGGGTGGTTGGCTGTACAGAATGCAGGGGTAGCAGCACTGCACTGATGGCACTGCAGTCTGAGTGGTGGCCTTGAGCTGGCAGCTCCAGGCCCTGGTTCTTCAAGGTACCCAAAATGGAGTGGGCACAGTGGGGGTTCAAGTTCTCTCCCAAGAGGCCACCACATACATACAGAATGTGCCAGTATGTTCATTTACAGGGAGACATAACTGCCAGGGGGCCCGGGCCACTTAGGTCTACAGACAGAGTTTCCTCTTTGTGGAAAGCTCACATGCACAGCCACTCAAATCAGAAAGCTGCATGGTAAAAAAGTAGAAGCTTAAAAGCTTCTGTACAGCAAAGGAGACTAGCCACAAAATGAAAAGGTGACCTGAAGATTGGGAGAAGACATTTGCAAACCATGTATAGATAAATATCTAAAATATATATGAACTCACAACTCAGTAGCAGAAACCTCTCTACTGTTTTCTTAAGAAACTAAAATAAATAGGATCCAGCAATCCCTCTTCTGAGTATACAGATAAAGGATATGAAATCAGGATGTCAAAGAGATACCTGCGTCTTCATGTTCACTTGCAGCATCGTTCACAGTAATCAAGGTATGGAAGCAATCCAAGTGTACGCTGATGGGTGAATGGACAAAGAAATCGTGAGCTATATCTATAGATATATATAGTGGACTATTACTCAGCTTTAGGAAATAAGATGATGTTGCCATTTGTGGATAAACCTGGAGGACACTATGCTACATGAAATAATTCAGACAGAAAAATACTGATCTCACTTATATGTGGAATCTTAAAAAGTCAAATACATAGAACAGAGAACTGGAGTTGTTGGGGTGGTGAAGTAGAGAAATGGGGAAATGTTGGCCAAAGGGTACAAAGCTGCAGTTATGTACAATGAATACATCTAGAAATCTAATGTATAGCCTGGTGACTTCAGTTAATGGTACAATATTGAATACTGGATATTTTCTATGAGAATGGATTTCAGGTGTTCTCATCACACACACAAAAATGGTTATGTGAGGAGAGGATATGTTAATTAGCTTGACTTTGCCAATCATTTCACTATGTATATGTATAGTAAATCATATTGTACACCTAAAGTATATACAATTTTTCTTTAGAAAAACAGAGGAACAGAGAAAAACTTCTGCATGGTGAGCATACATTGAGAGCAAAGGAGAGTGGGATAGTTTGGAGGGGCTGGTCATCACACCTCTGGAGAAGCCTGATCACATATCCCAATTTTAGCCGAGTGCTTTCACATATACTTTTTCCTCCATGTCTAGATGGCTATGACTAAACATTAATAAGGCCTGGGACTTCCCTATTTTATTTTCCAATTTTTTTTTTTTTTTTACTGTGGTAAAATATTTTAGCTATTTTAAAGTGTAGGTTCAGTAGCATTATGTACATTAATTTTGTTGTGCCACCATTAGCACGATCCATCTTCAGAACTCTGCAAAACTGGGACTCTGTTCTTATTAAACAAGGACACAGCATTTCCCTCCTGACTCCCACTCCCTGGAAATCCCCATTCTACTTTCTGTCTCTCTGAATCTAACTGTGCTAGATACCTGATGTCAGTGGACTCGGACTCATCCAGTATTTGTCTTTTCATGACTGGCTTATTTCACTTAGCATAATGTCCCCAGGCTATACATGTTTTGTTTCATATAACAGAATTTCCTTCCTTTTTAGAGCAAAATAATATTCCATTGTATTAAATTCCATTAAATACCACATTTTGTTCATCCATTCATCTGTTAATGGATACTTCGATTGTTTCCACCTTTTGGCTATTTTGAGTAATGCTGCAATGAACATGATTGTACGAATTTGAGACATTGCTTTCAATTCCTTTAGGTACATATCCAGAAGTGGAATTGCTGGATCATATGATGATTTTACTTTAAATTTTTTGAGGAACCACCATACTGTTTTTCATAGTAGCTATACTCTTGCACATTTCCTACCAATAATGCACAAAGGTCCTGATTACTCTGTATCTTTGTTATTTTCTTGTTTGGTTTTTGTGTTTTGTTTTGTTTTTTTGATAGTACTCATCCTAATGGATGTGAGGAGGTATCTCATTTTAGTTTTGATTTGTATTCTAATGATTAGTGATGTCAAACAGCTTTTCATGTGCTTGTTGGGCATTTATATATCTTCTTTGGAGGAATGTCTGTTCAAGCCTTTTGCCTATTTTTGAATTGGGTTACTATATCTTTTGTTACTATATTTTTTGTTAAGTTTAAGGAGTTCTCTATATATTCTAGATATTAATCCTCCCTTATCAGATATATGATTTGTCGTATTTTCTCCCATTTTCTGGGTTGCCTTTTTACTCTTTTTTTTTTTTTTTAATTTATTTGACAGACAGAGATCACAAGCAGGCAGAGAGGCAGGCAGAGAGAGAGAGAGAGGAGGAAGCAGGCTCCCCGCAGAGCAGAGAGCCCAATGTGGGGCTCGATCCCAGGACCCTGGATCATGACCTGAGCCGAAGGCAGAGGCTTAACCCACTGAGCCACCCGGGCGCCCTGCCTTTTTACTCTTTTGACAGTGTCTTTTAATGGACAACATTGGATACAGTAAAAATATAGAACATTTTCATCATCACAGAGTTTTCCCAGGTGTCCTTTTATAGCCACATTTTTTCCTCCACTTTCCCCCACCTCTCCTGGCAACCATTATTTGTTTTCCATTTCCATAATTTCATCCTTTAAAAATGAAATCATTTCTTGACTGCCATAAATTACACTGTAATAAATTACACTGTAATAAATTACACTGTAATAAATAAAGTTACAATAAAAGTGTAACTTTTGGATTGGTTTTTTTCACTCAGCAAAATTCTATGAAGACCTATCCAGGTTGTCGTATGTGTGATTAGTTGGTTCCCTTTTACTGCTGAATAGTATTCTAGAGTATGGATGTGCTAGGATTTTTTTGACCATTCACCCATTGATAGACAGCTGAGTTATTTCCAGTTTTTGGCTATGATGACTATGGCTGATATAATGATGAATATGGCTATAGGTTTTTGTGAACATACATTTTTATCTTTCTAGGTTAAGTGCCAGGAATATAATTTCCAAATCGTATGCTAGTTGTATGTTTAGCTTTTTAGAAACTGTTGAACTGTTTTCTAGAGGGCTGTACTATTTTATGTCTCCACTAACAGTGATTAGTGACATTGAGCATCTTTTCATATGTCTGTTGACCATCTATCCTTCATATATGCTAGGTATTAGTTTTTTGTTGGATATGTGGTTTGCAAATGTTTTCTCTTCATGTGTAGTCTGACTTTTCATTTTTTAACGGGGTTTTCCATAGAGAAAATGTTTTTAATTTTGATGGAGTCAAATTTATTATTTCCTTTTATGGATCATACCTTTGGTGTCAAATCTAAGAACTCTTTGCCTAACCCTAGATCCTAAAGACTTTCTACCATTTTTTTCTAAAAGTTTTATAGCTTAAAATTTTACATTAAAGTCCGTGATCCATTTTGAGTTACTTGTTGTATAAGGGTGAGACCCAGGTTAAAGTGTTTTTGTTGTTGTTGCTGCTGTTGTTGTTCTCTCTAGTACAATTTTTTGAAGAGTACCCTTCATCCATTGGATTGCTTTTTCACCCTCACCAAATATCAGTACACATATTTTTATGGGTAAGTCTACTTTAGGTTCTCTCTCCTGTTCCCTTATCTGTGTCTCTCTCTCTATATCAGAACCATAAAGCTGATTATTATAGCTCTACAATAAGTCTTATAACCCAGTAGATCGATTCCTTACATTTTATTATTTTTCAAAACCGTGTTAGATATTTCAGTTTGTCTTTCTAAATACATTTTAGAATAATCTTACCTATGACTAGGAAAAAACCTTACTGGGATTTTGACTGAATTGAGTTAAACTTGTCTTTCATTTGGAAATAACTGACATTTTTACTATGTTGAGTCTTTTTATTTATTTATTTTTTTAAAAAGATTTTATTTATTTATTTGACAGAGATCACAAGTAGGCAGAGAGGTAGGCAGAGAGAGAGAGGAAGAAGCAGGCTCCCCGTGGAGCAGAGAGCCCAACTCAGGGCTCGATTCCAGGACCCTGGGATCACAACCCGAGCCGAATGCAGAGGCTTTAACCCGCTGAGCCACCCAGGTGCCCCCTATGTTGAGTCTTTTAATTCATGAAAACTGTATATCCCTCCATTTATCTAGATCTTTGGTTTTTTTCCCCATAGTCTGTAGTTTTCAGCGTATGAATCCTGTAAATGCTTGATTTACACCTAAATATTTTTTGACTGATTATAAGTTCTTTGCTAGTACAAAGAAGCACAAAGTTTTATATGCTTATTTTGTATCCTGAAACTGAGGAACTGATCAGCTCTTGTGGGTTATTTATTTATTTATTTATTTATTTTAGATTCCTTGAGATTTCTATGAAGAAAATCATGTCATGTGCAAATACCAAATGCCAAACCAGTTAAAGCATCACTATGTCCCTATTTATAACATAATTGTCTTATATATTTCCTCTGTGTTCATTTAGAACTGAATTAGACAGTATTATAATTTTTGCTTCAGTCGGTAACCTAATTTAGAAAACTCAAAAGGAGAAGGCTATTGTATTTACCCCTATTTTTGCTTATTGTGGAATGCCTTCCTTTTATCATTTCCTTTCTGTTTAGAGTTCTTTAGCCATTCTATTCAGATAGATCTGCTAGAAAAAAATTCTCTTAATTTTCCTTCATGTGAGAATGTCTTGATTTCCCTTTAATTCCTGAAGGATATTTCACTGGCTATAGGATTCTGGTTTCTTTAAGCACTTGAAAAATGTCACATCACTTCCTTCTGGCCTCCAGGGATTCAAATAAGAATCTGCTATCATTCACATTGGTATTCTCTTGCATAGAATTCATTTCTTAACACTTTTAAGAGTTTTGTCTTTTTTTTTTTTTAAGATTTTATTTATTTGAGAGAGAGAGAAACAGAGCATGAGCAGGGGTTGGGTTGGGGAGGGGCACTGGGAGAGAGAGAAGTAGATTCCCCACTAAGCAGGGAGCCCAATGACCTGGGGCTCGATTCTAGGACCCTGGGATCATGATCTAAGCCAAAGGCAGACATTTAACCAACTGAGCCACCCAGGTGACCTGAGTTTTCTTTGTCTTTATACTTTAGAGAAAATTGATGATGGTATCTTTTTTTTTTTAAGATTTCAATTTATTTGACACAGAGAGAGATCACAAGTAGGCAGAGAGGCAGGCGGAGAGAGAAGGGGAAACAGGATCCCTGCTGAGCAGGGAGCTGGACGCAGGGCTTGATCCCAGGACCCTGAGACCATGACCTGAGCTTAATGCAGAGGCTTAACCCTCTGAGCCACCCAGGCGCCCTGATCATAATGTGTCTTATAGATTTCTGTGAGTTTATCTTATTTGGGAATTACTTAGCTTCTTGAATCTGTAGGTTTATGTCTTTTGACAAATTTGGGAATTTTTGGTCATTATTTACTTTTTCAGCCCTGCTTTCTCTTCTGTTTCTGCAACTTTGATGACACAAATGTTAAATCTTTTGTTATTGTTTTACATGTCCCTGAGACTCTATTTGTTTTCCATCTATTTTCTCTCTGTTGTAGAGATTAGGTAACTTAATATTGTCCTATATTCCAGTTGACTGATTATTTTCTCTTTCCCCTCCATCCTGCTGTTAAGCCCATTTACTGAGTTTTAAATTTTAGTTATTGTGCTAGTTCTTCTTATATTTTGCTTTACTGTGATTTTTTTTTTTTTTCTTTTTGCTGAGACTTTTTCATTTGTTTCAAGGGTGTTCATAATTGCTCATTGAAGATTTTTACTATGTGTGCTTTAAAAACTTGGTCAGGCAATTCTAACATCTCTTTCACCCTGGTGTTGGCAACCATTAATTGTCTTTTTCATTCAGTTTCATGTATTTCTAGTTTTTGATATGAGATTTTTTAAATGAAACCTAGACATTTTTAGTATTGTTCTGAGACTGTGGATCTTACTTAAAAATGTTTTAGTCTCCTTCTGACACCACTCTGACAGACTAAAAGAAGTCTAATGTATACCTATCATGTGCCAAAAGTAATTCAAATTTAAGAGTTAGCTTCATGGAACCATGGGAAGCTCATTATAACCAAGCAGGGGTAGAAGTCCAGGCCCCTTACTTGCCTTCCACTAACATCTATGGCAGGGATGGTCTTTTAATCCTGCTGGGTGGGTATGAGAATTCTGGCTTCTCACCAGGCATTCATTTATACCTCTTTGTGGCTCCCCTTTTTCTAATCTCAATACAGGCTCAATACAGACTCTCCCCCTCCTATTTCCACATTTTTGTTTCAGTATGTTAACACCACTGACTCAGCTATAACTTTCTTTCATGCTGAGTGTTGCCTTGGTTAGTTTTGGAAGCTGTACAGCCTGCTTTGACTAAAAAATATTCTGTTCTCTGCATATATGGATTCCTGACTATAACATTTGGATTTCTGGATTTTTCTAGCTCCTGACTCTAATAAGGCTATGTTATTCCTGGAAGTTCTTTAATACCTTACTCTACCCTTCTATGTGCCTAATACAGTCTTCAATCTTAGGCTACTCTGTTGGCCTTTCCCCTTATCATTTTCTAAAAAGAAAACTAAGAATCAATTGTCCATTCTGAAGGTGAAGGAATCATAGTCATTCCATTCTCAAAGTCTCCATGTGATGTTACATAAGAAAAGCTAGGAGTAAATGTAAAATGCTTAGGGATGTGATTCTGTATCAGAGATGTAAACGGAATCACTGCTACAGTGACCTCACCTGCAAGGAACATAAAACCTGGCTGTACTGCATGTGGGGCAGTTTTCTTCCAGTGATGGGTGCTAGTGCTGATAGTCAAGGAAAGCCTGAGTTGTCTCTATCTCACTAGCACTTAGCACATAGAAGCTCAGTTAATATTGTCTACAATAACTGCTAAGGGTCACAGCCTTACAGAGGATGGGGCAGAGAGAGTAATGGGAGTGAAATGCTGTATAATTGTTATTTGTTAATTTCCTGTGTACTTCATTCACTCATTCTTTTAACAGGTATTAATGGTACTGTGCACTAAACACTGTTCTGGGATCTGGATATCTTTAAGTTTGGTTCTCTGGGAAATAGACTTTGAGTTGGAGACTTGTGTGCAGGACATTTCGGGGGAGGGTTTCCAGGAATATCTATGAGGGAATAGGGAAAGCAGGGCTAGGCAGAAGAGCTGGACAGAATCTGAGCTGTGATGCAGTTGTAAATGAGGACTTGGCTGGTGGCAGAGAGACTGGGGGAGGGAAAGCCTTCAGAGTTACTGTAAACTGAGGTAGTGAGGTTAGGCCTTTGTCTATTTACAGTGACCAGTTGTTGGATGATGGTGAATGCTTGGGCAGGGCAGCTTTGTTCAGCTGTGTACAACTCCAGAAAAAAGACTCAGCTGTGAGCTCACAGCAGGCAGCAATTCCTAGAGAAACAGAGGAGCCTTGTCCTGAGAGGGAACTGGATGGCACACAATAGCACCACAACGTGGGGTTACAAATAGATGGACAGGAAAGAAATTCTGTTCTCTTGGAATTGACAGTTGAAATAGGTGAGACAGACTGCTAAACAAATAATTATGATCAGCCATGATAAGTTTAAGGAGGGCAGGAAGTTAAAAATGCCATAGGAACTCATATCAGGAAGCAACCAACTCCTCTGGGTAGGTCAGGAGAGACCTTCACCAATGCACTTGCTTGGCTCATTCTCGTTTTGAAGGGAAAATTCCATGTCCTCACGTTTCATGGAGTAGGTAATGAATTACAGAAGCTTGAATTTCCTTTGAAAGATAGGCTCTGTTCTTTGCCAAGTAAAGAAAAAGAAAAGTAAATCATGCATTAATGGAGCCGATATTTTCAAGGAGTTAGCACCACAGGCACCCTGAGCACAGATCCAGCAAAGAAATAGGAAAGGTGAGCATGCAGGTTATGTGTAATGTGGAAAATAACCTTTTAAACTTTTATGCCCCTCTCTAGGGCAGGAATGCTATTCTTTAAAAGGTTAGTCTACTACTTAAAAAAAAAAAAAAAGACTACTTCATGTTTCATTCCAGAATCAATTTTTCTATTAAAAATAAATTGCACTTTAAGTAACCTGTGATATGTTCAGCTAGAGCTAGTGGCTAGATGAAACTTTTATGTCTGCAGTCCTGGTGATTTGGAAGGACTGTTGAACTACTCAGAACAGAATGTGAATGTCTCTGATCTTTCAAAACTTGGATTGCCCCATCTAACCTTAATCCTAGTGGAATTTCACTGCTGTTTGATGGGTCTTAGGCCCCCAGTGGTGGCTTTGTGCCCAGTGTTTTGTGATCATTAGGAAAATCCAGAGCTCTTCTCCTTTTTATCTCCATTGACAGAGGTTCACTGCCCTTTAGGAGTTTAGAGTTCAGTTGGAGAGTCACAGAAACAAAACAACTGGAGAATGATTCATAGGTGATATGTAAGCAAGTGTGGGTAGACTACAGAGAGGCCTTGAGAAGCTTAGAAGAATATGAGAAACCAGGAAGTTCTCTTAGAGGAGGCCATCATGAAGCCAGATTTTGAAAGAGGTGATGGACTGGTAGAAAGAGGATGTTGGGGCGTTCAAAAGGGCGGGGGCAACTGAACACAAGCCCAGAAGAGGAAATGACTAAGATGTCTGCAGGGCCTAGAGAAGCCAGGTCATACCTCCTTTTGGAAAACAATTTTCTTTGAGAAAGAACCAAACTTGGGGGCAATGAGAGTAGTCAGACCCAGGGAAGCTTGTACATCTGTGTACCTTGAAACCTACATCTGTGACCTTGAATTCTTTTATCTATTTGCTCACTTCCTGGAAAAGTTATAAAAGGATCAAATGTGTACTCTGATAAGATTCTTGGCCTTAAAAGATAGCAAATTACCAGAAGGATGCTTTCTGGTTGAAATAGACCTAATGGCATCCAGTCCAAATATCCATCTGATACTTGAGTTTCCTTAGCAATGAATGACCCAATCAAGTCTTCATTTAGCTGACACCTGAACAACCCTAGTGTAACAGAGTTCACTCTCTCCTTTTATTCTTGAAATAAGAATGAAAAGCTAAAATCTATCACCTGGTGCCAGATCTGGTAGTCCGGCCAAAAGCAACAGTGAATGGACATGGCCCTCATTCTAGGCTACAAGCCATATGTCTTTATGTTAGGCAAATTACCTGCATTCTTTTGGTAGAAATATTACAGTATGAACTAAATTGAGTTTAATTTCAAATAAAGAGTCCAAGCTTTTTTTTGTTTTTTGTTTGTTTTTTTCCTCAGCTGATCTTCCTGCATCTGGGATTTGTTTGGATTCAAATGAAGGATCTTAAACTTGTCTCAATCATGTTCTATCATTTTAGATTCTATTCATTTTGAAAACCTATGGAGATTTTTTGGGTTCAAATTCATTTAGTCTTTGCTATTTCTCCTGCCTTAATGTAATTTTCAGATTTGATGAACAGTTCCCATGAGTTAATTGATAAAATTAATAATCTGGACGTAGTCAAAGAAAGGACCTTCAAGGTAGTAGGAAGAGAGAAAATGTTACATGTTTTTCTAATCCTAAAGCTACAGATGGGTGAAAGGTGATTCCAAAAGATATACCCAAAAGAGGCAGGTAACTGAAGGGGGTGGCAAAGTTGTGTCTGTGTATTTGGGGGGGTGTCTGTGTTTTTTTTGCCACAGCTGGAACACTTCTCAGCAAGGATGTAAGCAGAAGAAGATGGCTACAACTTTCCTGGGCATTTATTATGTGCCAGGACAGAGCTAAGTTTATTGCATACATTATTAGCTTAGTATTATCAATACCACCTTACATATAGGGAAATGATGGCTTAGAGTGTTGAAATCCCCTGTCATCCTACAGTGAAAGGGGTAGGGACGAAATCCAAACTCAAGTTTGTCTGACACCCAAACATGCAATTATAATAGCTGAACTATTGGAAGTTATTGTCCAGTCATACAGAGACAGAACCAGAGAATCTCAGGTAATGTGAGGACCGTTGGTTTCTTCATTGTGCATGTTCTGAGGGTCTGAATAGAGAAGCATCTCTGGCCTCTGTTTGGCTTGTGTTTTACTAATTAGTTTTTGTAGATTTTCTCTGTTTCTCACTGTAAGTCCTACTGTGTGATGAGAAATCACTCCATATCAACTAATTGTGATGATACAAAGGATCGTTTCACGGAAAGGTCTTAATGGTGACCAAATTAGTGCCGAATATCCCAAGAACGGACAAGAAAGCATGAACCACTGGTTTTCCATCTACGTGAAGGGTCTGAAACATTCAGAGTGCCTGGCATCTCCTAAGTGCCCACGTCTCTTTGCTTGGATGGGTCACGTCTCAGCATAGGTATTCATCTCAGGGGCACCGGTGCTCTTGTCTCACCTTCACTTTCTTTCCTGGGTCTTATTAGAGGGTTTTCTGTTGACATATAGCATCTCTTCTGTTTCTCCAGATTTTAAGCTCATCTCCTTTGATTATGTAGAGAAAAAATTCTTGATTGTATGTGGGTAACACATATAGAACAGCACAGAAAAGAAGGGTCTGCCGAGGTTTCTGTCCCAACACACATATCCTCAAGGCAGAGCCAACACGCAGCTGCCTCTCCCCTCCTCACTCTTTCGTCTCCACATTCCACCCTAGAATTTCTTACCAGAGACAAAGTGAAAAGATAAGAAAAGTTAGGTTTAATATTCTGCTTCCACCCTTTACTGATCGTGTAATCATGAACAAAGGATTTATTCTTAGCCTGTTGCCTGATCTGTTGAAAAGGAATAATACCTATCTTGGTGACACTAAATTAGGTGAAGGTAGAGGTTTCCATAAAAGGAAAGGGGTAAGCTGAATTCTGAAATCAGCTGACAATTCAAAGCAGGCCAGGCTAGGGGTGGAGGGAAAGTGCTGCTGTTGCTGGTCTTGATGATCAAGACAGAGAGGATGGAGGAGGAGGACAGCTAACGTTTCTAAGCACAGAACTACGTGCCAGGCGTTGGCCTAGCGCTTTATGCAATACTGTCTTATTTAACCTTCACAAGAGTCATCTGAGATGAATATTAGTTTTAGATCCATCTTACAGATGAAAATATGTAAGTTTTAAAGACATTCAGTAACGATGACCAGTATCAATCAGGTATTAAACTGCTAAGCCAGAAACCAATCTGATCCCTCACTTTTGCTCATCTCAAGAGAATGCTGGGTCTTCTCCTCTGTTGAAAGCATGAGCAAACATTAGAAACTACCCCCCCTCCAGAGCCAGTGCTTGTCCTCTGGGTCCTCCAACCCCTCCAACTGACTTGTGAGTGACTTGGACCTAGAAAAGGCAATCTGTACAATTTACCACAACTTTACTCCTCCATTTGAGAACATTATTTACATTCCTAAAAATATTGAACACACTGAAAATGTGTAATTTAGAGTTAGGAGACTGAAATCCTATTCCCAGCTTCTCCATTAACTGGCAGTGTGGCCTTAGGCAAGTAAATCTTTTTAAGCCTCAGTTTCTCATTTGTGAAATGGCAACCCCATAACCTCTAGAATCCCTTTGCAGGATTCTTTCTTTGATGCTACTCATGTAATCAGACACTCTTACCCTTAGTATATGAAAATGACATAGAAATATCTGAAGAAAGCATACCACCCAAGGAACAAATGCTGTGATTGCCATTTTTATTACAAATATAAAAGACTTTTGCCCTGACACTATTGTTTTGGACATTCTATACCCTATCTGGGTGACCATACAAGTTATTATCCAGACCAGGGCACTTTGGGGAGTGAAAGCAAATTCTGCTAATAACTGCACCAGGACAGCAGGCATAACCAGGATCATCACCTTTTCAGTAAACAACCTTGCCATTCCTCCCTTTGTGGCTGCTCCGCCCCTTCTCCACCTCCCCCCCCCCCCCCCCCCACCCCCGCTTCTCTTTCTTGGGCTGCAACAAGAGTGAAAGGCACCACAGACAGAGGTGTGAGTTCCCTCAGCCCCTAATAGAGTGTTAAGTTCCAAGCTGAGGTGTGAGCATTTAAATGCTAACACTTAAGCAAGTTCGTCTGCAACAGAAACACCCTGTTTAAGGCTTATTCCCCACTCTTGTTTTAAAAATCGTTTTGCATTGTTGATTTCCACTCCACTCAATCAGTCACTTGCTTCTTATTACTCCTTTCTGCATTGCTTCATTTTAAATAATTCTTTGATGTTGTAATTGGCTTGGGGAACACCAAAAGGAGCCCACCGTGGGACTCTACTAAGGAAGGGGCAAGGCCTATAGTAATTTCCTTGGGTCATCTTCCCTGTGTCCTATCTTGGAGTGTTTCCTGCATGCAACTCAAAGTGATTCCATTTACAAATACAGTCCATGTGAACTTTTTTTTTTTTTTTTGGTGAAAATATTTTATTATTGTAACTTTTTGTTTTCACCATGTGGACTTTTTGTTTTTGGAGGGAAATGTTAGGGAGTTCTGTGTATCTGCACTTTATCTACTGACAGTCAAATTGGTCCTCTTTCTGGGGCCACCAGAATCCATGGCTTGATTCCTATTCCAAAACTATTTTTAAAAATAGAAGATGGAGCCAATTAAATTCTTGATTTAAAAAATGCTATTATTATCAAATACGGTATCTCAGCGCCTCATAGTAACTATAATATACTTCTGTTAAACTGAATTACCTTTTAAACAATTCTATTTAGACATTGGGCATTTTATTTTAGATGAAAGAAAGATCAAAATTTTAGCAAAGGAGTAAAGATATGACTTTTTGCTATTAAAACAGTTTAGGGCAAACAGGGCTTGATGATGACTGATGTAGAAAATCCCTTTTGCATTGCTCAACTAAAATTTTCTCATTTAATGATATTTCCTACCATTAAAATCCTCTCTACATAGTTACTATTTTTTAAAATATTTATTATCAGTGTTTGAACTGTAAAATTGCCTTTAAGATAATATTCTGCAATTGTGAAAAGAAGATTGTTTTTCCTACTGTTTGCAAGCTGATAGGTTTTCAAAGATTTTCTTCTACAGTTGTGGGAAATGTATACTTTTTAAAATGCAGTTTGCCAAAGGGCCAGGTGGAACAGGAGTTGATATAGTGTAAAATTAATAGCTTTAAAAAGGCTTACCACTCAAATCTTCTTTTTCTTCTATACCTCTTTGTGGGAGTCTGTGGTTGGGAAGCGGATAGGAAGAGCCTCATCAATAGTCTACCATCTCAGGCTCTTGTCTGGTGTCCCTGTCAGTGCCAGCTGCCCAAGTCACAGGGCTCACACTCGGCACCTTCTCCACCACTGCCCCTCATCTCTGTGACATAGGGCACTACTTTGGTCTCAAAAGAGAGAAATTGACAAAAGTAGCATTATGAAAGCTTTATTTTTTAAAACACTAAACTGTGAGACTGATATAGGTAGGAAAGACACATGAACGTTACTCCACATGAGCAGAGATCCACTGGCTGCCAGGGGAAGGAGGTGGTACGGGCAGATTAGGAATGAAACCTGATCTGTAGTGCAGGTATAGAAATAATGTCACCTCAGGAAGCTGGAAGGCCACTAGAGCCAGGCACCTGGGGCTGGACTGCGGGGTGGTCATGAGGTTAGGTCTTCAGTTTCGCATGTCCAAAAATTCTGAAGCATCATGGTCCCTAGAGGTAATTAGTCTCTTGGGGCCACTCCCCGATGACTGGATGCTCTAGAAGTTGATGTCCACATGAGAATGCAAAATAAGTAGTTTACATCGATTTATAATCCTGCTGGCAGGTCTAAACATGCCAAATGGTGACCAGAAGGTTGGAGCACACAAGGGATGTGAGAGCTTAACAGTTAAAAAGTCAGGGTTCTAACTCCCATCTATGCCTAGCCGTGTGACCTTGAGAAGTGATCTGACCTCTCTGGAACAAAGTCAATCCATCTATAGAATGGGTAACCCGACAGAATTAAATGACATTTTTGTAAAAATGCCTAGGAAAATGGTTGCAATATGGTAGGTACTTAATGACCTGCTGACTCAATTCTTTGATTCAATAGGAATCATTTTGGAGTTTTGTTCAGGACAGTGACTTTGAGAAGAAAGGGTTCATACATCCTTCTCAATTTGGCCAACACCAATACAATTCAGATCCACCACAAGAACACAGGGCACTCGCAGTGTTAATTTATAAAAGTTGAGCTTGAGCTTTTTGGCTCTGGCTGCCTCTTTCAGTGATGGCATTTTAACAGACGGAAAGCTAATGGTGTTGAGAGCAAATGGGGAATTGCCTGATCTTGATGTTTCCTTCCAACCTATTCTAGTTTCTTAGCAGTTATCTCCACAAATTAGACCCATGTAAGAAAGTCTTGCTTTCTTTTTCATGCTTGATTTCACACATGTTCACAAATCTGCCCCAAGAGTTAGGCTTTTTATTCAGTGGCTCCAAGACCTCAGAGCTGGGCTCATTACCAAGACATGCAAAGCCTGACATTATCCAGTCAGGACCAGGAGAGCTTGGGTATAAACATCAACAGTGGAGTGGATGTTCACTAGCTGGTGCCACAAATCACTCACGCTCTCATTTCTTCAACAAATGTTTATTGGATGTTGACCATATATACAGGCTTTGTTCTAGGAGCTGAAGACTCAGGGGTTGACAAGGGGATCTTGTATTGCGGTGGGGGAAACAGGTAAGAAAGCAAGAGAGAGGAAACAAAAGAGAAAGAAAAAAATCAGCATATAAGAGTTACACAGAATTAAAATGAGGTGAGTGGGTGCAGAGTAATGAGTTCAGAGGAGGTGGTCAAGGGAGGCCTCTGTGTGAGGGGATATATAAGCTAAGCTCTGAATCCAGAGGACACAGACATGCAATGAGTATGAGGGACACTGAGGCAGAGGGTGCCATTAATGCAGAAGCTCCCGGTGGGCACCAGCATGGTGCTTGTAAGGACCAGACCAAAGTCCAGGGTGGCTGGGAGGATACGAGAAAGGGTGTAGAGGAGCAGGCAGGGTCAGGTCAGTGAGGAACTTATAGCCAAAGTAGGGATGTTAGAGTATTTGCTAAATGTGACGGGAAGCCCCTGGAAAGTTTTAAGCAGAGGAAAGACAATACTGGATTTATATTTAATAAGTAAGCCACTCTGGGTGCTATGTCTAGAAGGCTTAGAGCTAACAAGAGGAGGCAGGGAGACTATTGCAATATCCTCAGCAGAAAATGCTGGCTGCCTGCATGGTGGAGGGAAGTGGTCAGTTCTGGGATCTATCTGAGACAGCATCCTAAGGACTTGCTGATGGGCTAGATGTGTAGAGAACAGGAAAGAAAGAAATCAAGGATGATTCCTATATTCTCGGCCTGTGCAGCTGCATGGAAGGTGCCATTTCCTGAGATGAGGGTGACAGGAGGAGGAATGGTTGGATAGGGAGAAAGAACAAGTAACTGCTCTGAGAGCACTCTCGTAGGTTAGTCACGCATCCTGGGGCTCAGTGCATCCTGGCCACCTCCCCACGCAGTCAGTATGTGCTCACGCCAGGTCCACCCGGCCTTGTTTCACCTCGAAGTCAAGATGAACAGGAGACACTCCCCAAATTCAAAAACCCTCACTGTATCTGGCCTTTAGGCAAAGGAAGAAATTGAAGAAAAAAAAATAATAAAATGGAGTTTTATTTTAAAAAGCCAGTTTCCATTCTTAATGTTGGCAGCAGTTCAAGTCACAATTTAAATCAGTCAACTCGAAAATTGTACTTCGATATATGTGTGTGTGTGTGTTTATGAAAGAAAAAATATATACACAAATATGTTAACCAACACCATGTCACCTATTTCTTTTCATTATTAATTCTTATTATCAGTTGCCTTTATCTTTAGATGAAGTTAGCCAAGCTATGAACAATGGAGGGCAGAATTGGAGGCGCCGAGGCCTTTTTCTTTCTTAGATTAATCTTTAAGCATTGGGATTGTAGATAATTTTTAATTTGTATTTTTCAGCATTTTAAAATAAATGTTTGGCTGCTTTTCTTTTAGGTGTCTACAGTTGACACGCAATGTTGTAACATGTACACTCTCAGGTATACAACGTAGTGATTCAGCAGCTCTGTACATTATGCTGTGCTCAGAGTGGAACTACCGTCTGCCACTGGACAATGCTATGACGATGGCACTGGTTATATTCTCTGTGCTTTGTCTTTTATCTCCATGACTTACTCATTCCATAACTAGAAGCCTGTATTGCCCACTCTTCACCCAATTTGCTCATCTCTACCCACACCTCACCATCAATTTGTTCTCTATGGGTCTCATTTTGTTTTCTCTTTGTTTAATCATTTGTTTTTTAGATGCCATGTATTAAGTGAAATCATAAGATATTTGTCTTTCCCTGACTTATTCACTTAACATTATACTCTCTAGATCCATCCGTGTTGCTGCAAATGACAAGATCTCATTCTTCTTTATGACTGAGTAATATTCCATTGAATGTGTCTACCACATCTTGCTTATCCTTTCATAACACTTGGGTTGCTTCCATATCTTGGCTATTGTAAATAATGCTGCAATAAACCTAGGGGAACATGTATCTTTAGGATTAGTGTTTTCATTTTCTTCAGGTGAGTACCCTGGAATTACTGGAACATATGGTATTCCTAATTTTTGGAGAAACCTCCATACTGTTTTCCACAGTGACCATACCTATTTACATTCCCCCTGCCAATAATACATGAGGGTTCCATTTTCTCCACATCTTTGCTAATACTTATTATTTGTTGTCTTTTTGATTTTAGCCATTCTGACAGGTGGGGCTCTGTATGCTGTGCTGGGGCTCACTGAGGTGGTAGCTTGGCTAGGGCACCCAGAAGCTGCTCCTGTTCATGCTATCAAGGTAGAGGAGGAATGTAAACTGTAGCAGTCCCCAGACCCTCCCATGCAAAGAGAGTTTCAGCAGCTCTCCCGCCTGTTCTCTGCTTGACAGGGTTCTATGGCTGGATCTTTTAATTGTGGCTTTTTTCTGTGCCTTGGGGAACACTGAGGTTGCAGGCCAGCTATGGCATCCAAACCCTGCTCCCATCTGCATCTGAGGTGGAGGGGGGATTGTAAACCATGGTACTTGCCAGCCACCCTGATCTGGAAAGAGTTTCAGCAGCTCCCCTGCTGTTTGGTGGAGTTCTAAGGTGGGTTCCTTTGAATTCTAGTTGTCCTTTTAAATCAGGGCTTTTTTCCATGCCTAGGGCAGGCAAATTTGTTCCCAGTCTCTCCATCTTATCCCTCCCTACTGCAGTTTGCAGCATCAGGAGCAGGGGACCCTTTCACCACCTCTCCTGCTGTTTCATTTTTTGTTGTGCAGAAGCTGTTTAGTCAGCCCTCAGTTCTTTAGAAAGGTGTGTCTCTGGAGGTGGTGAGTTCAGGGTCCTCTTACATTGCCATCTGGAAGGGAAACTCTCCTAAAGAACTACTACTGTCTCTAAAATGGCAGTGGTAGTAGTACTCTTTTCACAGTGTTGCACAGCACTGGGTCTACAGTAAGAACCTTATGGCTGTTGGCCACTATTATTACTGCTATTATTATTCATATAGTATTCCTGACAAATGAACATCCAGACTTTTAGTTCTGGAAAACATGTTATAGTTTAAGGTGATTTCTTCCCAGTGTTCAACAACCCTGGAACTACACTGTTCTCTATGTGCTGGTGACTGCCATTCACAAAGCCCAATTCTGACTTCTCAGTAGCAGTTTTGCATCTCTCTTATGAAATAGTTCTTTATGTATTTGAAGGTAACTATCATATATCCATTATATCATCTACTAAAATTTACCAAATGCCAATTTGAAAACCTAGACTCTGGGTTTCCAGGGGCCAAACGTCCTGTAGGTTTGCTCATTTCTGCAAAGCCAGCACCTAGTCTGTATCTGGCATATACTAGGTATTCGAACTGAATAAGGGAGAAATGAGTGATATTAGGGCATAATCCTGGAAGTTAAGACTGCTTTGGCATTAATGGAGATATGTGATGAGTCAGGAGTAGAGCCATAGTTCTATTAGATTTAAACATTGAGTAAGGATCTTTGATATGCCAGATGCTATACTAGGTACTGGAGATTAAAAAAAAAAAAAGGAATATGGTTCCTCCAATAATGATCTATTCATGCAGCACACAAAGGATCCCCCATTCCTGATTCTAAGGAGTGGAAATGCTCCAGAGAGGTCTGAGATGATGCTCTGTCTGGATGGAGAATATTAAGTCTGCTCATTATAGGATAGAGCAGGAGAAAAGAGATGTAGTAGGGATTAGAAAGGAGAGAGTCAGAGACAAAGTAAGAGATGATGATGTTGAAAGCTGGCTCAGCAAAGAATTCAGAGTGTATGCTCAGTTGTTGCTGCATGTGTGGCTTGGCATCTTTGATTCAACAAGGTCTGTGACATTTGAGTTACCTTAGCCTGTTCAGAGCATGTACTGCAGATCTGTAATTATATAGTGTTTAACTTCACTGTTGAAAATTCAAATAAGAACATTACATCTGAAACTAATGATGTACTATATGTTTAGCTAATTGAATTTAAATTAAAAAAAAGAACATATAACTATTGATGAACTTCACTGGTTTATTAGTATCTATTTTCATAATGGCAATATTTTGGCTTTCCAGATATTTTTAATCTCTAAGGAGAATCCCACTACTCATGGTCTTCTACATCTGTCCTCTCTGTAGGCCTTTTGAAGAAGCATCTCTTCACCATGGCTGTCCCAACATTTTAGGGGAACCTCACATCCCTGACCCCCTGGTGGACATAGCAGGCACTGTAGCCATGTTTTGCTTCCCTGTGGTCTCCTACTCTGAGTAACCCTTTATCAAATAGGTGCAGAATCAACACTGTTCATGTCCAAAGTCTCACAAAGTCCAGTTTGAAAAGAGCCTCACAGCTTTGGTCTATGGACTCCCTATAGAGCATGAACTAAGAGTGGACACCAGTATTCTTTCTGAATCCAGCATAACATACACACAATTTTCTATACCAACAACCAGTTCAAAAACATCATTTGTCCTAACTTATGCCCAAATAACCAAAGGCCTCATACCTATTTAGCAATACACATTTTTGTTCTAGCCTCCAGCTGGTCCCCAATGGGTTTTATCTCCCACATAGTGCCAGGTTCAGTCTGTGTGAGCAAGCACATACAGAAGACATGATAATATGCCCTGCCAAGATTACGATATAAAGGACATTCTCCCCCATGCTCTTTCTCTTAGATCACCTGCTCCAGGAAAAACTAGCTTCCATGTCCTGAGCCTTGCAAAGAGAGCATGCAGACAAGGAACTAAGGACTGTAGCCACCAGGCATGTGAGCGAGCCTTCTCGGAGGTAGATCTTCCAGCCCCAGTGAAACCTTCATGTGATGTAGTCCTGGCGGACAGCTTTATTGCAGGAGAGACCTGTTTCAGAAATGATCCTACTAACCCAGTCTCAGATTCTTGACATTCAGAACAGTAAGATAATTTATTTTGTTTTAAGCTTCTACATTTTGGGAAAATACATTATACAGTGATAGATAACTGATACAAAACTAGAAGAGAGGTGCTGGGGGGGGGTCAACTGTAGACCCCAAATACCTACTCTTCCAGTTCAGCCAGGACCAGCCTGTCGGAGTGATATAAAACATTTTTGGTCACTTACTTCATGGAAGATTGTTAATGTATCGGGGTGAAAGAAAGCAAAATGGCTGGAACACATTGCTTTCAATAAAAATGCTCTTTCTACTTAACTATGATTATGGTGATAACAAAAATGCCCTGTCCTTGGGGCGCCTGGGTGGCTCAGTGGGTTAAGCCGCTGCCTTCGGCTCAGGTCATGATCTCAGGGTCCTGGAATCGAGTCCCTCATCGGGCTCTCTGCTCAGCGGGGAGCCTGCTTCCCTATCTCTCTCTCTCTCTCTGCCTGCTTCTCTGCCTACTTGTGATCTCTCTGTCAAATAAATAAAATCTTAAAAAAAATAAAAATTAAAAAAAAATGCCCTGTCCTATAATGGAGTTACTGACGCATACTTCCCACCATTTCTGAAGGTTAATACGAAAACTCATAACAGGGATGGTTGCCTCCAAGGATGCTGTATAAGTCCAGTGTGCTATTATTTTCCATTTTTAATGTGAATTGACAAGGGCCACTTTAGCCTGTTAGCACTTCCTTTCTGAAGAAGAACCCCGACATCTTTTAGTGCTCCCAGCAGCAAATGACTTACGCCAAAGCCTATTCTTCTTCTTTAGATGGAAACCCTACTGACACCTGTTATGTGGTCTATTAGATAAAGAAGATTTTATACAATGTGGGTGAAATGAGAGCAGGCTACAGCCCTTTCTCTTGGCAGCCAAAGAAAAATTGTGGAAGTCAGGAAAAGACTTTTGAAGGCCTGCTTCTCACAGAGAAAGGCATCTGTGCCAACCGAAATGCCAGGTTACCTTTCCCTTATTCTCAGCACTGCAGACACAACTTCATTAGTACCGAGTCTATTTTATGAAGCCTTTTTATACCTGCAGGTTGTCATTCTGACTTAGTTACTAATCCTGGTCACATATTAAGGGCTTTGATTAAGCAATTTGCTTTTTTCCTTCCTCTCTTCCATCTCATTGAAAGATTACAGAGTTTGAGCATGAGGTTAAAGGATTACGTCTGAATCCTGAGAGTCCCGACACTGCTCCAGCTGCCTGTCATTTCCTGGAGTGGTTACTTATCTGTCAATATTTCTTCCCTTTTTTCCCAAGTCCCAGGCCTACTTGATCTTGTCCGTTTGGCTCGGCTGGTGGAGGAATAACAAGGATCTTCCCATCATGCAACATTCTGGGATACATCATGACAGAGAAATCTCAAAGCCCAGGTCAATTATAACAGAAGATGTGCACCACCTCTGCCCCTGAACGTCTTCTGGGGCTGCAGTTGTTTAAAACTAAGTCACCTGAAAAATGCAAGGAAATGTGTGTCTGGTTGCTGGCTGGCTTTCTGCTTGTTTAGCAGGATACAAATAGCAGAAGACATACTCCGTGTGTGTGGTTTGTGGTCAGGAAGAGGGAATAAAGTTGGCAGCTACCTCATTGTGCTGTAATTACTTTTTAATTAGAATTCATTGAATACAGATGGATTCTTCCTGTTATTTCACCCACTGATTTTTTAATATTCCCACATCAGATATTATGAGGCAGTAGCCAGCAGTGAATTACATAAAATAACCCTGTAGCTGGTAGTGACTTACAGAAAGTAACCAACTTACCCATTTGTCTTAGATGAAAAATGATCTTACACCTTTTTGTGGATTCTATTGCTGGTTTGTTGATATAGTGTTTGTTTACTCTCGTTCCTGCAGGAAAAAAAAATACCATAGTTCTTGTATCAAATTACTGTAACTGACTGGAACATTTTTATTTCAAATAATGTACCACCATATTTTTTTTCATGGTGACACTGATAAATTTGCAGGATTTCTCATTTTTTTTCTCCCTCCTACCAATGAATAATTTGAATCCAAACGTGAATGGAATGTACAATTTCATGCTGTTATAAAAAATCATTGCTCATCACATTCTAATTGTAACTAAGTTTGAACCTGAATAGCTATTTGCAGTATTTTGATAGAAATAAGAAGTAATTTCCATTTTTTTGCTCCAGGGTCTCTCTACATGAACTGACATATGATGCATTTTTGAAGTCACACTTAATAATTCTCTTTTCATTATAAACAACCGCACCCTTGTTGCATAGCAAACGTGAAATTAGGCTTACACAGGCCTATGTAATATACCTAAGAAACATGATTTATTCTAATGTAATAATGGCACAGATTTATAAAGCTTGACTACTCCAATGCTCCTCGTTATGGTTGTAAAATATTTGTGGCCACTGTGGGATTTTCTAGATCATTATTTTAAAAAAGGAAAAACCCATTTTGACAGATGAACTGGGGCCATTCTGAGCAAATCACAGATACTTCATATAACAAGGCCTCCAAAGAGGGGAGCATACACTTATTACTATGGCAACCTGGATCAAAACACTATTTTAGTGGAGAGTTTCCAGTTTTACAATGCAATGATGATTGTTTATAGTACCACTGAAACCAGATTCAGCAAAGGTTTAAGAAATGAGCTGACAAGAGGAAAATCATTATAGATAAACTGGGGATACCTGAATGGGATAGCATGGAATCTGTCATTATTTGATCAAATACTGAAATTTATTGCCCAGGACAATAGAAACAATGGAAGAGGATCAAGAAGATGAGAAACATCCTCAAGTTTCTTCTGGTATAATGGTTTAGACTAAGATCAGTCCTATCTTAAGTTAAAATTTTGAAAGCAAAAAGGGTGTGTGTGTGTGTGTGTGTGTGTGTGTGTGTGTGTGTTTAAGTACCTAATCTTTCACATCCCTTATTTTTCTATCTGCAAAATACCTACATGTAACTTTAAAGTTGTGGGCTAACACTTCTTTTCCTAACATATTCCATTTGACAGAGTGTAACACGGCACAACTCAAGAACTATGCTCGTCACAGAGGGCTGTGCGCTTGCACATGTTGACACAAAGTGACAACCGGTTGCAGCCCTGCTCAGTTATTTTTCTATAAATGGAATTTTTACACAGGAAGAGAAAAAGTGTCTGGATCAGGAGCTGTTCATTTTGCTAAATCTATCTCAGAACGTCTGAAGATACCACTGGGTGGACAAACACATAAGGGAAGGGCTGAATAATGACTTATTTGTTTAGCAACTATTTATTGAGCATCTCCTGGGTGTTGATTGAGGTGTGCTAGGGCGTGCATGCGGCTAGGTGTGTGGTGGTAAACTTGATGACCCAGGGGGAGTGTGCTTGTGAGGGCCAGAGAGAAATACTGAAAGATGCAGAAAGAGAAAATTACTGGATAGGAATGGAATTAGGTTCCCTTCTAATACTTAATAAACTGCACAGTCTTTCTGTCTGAGAAAGGAGAACCCTAGTTACTGAATGTCTGCTTTACACGAAGCTCTGTGCTAGGAGTTCTGTGTACAATTATCCTATTTAATGTCCTGGGAAACTGTGGATACTATTGATTTTGTAGATAGGTAAAGAAATTAGAAAGGTTTAATAAAAACTCTTAAGTGCGTTGAGCAAACACATATGTAGCACTTATTATGTACCAGGCGGTGTTTTAAGCACATTACAGATTTTAACTCCTTTAAAACTTCTAATATCCATGTAATGCAGTACCACTGTTATTCCCATGTTACAGGTAAGGAAGAAGCTGGATAAGCTGCTTCCGGTCACACAGCTAGTAAATGGCAGAGGCAGGATGTAAAACTATGAAGTATGCACTGTGCAGCGGAGGCATGTGTTGGACCTAATCAACAATCTGTAAGTAATCAATAGCTTAAGTAATCAACAATGTGACTATGATCTAAGTCAGGCCTCCTGATTTACCACCTGATTACTTTGTTTTCAGCTTCTTTACCTGCAGAGTCAGATAGACACTATAATTACCAAATATTTTAGGCATCAAACATACATTTCTTTTATTTGCATAACTTATTATTCTTCAAGAATAAACTAATGCCCCAAAATCATTTCAAAGATTTTACTTTGCTTGAGTAACAAAGAGATCACAAAATTATGGATCTCATCAATTGCTCAGAACCAAACTATAAATAATCTCACAATGTCAGAAAGTTTTGAAAAACTTAAGTAGCCTCATATTATGGGAGGTAAATAGTTGGGCTATAAACTATGCCCACTCTTGGGGTGCCTGGGTGGCTCAGTCACTGAGCCACCCACTGGCTGATTAAGTGGCTGACTCTTGGTTTCAGCCTAGTTCATGACCTAAGGGTCCTAGATTTGAGTCCTGGGTCAGGCTCTGTGCTCAGCAGAAGCCTGCTTGAGGATTCCCTCTGCCTCTGTTCCTCCTTGCACTTGCACACTCTGTCTCTCTAAGCTAAACCTTAAAAAAAATAAAACACTATATCCGTTCTTACTCAACTGAAAGTGTGCATGTATATAAGTGTAGTTTCAAAGAGAGTAGCATTTGTCTAGACTGATGGGGCATTACTGGCAATGTGTAATGAATGGCATCACTGTTAGGCCACCAGCATCTGTTTTCCCCATCCTTAGGTTGTGGTATCGTGAATTTCATTTGGGGAAAAATCTTCATGCCCCATCTCTTACTTTTCATACTGATGTACAGAGAATGGATTCAAGGCTCTAAGGTATCTTCTGTGGAGAGAAACTTCTTTGTCTTTGGGCTTGTTGATATGCTGATTGTCATATTGCCACCCTGGGGGTTTTGAGAATGAAGGCCACATGGAGGGAGGCAGAACCAAACATAGGGAAAAGGTCACGTCCAATAACATCATTGTAGCCCCAGAATAAAGTAGCATCTTATTTTAGATGTATCTCTGGACTTTTTAGTTAAAGCAGCAAATACTTTTGTTTTCTTGTCTAAGCCAGGTTGAGTTTAGAATCTGTACCATTTGTAACCTACAGACTCCTAATTAATACAGGATGACAAAACTCTTCTAATAACATCACCTTAGTCCTTCATCCTTATCACCTTCTCTTCCATTCTTTATATCTAAGGCATCATGAAGTCTTACTGTTTTATCTCAAATATTTCTCAAATCCTTCCACCTCTCTCCTTCACTATTATCACCATAGTCCAAGCAGCCATTATCTTTTATTTAGACCATTTTTAGTAACCTTCTGCCTGGTCTCCTGGCATCCAATTTAGCCTCTTCTTATCCATTCCCCACATACTGGCTAGAGCAATCTTTACAAAATGTAAATGTGCTTATATTATTCCTCTTACCAACCTCTCATTCCAAGATCGCCATTTGCTTCCTGGTGATCTGAGGATATACTTTAACATCCCTAATACTTGCTTGGTGGTCTGTGTGGTCTGCTTCCATCTACTTTCCAGTCTATGGGTCTCTTTTTTTCTTTTGATTTCAATTTTCAGCTTTAAAAATTCACCTTCAGTTGACACATGATTCTTCATATCCTCCATGATCTCCTTTCACTTCTTTTTTTTTTAAAGATTTTATTTATTTACTTGACAGACAGATCACAAGTAGGCAGAGAGGCAGGCAGAGAGAGAAGGGGAAGCAGGCTCCCCACTGAGCAGAGAGCCCAATGCGGGGCTCGATCCCAGGACCCTGGGACCATGACCTGAGCCGAAGGCAGAGGCTTTAACCCACTGAGCCACCCAGGCAACCCCTCCTTACACTTTTTGATCATGGTTACAATTTTATTTTCTTAGATACTATTTTCCATTTCTTCTGCCATTTTGTTTACTCAGTGACAACTTACCACGTTGACCTTCCTTATATAATCCAAGTGGTAAGTCTTCTGCAGATTCCTTAACAAATTAGTGGAGTAATTAGAATGTAACTGAAAGGGATTCACTGAAGCATGTCCCACCTCCACCTGGTAGAATGTGCTGGGAAATATAACAGAGAATTAAGTACATTTGGAGTATCTCTTAGCTTTCCCAGAACCTCTTCTCCAAACGAAAAGTGCATCTCAAAGTAGTATGCAAATGATTTGGTCACTGCCCACTGTTCAGGATTTTCTTCTTTCTAGGTAAATACCAATGACTGACTTCCTACTTTACTATTTGGGGACTCTTTACCTGCTCAGTTTTTTCTTCTTCTTTAAAGGGATCCTCGGTTTTATTCAGTTCCTCTTTTGTTGCAAGATGCCTGCTCTTCACCTTCATCTCTGTTCATTTCACTTGCATCACAGCCTCCTTTGACCATTACTCCTCATACTGTTAATTCTGCTCTGTGTGTTCTTCTGTCTTTGGGAGTTCTTTTTCCTCCCCCCTTTCCATTTCAACTGATTTGTTTGCCCTGAAAGGGAACATGTGGTCTCTCAAGCAACTCTGACGAAGGTTTGGCCAAAGCATCAATTGGAGATTTTTGTGATGTTTTATTTTTATCATATTTGGCAAGACACGGGAATGATGACTTAGGTTTTCATTTCAGAATCAATACTGCTTGCAGCAAACCCCTCACCCGGGATATGAAATGTAGTCATGTTCTTCAGTAAACAGGTGAGGACTGGTTACAAAAGTGTCTTTTTGTGCTAGAAAAAAAAAAATGGTGAGGTCTGGATAAAATATTTTAACAGATGAATTATAAACCTCTAGACTGATTTTTGCCTAAAAGAGTTGGGAACAGGCAGCATCATGCACTGGAAAGAGAACTTGCCCACTACTTGTGATATCTGGCTTTTAGTATAAAGACAGATCAACAATATTAGCTGTGTGACTTCTATTTTCAGCTGTGAAATGGGGGAATGATACTTTTTTATAAGAAAGTATATAAAACATTAAATATATTGCCTGGCATATAAAAAGTATTCATTACATTTAATTTTTATTTCCTCTTTTCTAATTTGCCTGACACAACTAACTTCTATAGACCTCAGTATTTATATCTGAGTCTTCATAGTTTGGGTTATTTCTGAGATTCAAATATACCAAAATTCTTTTCACAGTTTGGTAAAATAAGTCAATGCCAATCAGAAACCTATAATAGATATGCTCACAAAAAAGGAGAAAGGAATCCAAGCATAACACTAAAGAAAGCCATCAAACCCCAAGGGAAAAGAGAGCAAGAGTAGAAGAAACAGAACTACAAGAAACAAACAAACAAACAAAAAGGCAATAAGTAAATGCCTATCAATAATTACTCTGAATGTAAATGGACTAAATGTTCTAATCAAAGACATACGATAACTGAATGATTAAAAAAAGCAAGTCCCATCTATTTGCTGTCTGTAAAAGACTTACTTCAGACCTAAAGCCAAATGCAGATTGCAAGTGAAGGACAGAAGGGCACCTGGGTGGCTCAGTCTGCTAAATGTCTGCCTTTTGCTCAGGTCATAAACTCAGGGTCCTGGGATCAAGCCCCATGTCAGTCTCCCTGTTCAGCAAAGAGTCTGCTTTTCCCTCTGATTCTCCTCCCCTTTTGTCCTGTCTCAAATACATAAATTAAATTTAAAAAAAATGTAAGTGAGGGATGGAAAAATATTTATCATGCAGGTGGAAGTTAAAAAAAAAAAGCTGGGGTAGCAATACTTATATCAGACAAAATAGACCTTAAAATAAAGGGAAAAAAACCAACAAGAGGATAAAACTTTTGTAAATGTCTATGCACCCCACATGGGATCACCTAAATACATTTAGCAAATATTAACAGACATCAAGAGAAGAACTGACAGTAACACAATAATAGTAGAAGACTTTAACACCCCACCTACATCAATGGATTGATTGTTCAGACAGAAAATAAAAAAGGGAATAGTATCTTTGAATGACACATTAGACCAGATGAACCTAACAGATATACACAGAATACTTCATCCATAAGTGGCAGAAAATACATTTTTGTTTTCAAGGGCACATGAAATATTCTCCAGGACAGATCACAGGTTAGGCCACAAAACAAGTCTGATTCAGAAAGACTGAAATACTGTCATGCATCCTTCTGAACCACAATGGTATGAAACTGGAAATCAATTACAAGAACAAACCTGGGAAGAACAAAAATATAGGGAGGCTAACCAACATGCTACTACACAATGAAGAGATGAACCAAGAGATCAAAGAGGAATTAAAAAAATATATGGAGGTGGGGGGAGCTAAGATGGCAGAGTAGTAGAAGGACCCTAGGATTGCCCTGTTCTTGGGATACAGCTTGATATATATCAAATCAATCTGAGAACTGACAGGAAAAAAAAAAAAAAACACAGCTTGAAGGAGAAAGGAGGCGCAGAGACATAGGGGGAGAAAAGATCATGGGAGTCCTGGTCATGGAGCGAAAAGGGCACAGGAGGGGTGCCTGGGTGGCTCAGTGGGTTAGGGCCTCTGCCTTCAGCCCGGGTCATGGTGCCAGGGTCCGGGGATCAAGCCCCGTATCTGGCTCTCTGCTCTGCAGGGAGCCTGCTTCCTCCTCTCTCTCTGCCTGCCTCTTTGCCTAGTTGTGATTTCTCTCTGTCAAATAAATAAAATATTAAAAAAAGAAAGAAAGAAAAGGGCACAGGAGATTGCACAAGGAAAACACTCCCCAAAGCCATTGCCTGGGAAAATGAGAGGGGCTGATTTTCCTAAGTTTTTACAACCAGCGGGCTCAAAAGACGAGCGTTTTAAAGGTCTGCAGCATGGCTGGAATAGAGGCTTGAGGATGCTGCAGTGCTCCTGCAGAGAAGTCAGGCAGGTAACCCAGGAGCAGACAGCATTCTCTTTGGAGGTAGCATTGCCTCTCTGAGTACATAGAAGCTGGTGGGCACCATTTCCCTCCCCTACCCCTCAGCATAGTTGCCTGAGATACCTACTGAGGGTGGCTAACCTGGACATTAGCACTATAGTGTGCTATGCTCCAAATCCCACGTTCCTGTGCTCTGGTGTCACTGCTGTTGTGGGTCAAATCTGCATCAATCCCAGTGTGAAAAGACCCTCCCTCAGAAGACCAACACAAGTCCCCACCATACAAGGTCCCTAAAGTTTAGAGTTTTAAAACTCAGCCCCCTTGGCTGAGATAGAGCTCAAAGTACACTATGTTGCTCTAGGCAGGCAAGCAACCCAGACAAAGGGCAAAAACAGCAATTTGAAACACACCTAGGATGCAGAAGGGGTAATTATTTGCTCTTTTGGGGGGGGGGGGCTTCCCTGAAAGCAACAAGCACAAATTCCCCTCTCCAGGGACAAAGGAGCTGCCTGGCACCATTTTCCTCCCCCACCCCTCAGCATAAACTAACTTAAGTTAACAGCACAGTGGCCAACACTGGCTGCCTAATCTGTTTACACCAAGCCCCTCCCTCCTGCACTCTGCTGGTACATCTTCTCTCAGGCAATTGTGACTGAGATTAAGCAGAGTGGGCCCCTCCCCCAAAGGACCAGCCCAAACCCCTGCAAGCACCACATCTATTGACCATAGTTCTGCAAAGCTTCAGCTCTAGTGGAAATAGCCACCTTTCTCTTTTAAGAAGCAGACAAGAGCACACCAACTTAAAACTCACCATACTCTGCCCAAGGTCCAAACATTCCCTACCACAGGCAAGGGGAAACTATGCAGGGGACTGACTTGAGGGACCGAGCAGCCAGAACACAGTGGCAGCGTGGCACACAGCATATACCAGAGACACTTCCTGAAGCACCAGGCTCTGGACATTATATGACCTCTTCTTCATAAAGCCATTACTCTCAGGAACAGGAAACATAATAGGCTTCTTTACTACACAGAAGAAGAGGAATTCATCCCAAAAGAAAGAACAAGAAAAGCTCACGGCCAGGGATCTAAACGAAACAGATATAATTTGCCTGATCCAGTATTTAAAGCAACAATCATAAGGACACCTTTCAGGCTTGAGAGAAGGATAGAAGATATCAGGGATGCCCTTACCACAGAGATAAAAGAACTTAAAACCAACCAGGCCAAAAGGGAAAATGTAATAACTGAGATTTAAAACCAAATGGATGTAATGGCCATGAGGACAGAAGAAGCAGAGGAAGGAGTAAGTGATGCAGAAGCTAGAATTATGGAAAATAATGAAGCTGATAAAAAGAGGGAAAGAAAAATCTTGGATTACAAAAGTAGACTTAGGGAACCCAGTGACTCCGTAACATTCATCATACAGGAGTTCCAGAAGAAGGAGAAGGAGAAAAGGGGGCAGAAATTTTATTTGAGGAAATTACAGCTGAAAACTTCTCTAATCTGGGAAAGGAAACAGACATCCAAATTCAGAAAGCATAGAGAATTTCCACCAAAATCAACTATATACTGTAGTTAAATTTGCAAAACACAAAGATAAGGAAAAAGTCCTAAAAGCAGTAAGACAAAAGAAGTCTCTAATTTACAAGGGAATATAAATAACGTTAGCAGCAGATCTCTACAGAAACTTGGCAGGCTGGAAGAGAGTGCCATTATATACTCAAAATCCTGAAAGAAAAAAATGTGCAACCAAGAACACTACATTCTGCAAGGCTATCTTTCAGAATAGAAAGACAGATAGAGTTTACCAGAAAAACAAAACCTGAAGGATTTTGTGACCACTAAACAAGCCCTGCAAGAAATATTAAAGGGGACTCTTTGGGAAAGAAAGATCAAAATTGAGAAAGACTAGAATAGAGAAAGTCTCCAGAAACAATGACAAAACAACTAAAAAAAAAATGTCATTAAATTTATATCAATACTTACTCTGAATGTAAATGGACTAAATGCTCCAATCAAAAGACATAGGGTATCAAAATTGATTAAAAAAAAAAAAAAGACCCATCTATCTGCTGCCTATAAGAGACTCATTTTAGACCTAAAGACACCTGCAGATTTAAAGTGAGGGGATGGAAAAACATTTATCATGCCAATGAACAGCAAAAGAAAGCCAGAGAAGCAATACTTAGACAAACTAGACTGTAAACCAAAGACTATAACAAGAGATGAAGAAGGGCACTGTATCATAATAAATCATCATCATCATCACCGTCATCTAACAAGAAGATCTAACAATTGTAAATACTTATGACCCCAACTACAGAAATCAGTTAGTAACAAACATAAAGAAAACTCATGGATAATAATATAATAATAGGGGAATTTAACATCCCACTTTCAGCAATGGACAGATCATCTAAGCAGAAAATCAACAAGGAAACCATGGCTTTGAAGGACCCACTATACCAGATGGACTTAATACATATTCAGAACATTTCATCCTAAAAGCAGAAGAATACATGTTCTTTTCAAGTGCACATGGAACATTCTCCAGAATAGATCACATACTAGTTACATTAGGCCTCAACAAATACAGAAAGATTGAGATCATACCGTGCATATTTTCTGACCACACACTATGAAACTGGAAGTCAACCACAGGAAAAAATTTGGAAAGACCACAAATCATGGAGGTTAAAGAACATCCTACTAAAGAATAAATGGTGGTGGGGAGTGCCTGGATGGCTCAGTTGGTTAAGCATGTGCCTTCAGCTCAGGTCATGATCCCAGAGTCCTGGGATTGAGTCCCACATTGGGCTCCCTGATCCTCAGGGAGCCTGCTTTTCTCTCTGCCTCTGCTCCTCCCTACTCGTGCCCTCTCTCTCTCTCACTCAAATGGATAAATAAAATCTTAAAAAAAAAAAAAAAGGAAAAGAATGAATGGGTTAACCAGGAAATTAAAGAAGAAATAAAAAATATATGGAAACAAATGGAAATGAAAACATGATGATCTAAAACCTTTAGGGTACAGCAAAAGCCATCACAAGGGGGAAGTATACTGCAGTACAGGTGTACCTCAAGAAGCAAGAAAAGTCTCAAATACATAACCTAAACTTACACTTAAAGAACCAGAGAAGGAACAGCAAATAAAGCCTAGAGCCAGCAGAAGAAGGGAAATAATAAAAACTAGAGGAGAAATCAATGATACAGAAAAATATAAACGAACAAAAAACCCAGTAGAATAGATCAATGAAACCAGGAGCTGGTTCTTCGAAAAAAATTAATAAAATTGATATACCCCTAGCCAGACTTATCAAAATGAAAAGAGAAAAAATCCAAATAGATGAATTCACAAGTGAGAGAGAAATAACAACCAACACCACAGGAAACAAAAAAAATACATGGAGACAAATGAAAATGAAAACACACAGTCCAAAATCTTTTGCCACAGTGAAAGCAGTTATAAAAAAAGGAAAGTTTATAGCAATATAGGGCTACCCTCAAGAAATATCTAAAATAAACAACTTAAACTTAAAGGAGCTAGAAAAAGAACAAAGCCTGATGCCAGTAGAAAGAGGGAAATATTATAGAGATTAGAGCAGAAACAAACAATATAGAGACTAAAGAAAAAAAAAAAAGAAAAGATCAAAGAAACCAGGAGCTGGTTTTTTGTTGTTGTTGTTGTGTTTTTTTTTTTTTTTAGATTTTATTTATTCATTAGACATATGCACCCCAATGTTCATAGCAGCAATGTCCACAATAGCCAAGCTGTGGAAAGAGCTGAGATGTCCTTCAACAGACAAATGGATAAAGAAGATGTGGTCCATATACACAATGGAATATATTACTCAGCCATTAGAAAGGATGAATACCCAACTTTTGCATCAACATGGATGGAACTGGAGGAGATTATGCTACGTGAAATAATTCAAGCACAGAAGGTCAATCATATGGTTTCATTTATTTGTGGAACATAAAGAATAACACAGAGGACATAGGAGAAGGAAGGGAAAAATGAAGGCGGGAAAATCAAAGAGGGAGATGAACCATGAGAGACTATGGACTCCAAGAAACATACTGAGGGTTTGGGCAGGGGGATGGGTTAGCCTGGTGGTGGGTATTAAGGAGGGCATGTATTGAATGGAGCACTGGGTGTTATATGCAAACAATGAATCATGGAACACTACATCAAAAATTAATGATGTACTATACGGTGACTAACAAAACATAATAAAAATTTTTTAAAATATTTTATTCATTAGAGAGTGAGTGGGAGGGAGGGACAGAAGGAGAGGGAGAAGTAGACTCCCTGCCGAGCAGGGAGCCTGATGCAGAGCTTGATCCCAGGACCCTGAGATCATGACCTGAACCAAAGGCAGACACTTAACTGACTGAGCAACACAGGTGTCCCCAGGAGCTGGTTCTTTGAGAGGATACACAAAATTGATAAGCTTTAGCTAGACTCAAGAAAGAAAGAGAAGACTGAAATAAAATCAGAAATGATAGAGGAGAAATAACAATGGTCCCTATAGAAATACAAAGGATTATAAGAGAATATTATGAAAATTATATGCCAACAAAGCAGACAACCTAAAAGAAATGGATAAGTTCTTAGAAACATATGACCTCACAAAATTGAATCAGAAAGAAATAGAAAATTTGAACAATTACTAGCAATAGAATTGAATCAATATTTAAAACACACACACACCCCTCCAAACAAACAAAAGCCCAGGACCAGATGGCTTCACAGGTGAACTCTACCAAACATTTAAAGATGAGTTAATGCCTGCTTTTCTCAAATTATTCCAAGAAATGGAAGAGGTAGGAAAACTTCCAAATCCATTCTGTGAGGCCAACATTACACTAGTACCCAAACCAGACAAAATCACTACCAAAAACAAAACAAAACAAAAACTATAGGCCAATATTTCTGATGAAGCAAAAGTCCTCAACAAGTATTACCAACCAAATTCAATAATACATTTAAAAAATCATTCACTATAAGCATAGGATTTATTCTAGGAACGCAAATGTGATTCAATATTTGCACATCAATCAACGTTATATACCACATCAACAAGAGAAAGAATAAATCCCATATAATCATCTCAATAGATGCAGAAAAACATCTGACAAAATACAATATCCACTCATGATAAGAACTCAAGAGTATGTTTAAAGAGAACATGCCTCAACTGAATAAAGGCCATATATGAAAAACTCATTGCTAACAGCATACTCAATGGTGAAAACCTGAGCTTTCTCCCTAAGGTCAGGAACAAGATGATGTCCACTCTCACCACTATTATTCAACATAGTACTGGAAGTCCCAGAAAACAAAAATAAAGGGCATGCAAATTAGGAAGGAAGAAGTGAAACTTTCACTATTTTCAAGTGACATGATACCATATTTAGAAAGCCCTAGAGACTCCACCAAAAAAACGCTAGAACTGATTAAATGAATTCAGTAAAGTTGCAGGATACAAAATCAATGTACAGAAAACTGTTGCATTTCTGTACACTAAAAATGAAGCAGAAGAGAAATTAAGAAAAAAATCCCATTTACAATTGCACTGTAAACAATAAGATACCTAGGAATCCAAAGACGTGAAAGACCCATACCCTGAAAACAGTAAACACTGATGAAAGAAACTGAACACAAAAAAATGGAAACACATTCCATGTTCACTGACTGGAAGGACAGATATTATTAAAATGTCTGTATTACCAAAAGCCATCTACACATTTAATGCAATCCTTATCAAAATACCAACAGTATTTTTCACAGAACTAGAACAAAAAAATCCTAAAATTTATATGAAACCACAAAAGATCATGAATTGCTACAGCACTTTTGAAAGAGAAAAAGCTGGAGGTATCACAATGCCAGACTTCAATTTATACTACAAAGCTGTAGTAATCAAAACAGTATGGCACTGGCACAAAAATAAACACATAGATCAATAGGATAGAAAACCCAGAAAAACACCCACAATTAGATGGTCAATAAAGCAGGAAAGAATATTCAACAGGAGGGGCACCTGGGTGGTTCAGTGGGTTAAAGCCTCTGCCTTCAGCTCAGGTCATGATCCCAGGGTTCTTGGATCAAGCCCCGCATCAGGCTCTCTGCTCAGCGGGGAGCCTGCTTCCCTTCCTCTCTCTCTGCCTGCCTCTCTGACTACTTGTGATCTTTGTCGATAAATAAATAAAATCTTTTGAAAAAATTAAAAAAAATATTCAACAGGAAAAAGTCTCTTCAACAAGTAGTGCTCGGAAAACGGGTCAGCAATATGCAAAAGAATCAAACTGGACTACTTTCTTACACCGTACAAAAAATAAAATATGAGATCTGAAACCATAAAAATGCTAGAGGAGAGCACAGGCAGTAATGTCTCTAACTTCAGCTATAGCAACATTTTTCTAGATATGTCTCATGAGGTGAGGGAAATAAAAACAAAAATAAACTATTTGGATGACATCAAAATAAAAAGCTTCTTCACAGGAAAAGAAACAATCAACAAAACTATAAGGCAACCTTATAGAATGGGAGAATATATTTGCAAATTATACATCTGATGAAGGGTTACTATCCAAAATATATAAAGAACTTATACAACTCAATACCCCCCAAAATATTCCAATTGAAAAATGGGTAGAAGACACGAACAGACATTTCTGCAAAGAAGACATCCAGATGGCCAACAAACACATGAAAAGATGCTCAACATCACTCATCATTAGGGAAATGCAAATCAAAACTATAATGAGATACTACCTCACACCTGTCAGAATGGCTAAAATCAGAAACACAAGAAATAACAAGTGTGGGCAAAGATGTGGAGAAAAAGGAACCCTTGTGTACTGTTGGTGGGACTGCAAACCACTACAGCCACTGTGGAAATAGTATGGAGATTTCTCAAAAAGTTAAAAACAGAACCACCCTACAACACAATAATCACACTATTGGGTTTACCCCCAAAATACAAAAAACTAATTTAAAGGGATATACACATCCCTGCATTTATAGTAACACTGTTTATAATAGAATAATGGAAGTAGCCCAAGTGTGTATCAACAGATAAATGGATACAGATGGGGTATGTATGCAAACATGGAATATTTTTCAGCCATAAAAAAGAATGAAATCTTGCCATTTGCAATGACACAGATGGAGCTAGAGAGTATTATAACTATGCAAAATAAATCAGAGAAAATACCGTATGATTTCATTCATGGGGGAATCTAAGAAATAAAAGGAAAAATAAGAGAGAGAGAGACCAAGAAACACACTCTTAACTACAGAGAACAAACTGATGGCTACCAGAGGATAGGTAGGGGATGGGTGAAACAGGTGATGGGGCTTAAGGGGTACACTTGTCATGATGAACAGTGTGTGATATATGGAATTGTTGAATCACTACATTGTACACCCAAAATTAATACATTATGTTAACTATGCTGGAATTAATAAAGATGTGGAATATATATAAAATAGACTATTACTCAGCCATAAAAAAAGAATGAGATCTTGCCATTTGTTACACGAGGGCCCCAAGGAGTATAATGCTAAGTGAAATAAGACATAGAAAGACAAATACCATCGGATTTCACACATATGCAGAATCTAAGACTAAACAATCGAATAAATGAGGAAAGAGAGGCCAAAAACACCCTTGCCAGAAGGGAGTTGGGCGGGGCATAGGTGAAATAGATTAAGAGACACAAACTTCCAGTCACAAAATGTGTCATGGAGATGAAAAGTAAAGCATAGGGAATATATATAATAATACTGTAATAACATTGTTTGGTGACAGATTGTGACTACACATCTTGCTGAGCAATGAGTAATGCATAGAAATGCTGAATCATTATTTTGTATAGCTGAAGCTAAAATAACACTGTATGTTAATTAAACTTCAATAAAATAAGTGGACGTGAATTACCTTATTTTCCTAAGCTGTTTCAAGTTGAGTTTCTGTCACTTACAACCAAAAGAGATGTACTTGTCTTTGCTTCTCTCAATATGTTGGCTACATTCCCTCCAAGTCGTTTCCTCTGGGATGAGACCCATCGTCACAAACAACTCCTACTTATCTATCTTATTCTAACTACCACCAGTTAGAAAGCTGCTCTCTTTCCTTAGTTCCCATGGGAATAGTCCTGGAGAAGCACTCTGATTGGCCTATCTTAGGTCATGTGCCCTTCTGTGGCCAGGAGTGTATCGGGTTTTAAGACTAGAAACCATCCTAGAACCTTAACAGTCAGTGGAAGGAATGTTCCTTAATGTAAGAGACAGACTTCCCCCCCAAAACAGCAAGGCATACTGGGAAGACGATATAATTGGTGTCTACCACACTATGCTTGCCAGTCTAATTCTGAGGGTTTTTGAAATGATGCATGTGAAATACTTTGAAAATACAGCAGTTATTCTAACTTGCTACAAATTAGGACTATATAGAAGACAGATACCCAAATGTATCAACATAGTAGTTTCTCCTGAATGTATTTTTACAGACCAGAATATTGACCCCCAAATAATATTTGTATTGCTCCACTTCCCACCCCCCCAGGGAAGCTCCCTATTATAGCAGAGAACTAGGAATTACTCCAACACTCAAATCAACTATAGCAATTCTGTTATGAATCACACAGACTCTGTTAAATACCAAGCCCTTTCTTTCCCACTCATTCACTTTCTTATGCCTTACCCAGTAGGAGATATAGGTGATTTCAATGACCTCATGTTTTCATTGCCACCAAGTAGCAGCCATTGTCTTTGAGAACAACTCAAGGAGCATGGATGTTTGAGTCTGGGTTTTGTGATATGCTCTTGACTCCTCACCCAGTAGTGTTTAGTTAGGTTGGAAATGGAAGACCTCATTTTTCATTCAGCAAATGTCTATGAAAAATATTTACTTAGATAAGTATGGAAGTGTACAAGTGAAAATATATAGTCCTTGCCCCTTGACTGGCTCACAGTCCACTACAGAACATTAACGAGCACACAATTCAAATTCAGTGGGCTTATTGCTATGTTAGATTAGAAGTACTGTGTAAGGTTTCAGAAGGAGCGGTGTCTTAGTCTATTCCAGCTGCCGTAACAAACACCACAGACTAGGTGCCTGAAAAAACAGAAATTCATTTTCTCAGAGTTCTGGAGGCTGGGGAGTCCAAGGTCAAAGTGCCAGCTGATTTGGTTCCTGGTGAGGTCCCCCTTGCTAGCTTCCAGACAGCTACCTTCTTTCCCTGTTTTCATGTGATGGAGAGACAGAGAGAGAAAGCTCTCTGGAGTCTCTTCTTTTAAGGGTACTCATCCCATCGTGAGAGCCCCACCCTCATGACCGCATCTAACCCCAATTAACTGCCAAAGGCTCCATCTCCAAATACCATCACATTGAGGGTTAGGGCTTTAACATATGAACTTGGAAGGGCTATAAACCAGTCTACAGTAGCAGCACTTCCTGGTAAACATCTCTCGAGGAGAGGATGGCTCAGGATAACCTAATAAAACCACAGGGCCAACCAACGCTGAAAGTCTTTTCAAGGTTGCTGCTTCTAGATGGGTGGATTATACACCTGTGTATTATCCAACTCTAGGGGGTGCCATTAAGGTTGACTGCTGTAGGTACATGTGTTTATCATGATTTTTTTTTTCTTTATGGAAGTAAATTGTTTTAAGGAGTACGTTGTTCAAATTTGCACATTTAGCTGGTGGCAGGACTGAACATACTCATTCAAGGCTGCTAATTTTAGTACTTATAATTGCCAACATTTATTGTATGCTTTTTGTGTGCCAGGGACCATGTGAAATGTTTTATGTATTTTATTGCATTTGTTTCACAGAATGTGAGGTAGGTATATCTCCATTTTACACCTCAGGAAACTGAGGTTAACAGAACTAGGTACATAGCTGCTAAGTACTGGCTAGGCAGGAGTTTTCAAATGCAATGGTCCTACCTCTGACATGAAACTGTCAGCCACTCTGCTCTACTCTCCCTGGCTTTCTTGCTGGCAGACACAATTTTCAGCCATCCCTGAACTGGGTGTCAAGTCACAAGCACAGACCTGGGTCTCCTTTCCTGCTGCTAGACCAAATTTCCTACAGCAAAGGACAAACCTCTGGTCACGTTAATTCTGGTCTATTGTATGCTTCCCTGATGCTGAGTGTGGTTGGAGCTGTCAGCATGCCAGGAAACATTTAGCAGGGCAAAAGGAAGGGGGAAAAAAGTACAGTGCTGTGTGTTGCCAGTTATTTAAAATAGGCCAATTACCTCAAACTGTAAAAACATACTCAAGTTTAAATACCTACAAATCTCTTTAACAAATTTAGTAACAGAAAATTCTCACTGCTTGCTTTATTTGTGCTGTATCAACTATAGCTTGTTTGAGAAGCTTGTGGTTAACTGTGGGTTATATTAGCAATGCTTTCTCTCTTACTCATGTATTCGTAAGTTCTGCAACAAGGCAAAAGCAGTTAACTTTGTGCAACCCAGATGCTGCTATCTTGTGAAGACTGAAAATAAACTTCATAATTTCCTAGTCTCCTTTTCAACACATTTCTGAGTGGCATTTTTATTCATGAGTTCTGGCCCTAAGTGACCCATGGGAGGCCTGTAGGTACAGAAAGGAGACTATCACTGAATCCACAGGAGCTGCAATGGCATAGGTCAGAGTGGCCTGACAGCAAGGTAGAATAACACCCAGGCAGCTAGGAGCCAGTCATGAAGATAAATGAAGGACCACATGGCAAAAAGATGCAAAGGTCAAGGAGAAAGTGGCCAACCCACAGCCAACAGCTCTTTTCCTACTGTAGCCCAAGGGGAGTCAGTAAGAAGGATGGGGTGGGCTTCAAAACAATTATGCTGTGCTCATTCTAGAGCTATTATTCCATTTGGGGGTTAATTGCGGTAGTGTGAACCCAGACACTATCTAATTAGGAATAAGCTTGTATTCGGGAACAATTACCCTGCTAATTGGTCTCGTGCACATATAGCTCTGAAGACTGGGTGGTAAGAAGCAGTAGTGAGAGACAGAGTCCTTCCAAGTCTGGGGTGTTTCACCGAAAGATCACAGAATGTCAGGGTTGGGAGAGACGGGAGGGATCATTTGAGTTACCAGCTCATTTTACAAATGAGGCCCAGGCTCACAGAAGGTTGGTAGCAGAGCACACTAGAATGTAGTTCCTTCCCATCTCTCAGCCTGCTACTAGTGGGCTGATAACCACACTGTGTAACTGACAGGATCCAAATAATTGGAAATGGTGGCACCGACTGGAGGTTGGAAGCCAGGCCTTGACACAAGGAGAGTTTTGAGGAGGAAGTGCCCATCAGTGCACCACCCACCCGGTCCCCTAGACTCCAAGTTCTCTGGAAGATGTAAATGAGAAGGGGTCCACATCTTCCTAACACTTCCAGTTTCTCATGTTTTTCAACAAAACCATTCATACTCTGAACAAATTTACTAAGTCTCTGTTATGTGCCTCAAGTATGTGCCAGGCACTAGGCTAGGTGCTAGAGATGCAAAAATAAATAAGACGTTGTCCTATTCTCTTCCACAAAGACAAGGGTCAGGTGGGAAGCTCCTAGTACAACTTCCATGTTATGTGGTGAAACAGACAGATGGTCTGGACTATTTTCAGAGAAGAACCTCTTTCCTCTCTCCATATATCCTCCACTACTCATAATCTTTAGCAAAGTCTTTTGTAGGGGGGAAAAGGAGGGTGGTCATGAGTCTCCCTATAGAAGTTAGGGATAGTTTAAATGCAGAAAAAGATCTTCCGCCTCAGAGAAAGCCAGTGCATTTTCTTATATTTTCAAAATAGTAATATCTTTGAGCAATATATGTATTTTATTTCAGCTTGCCTGAATGAAGAACAAACAGACTCCGAGCTATGATAGGTTCTTTTAAGTCCCTTGACCATTTGGGGACAAGCTATTCTTTACTGGAAAGAAGACATTTTAAGAGAATTCTTTGTTTTTTCTGAGGAAACTAAATAGTTATAAAGGGACTTTTCTCCTAGGGATTTTTAAACCTTACATAGCAACTGCATATGTATTTAAAGCAGTGTCAAAGTTATGTGTCTGCTGGGAGATGGAGAAGGGAAGAGGTGAGGAGGGTGTGCAGGGGCAGTGTATAATGCAGTGGAAAGTGAGAGTTAATTGGCTTTATAAAGAACAACTTGCTCAGCATGATAAACAACATGTACCAAAAGGTAGCCTTCCTATGCTGGCTCCTGTATTAATGCATCGCTCCCTTATTCTTGCAACAAATATTGGTTGCGTCCTTAAATGTGCTAGGTCCTTTGCTAGATGCTGAGTAGAGAGCATAAAATAGAACAAATGCAGTCCCTGGTTCATGAAATGGATAGTGTAGTGGAGAGAAAATGTCATGTAAGCCCATGTATGGGTCAGCCTGGGTTAAGTGATGCTACAGTAACAAGTAACTCCCACATCCTAGTAACTTAGCTCCAGCAAAGCTTTTCTTCTTGTTCACATTAAGTCCACTCCAGCTCTGCATTCTCTCCTCTTCATTTTGGACCAAGGCTGAAAGAGCAGCCCATCTCTGAGACATAATCCCCTTGTGGCAGAGGGAAAGAGCCACACAACGGCTCTAGGATTTTTTTCCTCAGAGCACATTTTTTTTTTTTTTTTTTTTTTTTGGCCCAGAGTAAGTCACATGGCTGAACTGGATGTCAATGGGATGGGTAAGTTTAATTACCCCAACAGAGATGGCCTGGTAAAAAGCACAGCAAATATTTTTGAACAAGTAACAGAAGTATACCAAAAATTATGAGTGAAAATGTTAGTTAATGATAATAAAAGCTCTGGGGAGAGAAGAGAGGGCTGTGATGGAGAATAACAGTGAACAATGATTTAGATTGATGGTGCTGGTGTTGGCGGCTCTGGAAAGGCTTCTCTGAGAAAGTAGCATCTCAGCTCAAACCCCAGCGATGAAGAGAAGTTATCCGGTGGAAAGACTGGGAGAAGACTAATAGAGGAGTAGCATGTGTGAAATCCTGAAGCAGAGAAGAGTTTGGCATGCTTGAAATGTTGGCAAGAGGCAGCACTACATACTGCCCAGGAGCAGAGGCATCCTGGATTTCAATCCTATGTCTATCCCTTACTAGCCATGTCTTACTGTCCTCTCTGTGCCTGCCTCAGTTTTCTCATGTCTAAGGACTGAGCATGCTTGGCTCATGACAGTCATTATTATTAATGGGAAGAAAACCCCAGTGGATCCAATGTGGTGTGCCAAAGAGTAAAAGAAATAGAGCTGGAGGGTAGCTGCAACAGTGGGGTCTTGGAAGTCTTGGTAAGATTTGGATGTACTCCTCTGATGGACTTTAAACTAGGGAGTGACTTAGTTCAATTTAAATTTTACGGAAGATTCCTATTATATTCTGGGGGAATATTCTCTATCCCGACAACTATCCATTGTTGGAACGTAATGAAATCCTAGAGAAATACTGAGAAGAGGATGGACAGAGGAAAGCAGGGAGGGGTGGAGAGAGAAATGAGCTTCAGCCTAGGAAAGGTAATCGGGAGAGAGACGAGAGACGGGAGAAGAGAGCTGTCCCCCTTCCTGAATGAGAAAGAAGCATTTGCTTTAATAAGCGGAGTGCGGAGAAGACAGTGGGGGGGTGGCCAGGGTGTGGGGTGTTCTTGATAAGGTCTCAGCAGTGGAGCAGCAGGCACAATGAGAGGCAGGAGACTAGGACGCAATGCAGCCTGGCTCAAAGGGGGGGGGGGTCCCCTGACCTGCGGAGCGGTGAGGAGAGGAGGGGCTCACTACTGCTCTGATGTCACACACTTTTGGAGAGTCTTATGGAAAGTGGTTTGGTCCTTTGGCTTTCTCTGAACTAGCATGTCCTCACACAGCCTCCCCCAACCTGGAAGCTGCAGGAGCTGCTAGGACACAGGGTGTGAAGGGTTGGACCAGGCTCCAGGTAGTCTTGCAGTGCCGTGCTTTTGGGGAGATGGCATCACTTCATCAGCTGGACGACAAAACACTGTTAATGGCACCAATAAAGAAGTGTGAATGTAATTTTCTCCTTCTTGTTATTTCCACAGTACTTGGCATATTATTTAACAGATCAACTGGCCAGTCATGATCCCTTCTCAAGCCAAGTCTTTCTTTTTGTGCTGGAAGATTCTTAAAACGCCGTGCAGCTCAGATACAAGCTCTTCATTTGGAAACAGGCCATACACATCTGGAGCACATGAGCAATACCAAATGAGAAAGTGATTGAGTTCACTCCAAGTTCTGAAAGCTTTCGAGGAGAGCGGTTACAGCCTTTGAAGTACCCGTGCTTCGGAGGAAAGAGCAGCTAGGGAGGAAATGCATATCCCTACTTCTTATGCCACATTAAAATATATATGTATGTTAAATTGGAGGAAATATAAAGCTGAGAATATATGTGATCAGAATAAAGGCAATATCTTGGAGCCCTGGAGAGAGGTCTGGCTACTATCATAGCTACCGTTACTGAGGAATTACTCTGAACCAGGTGCTGTTTGGATACGACTATATTCACTCATTGAATGCTCCCAACTGAGCACGTGGGGTAGGCTGTATTGTCACTCTGCTTCATAGGTGACATAACTAAGTCAGGTAATTTACCTAGGGTCATACTCTTCATAAGCTTGGGCAATCTGGCTTCAACATCTAATCATGTTACCATCACACAAGTATCCTGTTTGATACACAAAATGATGAAGAGGGGCAACTCAGACCTGAGCACTCACATCTGAATACACCCCTTCCATGCAAGGGGATAGGAAGGAAATATACATGTAAATTTTTACATATGGGAAATATATATAAAAAATATATAAAATTTTATATATAGGCATGAACATTTTCAGGAAGGAAAAACACTTAAATCTCTGCAATGTAGTACTGGGTGAGGAGTGAAGGGGTACTGGGTGGGCTTTTCGCCTTATTCTGTCCAGTTATGATTTCAACTATGGCCATGTTTCACTACTGAGATTAAACATGTTTTAGGGTTTTTCAGATCTAAATTTTTTTTCTTAAAAGTTATTTAAGCCATAAATAACTGGAGGGTTGTTGATTAATTTTCAACAGGAAAAAAAAAAAAAAAAGCTTGAGAAGATATGCTGATACATCATTTCCATGTGTGCTCATTTTTAAACAACCAAGATGGAGGCTGTAATTCCCAGAGCGGGGTGTTACGGCTTTGAAGTTTCAGGGTTGTCTGTTCATTAATTTCTCAGGGAGCAGTTGAAAAAAGATATTCAAGCCTAAGTTCTCAAAGCTTGCAGATATTTTCCTCCCTTTGCTTTTTCCCACATTCTATATCCATCCCTTTGGCTTCAGTCTTGCCTGGTACAATGTTTTCATAAAAAAAAAAAAAAAATCAAGATTATTCAAAGCTTGTTTAGGGATAAATCTAATGGAAAGAATTATGTTTAACAACTTTATGAGGAATATTAAAAATACAATACATGCATAATCAAAAACCAATCCATCCATAAACACATTCCAAAAATGCCATGAAAACTAAGAAAATGGACTCTGGAAAAACCTGTTGTCATCCATGTTGCCAAATATAATTTCATTCAGGGCACTGTGGGGGTCTCTCTTGTGCCTATCTTCTTTTTACCTCTCAGATCAGTCCCCCTGCTCTACCTGTGGTCGAAGAGATGGAGACCAGAGCAATTAGCCAGCTTAATTTGACAGTTATTTTAAAAATTGGCTCCTAAATTATGAGTCAGTTCTGCCTAGGCATGTGGTTACTGCACAGGGGAATTTTCCCCAAGTGTTTACTTGTCTATGTGAATTCCTGCTGTGAAACTAGTTGCACTGTTGACTTGGGCCAGATAATAAGTCAGATTTGTTCCGTGTGAAAAAAACTGCTGCTAGATTTGGATCATCCTAAGCCAATCTGTGAGTTAAATGCCCAAATTACCACCTAATTGTTGCAGTCTGAATAAAACTGACAAGTTCACTCCCCTGTTCCCAATTAGGACGACAAGTCCACTGACAGTATCAAACATTACAATGAATTTTTGAAATCAGATACATTTCCCATCCCTTATCTATAGATTCACTCGTAGGAAGCTCCTGTAACGCAGCAGACACAGTTACAGATACCGGTGATCAAAGACGAGTCAGACACGAAACGCCCCGCAAGTCTCAGAGTCTCCTTGCTACAGGCATGGGGCATGAGGCACGAAGGAGGAAGAAATAAAGCTGCTCTGCTAGGAGCTTTCAATACCCCCTTCTCATTTAATCCTCCCCCCAACTCTGCCAAGTGGGGTTTATCTCCCTGTTTTATATACTCTCAGAGAGCGGAACTTTCCCGAGAGCACACAACTAGAACAGCATTTGAACCTAGCGTTGCTTGACTCCCTGCCCACAAGCTTCCATTTCATGGTCCTTCTAGACCAAAAAGGTCCCTTTTCCTTCTGCTAATTTCAAGGCTTCGCAAGCTTAAACATTCATTTGTTTTTCACAATATCCTTGTGAGGTTGGCAGGGAAGGTATTACCATTTCCGCTGTACTTTCCATGAAGCTGGGCCTCGGTTATGCTAACAATGACCTCAAGGCTTGTGGTCAGTCCAAAGGGGAGATGCGACTAGGAGGACCTTATGCTTCCTCAGCCAAGGGTTTCCTCAGCACACTAGACCTGGACATTATCCTGAGCTGAGCACAGATTTGAGTTCCAAGAAAGCAAAAACAAAAATACACAACCCCGAATTGAGAAATACCCACAGGGAGTTAAGAGTTATCAGCGTTCTTGTTAGCTAAAAGCCACTGTTCATATGTGATGTGCTGAATTGCAGTGGCATTTCTAGTGTGCATTACACATTTGTTCAGCTGAAAAGGAGGTGAGGTGGTAGATGATCAGAGGTCAGGGAGAGGGACTAAGAGCCAAAAAGCACTGGGCTGAATGCTTTATGCCCCTGTGTAAATGACTTGACTTCTTTGTCCCTCTATGTGACCTTGAACAAGTCCCTTAACTTCCTTATCCATCTCAACTAGGAAATGTGTTTGTGGTGTGTGTGTGTGTGTGTATCAATGTGTTTGTGTCAGTGTGTGGGGAGATGTCACCATACATCAAATGCTGTGGCTGAAGCGAGCTCCTTGGGGAAAATGTATCGCCATCTCCTTGCCCCCACCAGAAAGATTTTCTCACAGTGTGGCGAAAGGTGCCACTTTTTAATAACATCATTGGAATATCAGCTTCTTGCAAGATATAGTGGGATGAACTGTGGCGTGCCATTTTGTGACACGATAAGAGAAGAGGCTCCAGTGTGAGCTCCCAGGCAAAGCCCCTTCCAGAAGAAGGGCCTGGTCCTTCTGGGGTCACGTGAGCCAGGGGAGGCAAACTGGTGAGGTTGTGGAGACAGGAAGTTTGTCGTACTGCAGAACACACGCATAGACCTCTTGCAGCATGAAACACTTTCACTTTCCATACCTTGGGGTAAGTTTTTTCTCTTTCTCTTTGAATTATCCCAGTGGTCGTCAGAAAGGTGAGGGAGCATCTCTGTGAGCTGCTGGAGCCAGCCAGCAACTTTCCTAGCTCAGAGCGCTGCCACTGAAATTCAAACAGAGAGGCATCCCCAAATGGAAGAGGGCAAGGGCTCTGTTTACTCTCCTTCTCCTGGGGCAATGGCAGCATCTGACATCTGGATAGTAGGTGTGCACTGTTAGCCAGACCATCAGGCACAGTTATAGCCTACATGCTAGCCCCTCACACAGGCTTAGGGACATGAGCTGGGCAGGGAGAAGGGAAAAGGTGGCACGGTCTCTGGGCCATCTGGCCCTGATGGCTCCAAAAGAAAATTCCATATTTCTCTCATCAGCAAGCTATATGGGGGCAAAAATATGGAACCTGATATAGAAGGCCTGGTTTTCTCTTCATACCAGACAACCAGGGCTTGTTTGTGGGCAGGTAAATGCCCCTTTTCTTACTCATGCCAGCGATCGCCTTCCCAAGGAGGCAGACTAGTTGTAAGAGGACTTTCCTAATTGAGGAGGACCGCTGTGACATTCAGGAGCGCTTTGCCCCGGAGAATCCTGGAACTCCTAACCCAGCTTAGCTCTTTATAGGAAATCTGGCTCTACCACTAGGAGGTCTTAGGGAATTCACTTAGTTTCTGAGCCGTAGTGTCCTCATTGTAAGATAAAGATAAAAACACTTACCCTATCCAGTTGTAATAAATGGATCATTTGAAAAGGTATGTGTGAAAATGCCTGACAAACTCTTAAGAATCAGTGTGCAAATATAAGATATTCTTATTATGTTTTTAATATGTGAGGAATTGGAAGGGAATGGAGGTTGTCATTAACTAAGTACTGCTTCTTCCATTGGCTGAGCCCCCGAGAGGCACTGTGGCCTATGCTGGAGTTCTTGGGGCCCTTTACAAATCTCAGCACCACCAGAGCTTCCACTTCTCTGTCTTTTGGATAGTAAGTGCCTTGGAATCACAGGAAATCCAACTTGCAAGGGACTTAAAAGGTCATCAGGAACAAGTCCTCTCTGATGCTTCACTCCTCTCTACAAGTCAAAAAGCACGTGTAGGGATGCCTGGGTGGCTCAGTTGGCTGGGCGGCTGCCTTCAGCTCAGATCATGATCCCGGCGTCCTGGGATCGAGTCCCATATCGGGCTCCTTGCTCGGCAGGGAACCTGCTTCTCCCTCTGCTTCTGCCTGCCTCTTGGCCTACTTGTGATCTGTCTCTCTCTTTCTCTCTCTCTCTGACAAATAAATAAAATCTTAAAAAAAAAAAAAAAAGCATGTGTATATCCTTGACTCCCTACAGAACCTAGCAGGGAGCTCAGCAACATGCCAGTCATAGAATAGCTATTTCTTGAACAATTGAATAGCTCAGTGAATTAATGAAACAAGGTAAAGAATAATTCTGGCCAGAAATGTTTTATACATACTCATAAAACATTTGACTATACAGGAAGATAGTTGCGCCAATAAATGATAGTGCCAACCACAATAATGATGATAATCATTTTGATCATTGAGTGTATATCATTTCCTAGGGTCCCTAAGAAGAACTTGACATAAAGCTCTCATTTAATTCTTAGGAGACCCCACTGAGGGAAGCACTATTACCCTCTGCTGTTCAGGAACCTGAAGCATTGGGAAGTTAAAAAGTTTGTTCAAAATCTCCCAGCTGGTAAGTAGGGAAGCCATGATTAAAATCCAAGCCTGCCTCCTGTGTTTCAGGGGTCTTCTTTCACTATAACTTACTTCTTGAAATGTCTCTCTAAGACATCAGAATTCCTGTCTTCCCTGGTTCCTAGATCTTGTGAGTCAACTATAACCTATGCTTCTTTGCCTGGAGAACAGAAGGAAGAAGAGAGAACACCACTTAACTTTCCACTTGATACGTGACAATTTTGTCTGAACTGATCCTTGGTCATATAGTCAATCATGAATTTGACAGAAATGTCCAAGCTGTCACAGCTTTGATTACACAGGCAAACCAAATGTGATAATTCAGAAGAAGACTGTTTTGGTTGTGAAGGAAGGGGGATTGTGACCTGAAGGGGTTCATATTCTTCAATGTCACCTTTTAGAAACTCTCTAACCCCCTATGTCAAATAGCACGCTGCCTCCTGCGCTCCTGGATCCCCTCCCCTGCTTAATTTTTCTTCACAGCACCTCTCACCACCTGAGAGGACCTCATTCCCCTCGAGAAGATGGGTTCCATTAAAGTAGGAGCTTTGTTTTGTTCACGGACACATCACTCATGCCTGGAATAGGGTCTGGCACATAGGAGACACTTAGCAAATGCTTGTTGAATGAATGTACTGAATTGTTTTAAAGAAATTTATAAACACCTAGAATAATGATTTTGCTCTTTATCGACTGGATTGTGAAATAATTGAAAACAAAGATTCTTCTGGCTCTTTGCATTTCCATCGTGCCTGATGACTAGGGTTTGTTTTTGCACAACCTTCAAAACCAGCTTCACTCTAAGTTTTCTGACACTCTGGTTTGTCTCAACATGTGCAGTGCCCCATGATACCCACAATTTGACATTTAGATTATTTCCTGCAAATAGTTTGAAGCAGCATCACACATCATGGGGTGACATGACTTCCCCCAGAGTAGCTGGAACGTGGGAGATACAATCAGAAATGCTCATTTGATCAGCTACATGTTCCCCATTTCCAAGAATTTACCATCACATGCCCTGGAACTGGTCATACAAAGACAGAACCGGTGTTCACACATGCCTCCTATGGAAGACACTGCTTTAGGTTAAAGGTTACACATGCTTTGCTTGAGGAGCTGGAAAACAAGGATTTTACAGGCCATAGTGACACTGCCCTGTAAATGAATTGGTGATGTTAATCTAAAGGCTCATTAATGAGATACAAATATAAAATAACTGCAGCTTCTCTACCAGTTACTGTCTCATACCATTTGTACCTAATTATAGAGAGGCTCATTAAAACAACATAAAAACCACAGAAAGCTGGAGTCAGATAGTCAATTAAATGGATTGTTTTAAGGCACATGGAAAATGTAGTATGTTTCTCCCCAAAGCTGAACAGATCCCACATCCCTATGGTTTGGTCACTACTGACAACACTGCTTCTAAAAACTAGGGTGTACCTCTTCAGAACCAAAGGTATATAGAGAATAGTTTTCTCTAAAAGAAAACACACATAAAAATTAAAATATTCATTTCCACATCCCTTCCTCCATTCTCTTCTTTTTTCTTCCCCAACATCAGATAGACAGGGAGGGCTCATTAATTGAAACTAACAGTGGGATTGTATCATTTGCAGAAATTAACAGACCCTTTTGGATTCACCTTTCTTCATCACCCCCACCTAAAATCCCTGAACACTGTTAAGCGGGCCACACATTACAAAAGACAGAGGCTTCTGTCTTTAGTCTGGACCAAAAACTCAATCCTAAGAAAATAGGCTATTTTGTCCCAAATGAATCACTCAGTCAGTAAGTACTTTCAGAGACCCCGGTACCAAGCCCGATGCTGCTGAGGAAACACGGGAGGTCTGACCCGTGGGCCCTGCTTTCAGTCTCTGAGTAACTATTAGTCACCCTTCCAGAGCTAAGCTGTGCAGTACTAACAGGACTATTAGTTAAAAGCTCATAAAACTGTGGAACTGTGACCCAGAAGAGACTTAAAATAATAAGGACACTTAAGAAAAAAAAAAAAAAAAGAAAGAAGTCATTGCAAATTGTAGTCCACGGTTGCCTGGTGCTTACTTAAAGATACCCATAAGCACAAATCCTTAAAGCCTCTGTGAGGTTGTGTGGTTTTTGGCTTCCTAATCAGTTTGGATATCCACAGACCCCGCAGAGGGTTGCAGGGGGAGCAGTCACAGAAATAAACAGAAGCCTTTGCTATCACATGGCAAGTAAGTGTCGCATCTCTTGAGCATACCAGGTATCTGGGGCAGCCCCCTGACAATGGATGAAACGATAGCACATCCAGCCGGAAAACAACCCCACAGAAACAGTGAGATGACACATAAACCCACAAGCTCGGCTTCTAATGTGAAGCAACAATACATGAGCACACTGTACTTCTGCAGCCACTCTAGAGAAAGAAAGAGAGTAAAATGTGTGAGAAAGCCGCAGTTAAATTACTCACTATTAGCCCCTACAGTGTGCTTCCAACCTATGTGGAGATTATATATATCTCTATCTATCTACCTATCTCTATTTATGCATATATGGTGTGTCTACAGACACACACACATGCACACACACATACACATACACACACAGAGGGATTGAGAATATCACAGTTAAATTTTTTACTAGTATAATGAGGAAAGAGACCAACAGAAGGAGCTCCCTGGGCTAATTTTCTAGCCAGCAGCCATTGCAATGTTCCCACTAGGAGAGTGAGAAGGAGTGAGAGCAAAGTATAATAAATAATGACTGGCTCTGCTGGTCAGGAGAAATTATCACTATGCTTGAGGGATCTAAGCATATGCTCATCCAGAAAACAAATCAGAGGTGGAGACTGAAGAGACAGAGAAAAAAAAAACCCAGAAAGGTTTGGACTTACCTTTAGGACATATTCATTTAAATTAAAAGAAAAATTTAAAAACCAATAGCCTCACCAAAAGTTACATACAGCCAAAGCTAAAACTGGCCAAACCCCCTAGTTCACCAAATTTAAATTGCTTTTTAACTTGTGGCTTTATATGGCTTTGCAGGAAGAAACCAAGCTATTTTACATTTCTCATAGGCATCTGCTCCAATCCATTATATTTCTTTTGTGTCCGCTTCTATGTCTTAGCACAACAAAAGACTCAGAATCCTTACACTATGCTCACCTACAGAGATCTGTTCTGTGTAGCAGGAAAATAGGACCTAGAAAATTCAGAGAAATGCAGAGGCAAAACATTACCCAGCTCAGGAAAGTCGGTTTTGCCCAGGTTTCACGGCTAAAACTTGCTTTGATGTGTCAGAAGCAAATAAGTCAGCATCAAACCAGGATGGGCTTGAATGCTCATAGGATAAAAGGAGAGGCTAGGCATTACTCATCTTATATGACTTCCCTATAAAATGAAGAAAACAAAACCTATAGGTTAAAGGATTTTTTTTTAACCTAATTGATAGTCTATGCCCAGTGTGTGACCATGTGTCTTGCATATAAAGAGACTCAGACAAACCAGTAATATATTCTTCAACAGCCAGAGAAGTAATAGGGTCTGGGTTTACACTGCTGCCTGAAAGAACTGAAACAAATAAAAACAAGAAAAATAAACAAGACAAGAAGATACTAGATATTACACAATGGAGGAGAATGACACTTGAACGAGGTGAAACCTATGACTGGCCAGATTAGAAACTGGAAGGGTTTCCTGGCTACAGTGCAGTGTGGAGCAGTATCCCAGGTAGAGCCTGATACTCTTGAGATGCAAATACAAAGCTGGGAGTCCAGGGAGGCCAAGGCAGCTACTGCTTGCAGGGCACAGCAGCAGAGGGAGAACTGTACAGAAAGCAAGCCCAGGAGATCTTTAGAAGCTTTTCTTTCTTTCTTTCTTTCTTTCTTTCTTTCTTTCTTTCTTTCTTTCTTTCTTTCTTTCTTTCTTTCTTTCTTTCTTTTTCTTTCCTTTCTTCCTTCCTTTCTTTCTTTTTTTAGTATTCAGCTGAGTAATGACCCATTCATGTATGTCAGGAAACTACCAAGGAAAAAAACAACAAAAAACAATGAAAAAACAAAGAAAAAAAATATGAGAAAGAATAGTATCTGTAGTTCATACAGGTACAGGTATAGTGCCTGTTACCAGCAACCAGAAAGGAAAACCATAATTTTTAATCTGACTGAACAGTCAAAAGGGGAGTAGTGCTTTAGTAGTGGGAGAGAAAAAAAAAATTAACTCTATAGACTGATTCTACCTTAAAGGCTCAAAAGTAAGATAAAAACAGATGAAATTGTAAGTGACTTACCCATATCCTAAAAAATGTTCAAGAACATTACAGGAATACAAAACATACAGCAGGCAACAAGATAAAATTCACAATGTCTGACATCCAATCAAAAATTACCAGGCATAAAAAAGCAGAAAAATAAGACATAACAAGAAAAAGCAATGAATCAAAAATGACCCAGAAATAACACCAATAAAGATATCAGTATACAAGAAATTAAAATGATTACTGTATCTCAATTCTTTATGTTTAAGAAGCTAGAGGAATGAATGAACATAGTAAGTTCAGATGTGGAAGCTACAGAAAAGTCTCATATTAAACTTCTAGTAATTAAAAAAAACACCATGTCTGACATGAAAAATACACTGGATGGAATTAACAATGGATTAGACACTGCATAAGATTAAGGAACTAGAATGCATAGCAATAGAAGCTGTCCAAAATGAAACACATTTCATTTTGAAATGTGAAAAGAGACTAAAATAAGCAGGATTATCAGTGAACTGTGGCACGGTCCCCATTTTATTTGAATTTCTAAAGAGGAGGAGAGGAGGGACAGAAACTGAAGAAATTAAAGATAAAATGGCCAAAAGTCTTCCAAATTTGTTGAAAACTTTAAACGCACAGTTCCAAGAATCCCAGTAAATCCAAGCACAAGAAATATAAAGGCACATCATGATCAAATTGCTTAAAACAAATGATAAAGAGCAGACCTTAAAAACAACCAAATAAAAAAGACATTATGTATGGAGGAACAAAGATAATGATGACAGAACATTTCTCATCAGAAACAAATCAAAATAGAAGACAGTACAGGTACATTTTTAAAGTGATGAAAGAAAAATCCTCAACCTAAAAGTCTTTACTCACTGAAAATATCTTTCAAAAATAAATGTGAAAGTTGTTAGTGTTTCTGGAAATTTTAATTGTACAGAGATGAATAATGGATAAACAAAGTTTGGTAGAGAAAAAAATTAATGTGGATAAAAAACTTTTTAAGACGTGCAGAAGCTGAAAGAATGCATCACAAGTAGACATGCACTGAAAGAATTGTTAAAGGAAGTCCTTCAAGCAGAACAAAAATGACACCACATGTAAATTTCTATCTAAACAAAGGAATGATGAGCATCAGAAAAGGGACAATGTGAGTAAATATGAAGGCTTACTCTTAAATCTCCTTAAAATAAAATCAACTGTTTAAAGCAAAAATAACGACAATCTACTGTGTGATTTATATGTAAAAGTAAAATGTGTAACAGCAATAGCTAAAAGGCCAGGAGAGGAGAAATGTAAGTACATTGTCATACAATTCTTAATTATATTTGAAGTGGTATAGTATCACTTGAAGATAAATTGTGAAATGTTAAAGATGTATACTCTAAATGCAACAGTATCCTTTAAAATAATCCAACAAAGGGTTATAGCTAATTTCTCCCCAAAAAGGAAATAAAATGGAATCATAAAAATGCAATTTATTTAAAAGAAAGGAGAAAATGTGTAAAAAAGCATCAAAAGCATGGATGAATAAATAGGGAACACAGAAAAGAGGTAGTTTTAACCTAATCATATTAGTAATTCAAATTAAATGTATGTGATCTAAATATCTCTATTAATGTCAGAGATTGTCAGATGGAATAGGAAAAGCAAGACCCAAGTATACACTGCCTACAAAAAACCCACTTTTAATATAAAGACAGAACTAGGTTAAAAGTAAAAGACCGAAGAAATAAAGCTTTATTATATTATATTCTTCTATGGAATTTACCATATTAACAGATCAACCCAATAGATGAAGAAAAAACATTTGACAAAAACCCAACATTTATTCTAACAAAAACTCTGTACACTCGGAGCAGAGAGGAACTTTCTCAATCTGATTAGGAACACCTACAAATAAAATCCTGTGGCTAACACCATAATTGTTGGTGAAATAATTAATAAATGCCTCCTCCTAAAGTCAACAAGACTTTAGGAACAAGACAAGTTGGTCCACGTTCACATTTGTATTCAATATTATGTTGGAAGGATGCTGACAAAAGAAGCACAAGGAAACTTTTTGGGGGTGAAAGAAATATCAAGCCATATAATGACTATCAGTCATGTCATATAATCTGTTTACCATAAAGTAAAAAGCTTTGCTTTTGTAAATCTATGAAACATAGTAAATTTTCACATATACACATTTATTCTGTGGGCTATTGCTGCCATGGGATGTGAAATTACTTGCTTTGGACAGTTAACTTTGGAAGTACTGAATTGCACACAGTTAAACATGTTTCCCTAATACAAGACTTCTCCCTTAAAATATTTTACACAGTGAACCTCAGAAAGAGGAAAAAATAGTTCCCAGCATTTTTTAAACATGCTTGATCATATAATCCCCTTTTCAAGGAGTATTTATAATAACTAGTGATCTGTAGATCCCACATGGAAAGTACTTGGATAGACTGGTCAGTTACCATTAAGTACAAAAGACCCAATTCTGGAAAAGTCACATATTGAACTGTGGCTTCTAATGTCAAGATAATTTTATTTGAGCATCCTAGCACCAAATTCAGCCTTTCTAATGAATTGCTGCCTTGGAAACAGTCACCAAACTTTTAAAACCTTTAAAAACCACATCTAGATCATCCTAATTACGTCTTATAAAAATATTTTAGATATAGTTGGTTAAAAATCAGTGCAGCAGTAACACAACTCCCTTTCCGAAGTCTATGAGGAAATAAAATATCCCATTAATTAAAGGTATGAAGAATCTTAGCAGAGGAATGTTATAAGCAGTTTCTTCATCTTATATTTTTAAATGTATGTTGAAGACAAGTTCTTTTAATTATTCACAAACCATTCTCACAATAGTAGAAAAATTATCTGACAAGTACAATCATCATCATAATAATAATCAATAACTGCTATAGAATACAGTGTTTTTTAAGAAATCCCTTTATACACAGCACAGGGAATAATGTCAATGATGCTGTAATAGCATTGTATGGTGACAGATGGTAGCTACACTTGTGGTGAGCACAGCATTACATAAAGAGAAGCTGAATTACTATTTTATATATCTGAAACTAATGCAACATTGTATGTCAAATGTACCCAAATTAAAAATAATTTAATAATTTCTAATTTAATAAAACTTGCTTAATTTTTGCCAAAATACTTTATCTATGTTCAGGTACACAGAAAACTACTGAATGTTATTTTCTTTAATTGTATTATTTGTCTGCTTAGCAAAAAAAAGCTCAGAAGACAATACCAGAATAGAATTGGTTTGGCCATAACTAACAACAATCTAATCAAAGACTTAAGTACCCAGTCTGAAATAACCCTTTTTAGAGCTTTTTTTTGCATGGCATAAAGAGTTCTTGCCAACAACTTTATCCAAATTTATCAGTTAATTTCAGACTTCCAATCTTGATCCCTACTGGGTAGATTAAAGTTCCATGAATTTATAATGAAAATACCTCTAGGCCTAACTCTTCATGTTCATAAGTGCATGGCCTGGGTCCTACAAATGCCAGTTTCCTGGGTCAAATGCACAGCCTTCTCAGATCAAAATCTATCTCTATTTAAAACCATTCAGTAACACTTCTACTTGAAATATCTTTGTTTTAACTTTGGTTTGGGTACTATGATTGCTCTGTGATCATGATACTTTAATTTGTATGACATGTACTTTAGGGTTAGGAGATATCCCTGCCCTCCCTTGTACCCCCAGTTCCTTGCTCTGGCTTCCAAAGAGGACTACAATCAAGCATATACCACATAGTCAATGTTTTAAATAAGATCATTCCATGTTGGCAGTCATTTTTTATTGCATGGAACTTTCACCTAGATGATGGTGAGTCTAGACTTAGTTTTGACTTGTATCACTTTTTTCCTCAGTTTCTTCTGTTGGAGGGAAGGCAATGTCTATGTCTATGTTCTGAAAATGTGCCCTGTCTTTGTTTCTCTTAATGTCACAACAGGGAGAGTAGAAAGCATTCGGTTACTGAATGGCTTTGCTCTAGGGCAATCACTAAGAAACATTTTTTTAAAAAGTTTAATCAATATGCTAAGAAAGGGAAGAAAATGGAATCATACAAAATGTTCAGTTAGAAGGACAAAAGGCAGAAAAAGTATGGAATACAAAAATAGTAACAAAGAAGAGGGGCAAGAAGTAGAAAATGATAAGAAATGTGGTAAATATTAATCCATGTATATCAATAATCATCTTTAATGTCAATGGTCTAAATATACCAATTAAAATACAGAGAATGTCAGAGTGAATAAAAAACAAGACCCAAATATATGTTGCTTACAAGAAAACAACTTTAAATATAAAGTCACATAGATTAAAAATAAGGGAATGGGAAAAGTGTATTACATTAAAACTAGCCAAAAGAAAGTGGAATTAACTATATTAATGTCAATTAGGATAGACTTCAGCGCAAAGAAAGTTATCAGGGATAAAAAGAGTGATTACATAATGATGAAAGGCTATATACTCCAAGACATAACAATCTTTAATGTGTATGATCTTTAATGTGTATGAACCAAACAACAGAACATCAAAATACATGAGGTCAAAACTGATAGATTTGTAAGGAGAAATAGATGAATCCACTATTACAGTTGGAAATTTGACATCCCTCCATTATAATTGGACAGCTCCAGCAAGCAGAAAATTGTTAAGGACATAGTTGAATTCAACAGCAACATCAATCAATTGGATGTAATTGACATCTATAGACTACTTCATTCAACAATGGCCAATTACGCATTCTTCTCAAGCTCTCATAGAAAATTCAACAAGATAGACCACATGCTGGTCCGTAAGACACACCTCAACAAATTAAAAGAACAGATACCATACTATGTCTGCTCTAAGACCACAATGGGATTAAATTAGAAATACATAACAAAAAAAGATAGCTAGAAAATCCCCAAATATTTGGAGATTAAACAATACACAGGTCAAAAAAGAAATCTCAAGTTTAATGATACTTTGAACTAAATGAAAATGAGAATAGAATTTACCAAAATTTGGGGGATGCAGTGAAAGCAGTGCATAGAGGGAAATTTATAGCATTGAATATCTAATACTAAAATACTAAAAATACTCAATAAAATGTTACTAAATCAGATGCAGCAATGTATAAAAAGAGTTATACACTACAACCAAGTGGGATATATCTGTTATTTAGAGCTGGTTCTACATTCTAAAATCAGTTAATGTAATCCATCACATTAATAGGCTAATGAATAAATATTCCATGCTCATAGAAACAGATAAAAAAAAAAAAAACTTGGGGGCGCCTGGGTGGCTCAGTGGGTTAAAGCCTCTGCCTTCAGCTCAGGTCATGATCCCAGGTCCTGGGATCGAGACCTGCATCGTGCTCTCTGCTCGGTAGGGAGCCTGCTTCTTCTTCTCTTTCTCTGCCTGCCTCTCTGCCTACTTGTGATCCCTGTCTGCCAAATAAATAAATAAAATCTCAAAAAAAAATTAAAAAAAAATTGACAATATCTAGAACCTACTGATATTCTCAGAAAACTAGGAATAGAGAGGAACTTCCTCAACATGATAAAGAACATCTACAAAAAACTTATAGCTGCAGCTAACATCACACTTAATGATGAGAAACATGAAGCCAGGATAAGAAACAAGACATAGATTCCTACTCTCACTGCCTTTCAACACTGTAGTGGAAGTCGTAGCTAATGTAATAAGATAACAGGCAATTAAAGCTATAGGAACTGAGATAGAAGGAATAAAACTGTCTTCACAGATTACATAAGTAGTGTACATAGAAAATCCTAAAGAATCAACAAAATTATTCCTGAACTAGTAAGTGATTATAGCAAGGTTGCAGAATGCAGGTTAATATACAAAACCCAATGACTTTTCTATATTCAAGAAATGAACAAGTGGATTTTGAAATTACAAACACAGTACCACTTACATTAGCACCTAAAAAAACGGAAGAGGTATAAATCTAATAAAATACAAAAAAGCTCTATATGAGGATGACTACAAAACTCTGATGAGAACTATCAAAGAACTAAGTGAATGGAGAAATATACCATGTTCATGGATAGAAAGGCTCAATATTGTAAGATATTTGTTCTTCTCCATTTGATCTATAGATTCACTGCAGTCCCAATCAAAATCCCAGCAGCTTATTTTGTGGATATCAACAAACTGATTCTAAAGAATAGCCAATTCAGTACTGAAGGGCAAAAACAAAGTCAGAGTATGGAACTTCATGATTTACTATAAAACTACATTCATCAGCATACTATGGTCTTAGAGGAAGAATAGACAAATAGATCCATGGAATACAACAGAGAGCCCAGAAATAGACCCACATATATATATAATCAACTGATCTTTGATCAAGAAACAAAAGCAATACAACAGAGAAGGACAGACTTTTCAACAAATGGTGCTTTAACAAATGGACATCCATATACAAAAGGCGGGGGCAGCAGCTAGATACAGACCTTACACTTTAAAGATTTTATTTATTTAAGAAAGAGGGAGGGAGAGCTCAGAGGGAGAGGGAGACGGAGAAACAGACTCCCCACAGAGGGAGAATCAGAGAGCCTGAGGTGGAACTCGATCCTAGGACACTGAGATCATGACCTGAGCTGAAGGCAGATGCTTTACCAACTAAGCCACCCCGGTGCCCCAACCTTATACCTTTTAGAAAAATTAACTCAAAAGAGATGATTAGACCTAGATGTAAAATGCTAAACTATAAAAGCGGTAGAAGACATTATAGGAGGAAACCTAGATGACATTGGGTATGCTGATACTGTCCTACAACACTAAAAACACAATCTGTGAAAGAAATAATTGATAAGCTGGACTTCATTAAAATTAAAACTTCCACTCTGCAGAAGAAAATGTCAAGAGTTAGAAGACAAGCAACAGACTGGGAGAAAATATTTGTAAAAGGTATGTCCAATAAAGGGCTGATATCTAATACATACAAAAAACCCTTAAAACTCATTAATTAGAAAATGAGCAACCCAATTTAAAAGGAAACAAACAACCAAAACCTAAAGAGACATCTCACCAAGACCATGTATAAATGACAAGTAAGCATATGAAAACATGTTCAACATGTGTTATTAGGGAACTGCAAATTAAAACAACAATGAGATACCACTACACAGCTATTAGAATGGCCACAACCCAGAACACTGACAGTATCAAATTCTGGTAAGGATGTGCAGCTCTCATTATTGTTGGCAGGAGTGCAAAATGTTATAGGCACTTTGGAAGACAGTTTGGCAGGTTCTTACAAACCTAAACAGACTCTTATGATTCAACAATCATACTCCTTGGTATTGACCCAAATGCACTGAAAACTCATGTCTACACAAAAACCAGCACATGGGTATTTATAACAACTTCATTTATAATTGCCAAAACTTGGAAGCAATCAAGATGCCCTTCACTAGTTGAATAAACTGTGGTACATCAAAATAATGAGATGTTATTCAGCATTAAAAAGAAATAAACTACCTAGACATGAAAAGACATTAAAGCAACTTAAATGCATGTGACTGAAAGAAGCTAATATGAAAAAGCTACATACGGTACAATTCCAACCACTTAACATTCCAGAAAAGGCAAAACTATGGAGATGGAAATGGGATTAGTGTTTGCCAGAGGTGGGGGAGAGAGAAGGATCAGTAGGAAGAGAAGAGGGAATTTTTCGAGCAACAAAACCATTCTGGATGATACTAAAATGCTGGAACATGTCAAAATACATCTGTCAAAACCCAAAGAGTTATAACACCAAGAGTGAACTCTAATGTAAACTATGGACTTTGAATGAAAATGATGTGTCAGTGTCATTCCATCAATTGTAACAAGTGTACCACTCTGGTGATGTTGGTAACGGGGCTGGCTGTGCATGTGTGGGAAAAGGAGGTCCATGAGAACTCCTGTATTCTCCACTCAACTTTTCTGTGAACCCAGAACTGCACAAAAAATATCTGTTAGTCTTTTATTTTTTTTTATTTTTTTTAATCTGTTAATCTTTTTAAATGGCCAAAGGATTTAAACAGACATTTCTAAAGATATGCAAATGACCACTGACCCCACAAAAAGATGCTCAATCTCACCAGTTAGTAGGAAAATGCAAAATAAAACAAGATACTGATACACATCATTAGGAGGACTGCTATCAAAAACAAAAGGAAAACACAGAAAATAAAAATTGTTAGCAAGAAAATGGAGAAATTAGAATGCTTGTGCATTGCTGGTGAGACTATAAAATGGCGCAACCACTATGGAAGATAGTGTGATGATTCCTCAAAAACTTAAAAATGGAATTACATAGGATCCAGCAATTCCACATCTGCATACATACCCAAAAGAATCAAAAGCAGAGTCTCAAAGAGCTAGCTGTACACCCATGTTCATAGCATTATTCACAACCAAAAGGTAGAAGCAACCCAAGTGTCTGCTGATGCATGAAGGGATAAACAAAATGCTGTGTATGCATATGATGGAATATTCTGTAGTCTTAAAAAAGAAGGAAATTCTGACACATGCCACAACATCGATGAACCTTAAGAACATTTTACAAAGTAAAATAACCCAGTCACAAAAAGACAAATACTGTATGATTCCACATATACAACTTGCCTAGAGTAGTCAAATGCATACACAGAAAGTTGAAGGGTGGTTGTGAAGGGCTTGAAGGTAGAAAGAACAGGGAGTTGCTTTTTAATGGGTATAGAACTTCAGTTCTGCAAGATGGAAGGGTTCTGGAGTTCTGGAGACTGGCTGTACAACAGTATGAATATACTTAACACTTCAGAAGTATACACTTAAAGATGGTAATGATGATCCTTTAAAAATTAAGGCAACAGATCTCCATAGTTACAATGATTGGCCTTTGGGGTCACTTAGACCTATGTAGTGGCTGGAGAACTTGGATAAGTCATGCATTTCTCTAAATGTGGCTCTTCATGTAAAAAGTAGATAATACCTTCTCTTATGGGTTTTGGGCACATCAGATAAAATATCTAAACATCTTAGGACGACACTTGCACATAATCAACATTCAGTACATTGTGGTGGTGGGACAGAGCTACACTGCACGCTGGACACACAAGCTTGAGGAAGGTGTAAAGGAAACAGGGTTTCCCTTCAGGAGATCCCCCTCGCGTTATCAGGCAAAGCCAGCATACCAACACCTCTTTACTATATTTCCTTAAGAGCCTTTAGGCACGATGTGGTTTCTAAATTTCAAATGTAGAAACGTGGACAAAAAAACAGCTTCCTCAAGTCAAGGAAAATGATCTTCACAGAGCACAGAAATCCTAACGCCAAGATTTGGGGCAAACTTTTTAAAATGTTACAGCAACAACCTAGCTGCACTCTTAAAACAGCTAGGTTGCACCTTTCTCACAGGGTATGCTGCCTTTCTTAGGTCTTGAGAGACTCATCTGAGGACCCAGACATACCCGGATGGAGCGCCAGACCGACTTGGAGACAAGAACCACCTTCACGGTTCTCAGTCTCTCCCCACAGTAGTCTGACTGTTAACAGTCTCCCTCCCTCCAGATCTCCCTCTGTTTACGCCACCCCTCTCCCACTCCACCGTGCTCTTGACTCAGCCCTGCAGCTGCTGAACAGATGGGAGCCACAGGTCGGGGCCACCACAGGACTGCTGGATCCTCCCTAGCTTAGGCCCACTTGCACATGCCCTGTTCCGGGATGTGGGTTTCTCCGACCGCTCTGTCCTGAGGTGCTGTGTCAGCAACTGCCCACGTCCATATGACCATGAATCCCAACCGTGTAGTCGGGGTCTATTGCTACGTTAGCGTCCTACTGCCACTTTAACAAGTTATCACAAACTCCACGAGTGAAAGCCCACAAATTTATCTTACAGTTCTGGAGGTCGAAGTCCAAAATAAGCTTGATAGGTTTTAAGGTACCAGCAAAGCGGGTTTCTTCTGTGTAGACGGCAGATACCGGACGAAGCAAGGGACTGGATTCTCCCTTAGAAACTCTGGAGGGAGGCAGTGATTCTGGCCCAGCGATACTGATTTTGGATGTGTGGCCTCCAGAGCTGGGAGAATACATTTCTGTTGTTTTAAGCCACATAGTTTGTGGTTATTTGTTACAGCAGCCACAGTAAAATCTGACATAATGTCCAGGTGGAAGGAATCCAGATGTCCAGTTTTGATGTGTGAGCCGTGATATTTTGGGGGGTAGGGGTGGAGGGAGGCCTGGATATTTTTAAGAGTAGTCTCCAAAGCAACACATTGGCTTCACTGGAGAGTTCACTAGCAATGGAACAGCTCAGGTTCCATTCCCAGGCCTACTGAATCTGAATCCACATTTGAATAGGAGTCCCAGATGCACATGAACGTTTGAGACTCAGACCCTAGAGAATTACAGGGCAACCAGAGAGAAGGAACCTGGGTACGTGGAAGCCCTAACAGAGCAACGCAACCCCTGGAGCATGTCCCAGCTCAGACCCTTACATAGGAGAATATTTCCTTTAAGTCACTTTTAATTTAGACTGCTAAATAGCTAAACCAATATCCTAACTCATACATCATCTGTAGGCCAGGCGATGCACAAGTGACTTGAACAGAGTCCTTAACATTCAAACACATACATATAAGGCAGGCAAATCTTTCATTTCACACACACATGGAAAATAATATTCCTACCACAGAATGCTATTTGACTGAAACCATGATTTGGCTACTTGGAGGAGCTATACTGATTCTTCTCTTGGGGGATTACGGCTAATCATCTTCAGGCTTTACCCCTTTCTCTAAGCTAGCCACAGAAACCACACCTTCAAGTCACACAGTCTTTTTTTCTTAACATATTAGAAGCTTTTCCTTCTTCATACAGAATAATAGGCCAGTTAGACTTGGAGGCAACATTTTAAAAGATTTCACTCGTTTGGATTGGATTAGTTAAGGGAAAAAGCCCATCTGTGGGCTCTGCGTGGCACCCATTTAAGGGTGGATTTATTTATGGACTTTTATTCCACTGGTCTATTTTGCTTCAGTACCACACATCTCCAAACCATAATTTTGAATCTTGATACCATGACAGTTTAAGTTCCCCAACTCTGTTCTTTTCCAAGGTTATCTTGACCAGAAGTTGGCAAACCAATAGTGGGACTAACAACTGATTTTGCAAATAAAGTCTTTTTGGAAAAACACCATTTCTTCTCATTTTCATATTGTTCATGACTGTTCCCTGGCTACAAGGGCAGGGTTGGGCCATTGTAATAGGGACATTCTGGTCCACAAAGCTTAAGATAACTACATCTGATATCTGGTGTTGATGACACGTGATCCTTTGCATTCTCATATAAATTTTACAGTTAGATTTAAGTGTAGAAAAAGAACTAGGTATTGTACAGGATTACACTGAATGTACAGGTCATTTCAGGGGAGACTTCACATGTTGCTTTATTGACTACCCCAGTCCATGGAAATGGTACATCTCTTTTTTTAAATTTAAGATTTTTTTATCTTTATTTTTTTTTATTATGTTCAGTTAGCCAGCAGGTAGTACATCATAAGTTTTTGATGTAAGATCTTTGATTTCCCATAGCAACATATTTTTCTTTACATTCTGCAAATCTTTTGTTATTCTTTTTCTGTTTGATTTCTAATACTACTGTATATGCATTTAAAGTTTTTGATTTTCTAATGTTTTGATACTTGTACACAGAAATATAGTTGATTTTGTATGTAGACCTTGTCTTGTGAGTATTTTATCAAAACTACTGGGTATTTACCCGAAGATACAGATGGAGTGAAAAGAAGGGCCATATTGTTCATAGCAGCAATAGCCACAGTCGCCAAACTGTGGAAAGAGCCAACAGACGGATGGATAAAGAAGATATGGTCCATATATACAATGGAATATTATGCCTCCATCAGAAAGGATGAACACCCAACTTTTGTATCAACATGGACGGGACTGGAAGAGATTATGCTGAGTGAAATAAGTCAAGCAGAGAAAGTCAATTATCCTATGGTTTTACTTACCTGTGGAGCATAAGGAATAACATGGAGGACATTAGGAGAAGGAAAGGAAAAGTGAATTGGGGGAAATCAAAGGGGAGATGAACCATGAGAGACTGTGGAGTCTTAGAAACAAACTGATGATTTGGGAGGGGAGAAGGGTGGGGGGTTAGGTAAGCCTGTTGGTGGGTATTAAGGAGGGCACATATTGCACGGAGCACTGGGTGTGATGCATAAACAATGAATCATAGAACACTGAAAAATAAAAAAAATTAGAACAAAAACAACTGTTATGCTTGAATTTGTTGAAATTATCATTTGGGTTTTCTTTATGCAGTTAATGAAGTGAACATATTAAATTTGCTAGTATTAATTCAATCTTTCATTTTTTTAATAAATCCCACTTGGTCATGATGGATCACATTTTTATATATGCTTGAATTTTATTTGCTGACATTTAGTTTGGAATATTTGCTTCTGTGTTCATTAGAGGTACTATCCTTTAATTCTGCTTTCTTCTAACGTCTTTGTCAGATTTTGTTTTCAGAATGTGTTAGCTTCATAAAATGAGTTGGGAGTGTTTTCTTTCTTCTTCTCTCCAAGACTTTGTATAAAATTCGTATATGTTTATCTCTTATATATCTGGTGAAAATCACAAATGAAGCCATCTGGACCTGAAATTTTCTCTGTGTGATGGCTTAATTTAAATAAATTCAACATAAATTCAATTTCTTTCATACATATATATGGGACGACTCGAACTTTATTTCTTCTTGTGGGTGTTTTGGTAAATTATATTTTTCAAAAATTGTATTCCTGTCATTTACATTTTCAAATGTTTTGCCTTAATGTTTTCCAAATATCCTTTTACTATCTTTCTAATATCTACAGAATTTGTAGTGTTATCGCTTCTCCTTTTTCAACCCTGATGTTGGTAATCTGCGCTTTCTCTCTTATTTTTTTGAACAGCTTTTCAGGAGTTTATAATTTTATAGTCTTTTTAAAGAACAGACTTTTAGTTTTATGAATACTTTTGTTAAATATTTCTTTTCTATTATTATGTTTTTATTTCTTCATCTCTATTTTCTTTGGATTTAATTTTCTGTTTTCTAATTTCTTGAAATGGACACCTATGTATTTTCACTGCTTTACCTGCATCCCACACAGTTTAATATACTTTTATCATTCACTTAATATTATTTGCTAATTGCGATTTCTTCTTTGGGCTGGTTGCTAAAATGTGTTTTCCTTAATTTCCAAACTTTGAGGGATTTATTAGCTATCTTTTACGCTGATTTCTAGTTAATTCTACTGTGGTAAGAGAATATACTTTGAATGTTAATAATCCTGTGAAGTTCATGAAGGTGACTTTGTGACCTAGAAAATGGCAAATTTTGGTAAATGATACATTTTCACTTGAAAAGAATATGTCTTTCTCAGTTATGGGTATAATTTCCTATGTATGACAAAAGCAGTTGTTGAATTCAAACCTTTTATGTCTTAACTATTGTTTTGTCTGTTCTATGAATATTGAATTATGTGTATTAAGCTCTCCCAATGTGATTGAAGATCTATCTATTTGTCCCTCCCATTCAGTTCAATGAATTCTGCTTTTTATATTTTGATGTGGTATTATTAGGCTCATATTCATCTATAATAATTATGTATTTCTAGTAGATATTATCTATGAAATATTCTACCATATCTCCAGTAGTGAATCTTGCCTTAAAGTATACTTTGTTTAATATTAGTGTAAACACAGCTTTTTTTCAGTTAGTTGTCTGAATGATATATCCTTTTCTATCATTTTCTTTCAATCTTTTATTCTTAGATTGAATATGTTTCTTATAAATTGCATATTATTTGTATGTAAACAATCACTATTCTTTGAGAGTTTTATCTTTTACATTTAATATATTTACTGATGTACATGTTTTTAAATCCATCATCTTAATCTTTGTCCTCTATTTGACCTACCCTGTGCTATATTCCTTATTTCTCTTTCCTTACCTTATTTTGGATTAAAGAAGTATTTTCATTATGCATTACACCCTTTTATTATCTTGCTAGCTATATCTTTCGTTTATTTTTTTAACAAGTATAACCGACATACAATGTTATAGTAGTTTCAAGTGTACAACATATTGATTCAAGAATTACTCAACATGATAAATTATATTCTTTTATGATTCATTTAATGGTTACCCTAGAAATTATAGGACATCTTCACTTTGTTTTATTAATTTCTTCTACTTTTTATTTTCTTATTGCCACATATTTCAATATTTTAAATAGCAAACATATTTTAAACCTCACAAGACATTATTTAACATATTTATATAGAAAATAATCATTTTGTCTCCTCATTGTATTTTCCACTGCTTTTAATTCTTTTCTGCATTTGGGGGCTTCTGTTTAGTGCTATACACTATCTTTTGCCAAAAGAATTCTATCAATTTTTTTAATACAGATCTGCTTATGACTTGTTATCCATTTTTGTCTGAATATATATGTATGTTGCCTTCATTTTTGAAATACATGTTTTGTTAGGTACAGAATTGTAGGTAGATATTTACTTTCAATACATCAAAGATGTTCTATTGTATTCTGGCTTCCATTTTCCTAAAGAGATGTCATTTGTTAGTCTTACTCTTACTCCTTGGAAGGTAATGAGTCTTTATGGATTTTCTCTTTTTGTATTTTGTAGTTGTTGCCTGCAGTTTTACTATGGTGTGTCTATGTATGGTTTTTCTCTATACATCATGTTTGAGATTTATAGAGATTCTTAAATTTATAGCTTAGTATCTCACATCAACTTTATAAAAATTCTGGTAGTTATTTCTTTTAATATTGATTCTATATTATCTCTCTTCTACTGGATGTACCTGATACAACTTTTCATGAGTCCCATAAGTCCTTTATGTCTTTTCCCATGTTTGCTAACCTTACTTCCTCCCTATTTTAGTTTTTTTTAATTGACCTACCTTCCAGTTCACTAATCCATTCTTGAATGCTCTTTAATCATCTCTTAAATCCATATATTGCCATCTTAATTTCACTTTTTATATTTTCAGATATAAAATGTCCATTTATTTTTATAGATTCTATTTCTCTCGAGTTTTTATATAGTTTTCTTCGCACAACATATCAATCATAGTTATTTCAGAATCTCTAATAACTCCAATATCTGAATTTCTTTTGTATACTCATATTTTCTATTTTTTCTTCTTCATTTTTAGTCATTTGTTTATGTCTTTATGTTGTCTGGTTTGCCTTAAAAACAAACAAACAAACAAACAAAAAAGAATATTAACTCCCCAACATTGCATTTCAAACAGAGAAAATTTCAGGTTCTTCATAAAGTTATTATCCTCCAGCACATTGTACATTGTACACAAATGTACATTGCCTTTTAGCAGTAATTTAGCATGGACAATATCTTTATTAATATTGTCAATAATTTGAAGCTAGGATATAGTCTTTATGAGACTGGTCTATTTCAGGTTTGCCCTTAATTCTAGGATGTTTTTAGGGGGTCTTCAGTATCATACAAAACCCTGTATCTGGACAGACTCCAAACTTAAACTTTTGTCTATCTCTATAAAACTGCAGTCTCTTGGTTGTCCCTTATAAAATGAAGACAGAAGCAATACTGCATGTTATTTTTACCACTCTCCACTTTCCTTCTGTCAGGGATCTTGGTCCCTTAAATCTTGAATGCCTTGGTAGTTCAGTTATATCTTCAAATAGATCCTTTAAAAATGTTTATACAGCTCTTCTAGCTGTTCTCAGTAAGACAAGTAATTAGTCAGAGCCAGAAGAAAAACACTCACCTCTAAACTTTTTAGACCTATACCTCAGCTTTCCTCTTTTTTTTTTTTTTTTTCAAATTCAGAGTTTCTGTAGTACAATTTATCCAGAAACTATCCCTTTGATCTCCTGCATAGTACATTTTCTGGCTTGATGGGGATAGAAACTAGGGGTTCAATACTGCTGTTTAAGGAATTTTAACTAGTTGCTCTGATATCAGCACCACTTGTCAAACACCTGCCCCCACCTCCCACCACACACACACACACTTTTATGATCCTAATTTCCAAGCCTTGTTTTTGCAGAGTTCTACAAAGTGAGTCAGCTTACTTCTTATAGTTTTCTCCTCCCACATAGGCTTTAGGCTGTAGCTTCCTACAGGGCTAAGGCAGTTACCACTTCTGTATCAATTTACATGATTATTTAAAAATGCACTGAAATCTCTCATCCTTTTACATACCCTTTTCCATTCCCTTTGTCCCTATGGCTTATACCTACTTTTGTGATCATTTTATTGAGTTTTGGGACAGAAAGGAGGTAGGTGTGTGTGAGTGATTTGCTCTGTTATCTAGACATCCTCTACATGGTATTTTATAAAACAATATAACTAGATAAGCATTATCCATGGTAACAATGCAAGCAATTTAGTCAGACAGTGCTCTCTTACATCTGGGCCATTTCATGAATTTTGAAAAGAAATTTCCCAGTAGATATTTAAGTTTACAACCCCTGATGCAGTAGAGTTAAAAGTAGTATACTTCCAAGTCTCTTCTCTCCTCAAGATATATTCCCTCCCCCACCTCTTTTTTTTTTTTTTAAAGCACAGAGGTAGAAAGAGAGAGGAAATATGGTGATGAATACAGGAGCTGAGATTTCAATGTCAGAACACAGTTAAGGTTCTACTTAAAAAATATTAGATATTTATAGTAGGAAACTTTCTATCAGAGGGAAGAGTTCCAAAGCTACTGCAATGTTTGGTCAAGATTTTTCAAGCTCTGGGGGCACCTGGGTGGCTCAGCGGGTTAAGCCTCTGCCTTTGGCTCAGGTCATGATTTCAGGGTTCTGGGATCGAATCCCGCATTGAGCTCTCTGCTTAGCAGGGAGCTTGCTTCCCCTTCTCTCTCCACCTGCCTCTCTACTTGTGATCTCTCTCTCTCTGTCAAATAAATAAATAAAATCTTTAAAAAAAAAAAGATTTTTCAAGCTCTGTTTACTAAGACAGTATGGGTAACATGGAATGTTTAAATCATAAAATACTAGAAATGGAAGGAATTTAGAGGTCATGTTAGTTTGAATTCCTTGTTAAAAGTGTGAATAAACTGGCCCTTAACAAAATGCAAGTGATTTGCCCAAAGTCAGTCAGCTAGAAGTGTGACACAGTAGATAAAAGCCCTAAGATGACAGAGAACTGGATTTTAAACCCAGCCCTGCAAATTTTTAGCTCTGAGACCTCGGTCAATTAACATCCTTCTTCAAGCATCAACATTCTCATTTGTAAAATTGGAATAATAATGATACTTAGCATAGCAGTAAAATTGAAAGATGTTATGTTAAACAGTTAATGTGTTATTCAGTTTACTGTAGTACACCAGTGCATATATTAGGTATTACTGGCAATTACAGTTGGCCAGTGGTGGAGCCAAGAGTTGAACTAAGATGACCCCTTGACTCTCAATTCAAAAATTTTCTGAGAACCTAGATATCCATCAGCAGATGAATGGATAAAGAAGGTGTAATGTGTGTGTGTGTGTGTGTGTGTGTGTTAGTATATATTATATATATATATATATATATATATATATTCCATTACATAATGGAATACTATGCAGCCATCAAAAAGGATATCCTGCCATTTGCAATGACGTGGATGGAACTAGAGGGTATTATGCTAAGCAAAATAGGTCAATCAGAGAAACAATTATCATATGCTCTCTCTGATATGAGGAATTTGAGAGAAAGAACAGGGGGTCTTGAGGGGTAGGGAGGGAAAAAAAATGAAAGAAGATGGGACCAGGGAGGAAGACAAACCATAAAAGATTCTCAATCTCAGGAAACAAAGTGAAGTTTGCTCGGGAATGGGGGAGAAAGGGTGGTGGGGTGATGGACATTGGAGAGGGTATGTGCTATGGTGAGTGCTGTGAATTGTGTAAGACTGATACCCTTGAAGCAAATAATACATTATATGTTAACTTAAGAAAAAAAAAAAAAACAACCTTTCTGAATACTATTAGTACTTTCCACAGGAGATATCTGAGAAGTTTATGTTCTGTGCAATCTGCCTTGCTTCTGTTACTTTCTGTGTTTCCCAACTCCTATTTGTGATATAATAATGGGGTCAATGTCTGGCCCATGGCAAGTACACATTAGGTTTTAAGTGAAATGAATTCTTTTGAGACTCAGTAGACAACACTTAGTTCATGTAGTAAACTGCTCTCAGCAGAGCATGGCAATGTTTTTATGAAGAAAGTAACTAAATGAGTGCCACTTAAGAAAGTAGGCCCCAAAATCTTATAAAATGTTGGAATTGTAAGTTGGTAAAATTCTTTGGGAGGTAAATTTTACAGCAGACATTCAATGATTTTTAAATGAGCATAAATCCAGAAAACTCTAAGAAAATAATAAGAAAATGATATAATTTATGATATAAAATATAGAATAAAGTATAAATATAAAATAAAAATATATAATATGTAATATAACCAATAAGAAGTATAATTAATATATAATAAGAAAAAAGATGTTTATCTTAGTATTACTTATAATATTAATTTTTGGAAAAAATGTCTAACAATAGGGAATTTGCAAAATATATTTATATTTGGATACTGTGTATCAGTTAAAAGTTCTGTTGTTTGTGCTATGGTGAGTGCTGTGAAATGTATAAGCCTGATGATTCACAGACCTCTATCCCTGGGGCAAATAATATATTCTATGTTAATAATAATTACAATTATTATATATTAAATATACATTATATAATATACATAATAATTTTTTAAATATTCTGTTGTTTTACAATGTTTAATCATATAATATTTTTTAATAAAAAGACTAAGTTATCAAAAAGGATTTATTGTATGTTTCCAACTTAGTGAACATAATCAACCTCTATCTCCCTCTTTCTGATCTGAGCTGCTTTATGACTTAGCAGCATTTATTTTTAACATTTAAATGATTTTCCTGTACTAAATGTTACCTAATTCTCAGAGACTCATTATCTCTCTCCAAAGCTCTCCACTCACTGACTACTGTCAAGTGTTGTTGTCTTTAAAAACACGTCATCTGGGACACCTGGGTGGCTCAGTTGGTTAAGCGGCTGCCTTCAGCTCAGGTCATGATCCCAGCGTCCTGGAGTCGAGTCCAGCCTCAGGCTCCTTGCTCGCCGGGGAGCCTGCTTCTCCCTCTGCCTGTCACTCTGCCTGTGCTCTCTCACGCTCTCTCTCTCTGACAAATGAATAAAATCTTAAAAAAAAGCAAACACACACACGTCACCTATAATACCTAACAAGTTGGTTTACTATCCCCTCACCTGTATGTATGTTCTTCCAAGGCAGATTCCTAAAAACCGTTCCTGTCTTTCCACTATCAAATGCCCAGGATATAGCACACAAGGAAATAAAACAGTATTTGTTGAGTTAATAAATGAATACCTAAGTGAAGGCATGAATCTTTGACCACGACTACAGTGATTACATTGCTGTTTTAGCAGTAATTTCTAAGGTCTGAGGGTAGCAATAGAAAAGATGTTCTGTCGGTCCATTGGGTAGCTCTTTTCTGGCCGGACTTATACTAAGTTTTCTCATATATCTGTGGTTCAGGGGAAGGTGGATAGAGGAAGACCTAGAGACTGAATGATCTAGAACAGTCTCATTCCCAAGCTCAGGGATTGGCAGCTGCCAACAGGGTAATGGTGGCAACTCCATGTTGTACATCATCCGGCAGCCTAGCCAAGCATTCTTACATGGTATCAAATATCCAAGAGTAGCAAGAAAGGGAAAGCCCCAATATACAAGCAGTTTTCAAATTTGTATGCAATTTGCTCTTTTATCATTGGCCAAAGCAAGCCACACAGTGAAACTCAGAGGCAGTATACCTCTGCATCTATTTATACCTTGATAAATCAAGGTATGAACATATATCACTCTTAGTTACTACTTTTCCAACAAAAAGCAATTAAGTTAGGCTTCCTGGGATTCCCTAAACACACACACACACACACACACACACACCTCCTATGCACATGCTTACACACACTCAATTACAGAAGCATGAACAGTGGTCCTCACCCTACCTAAACACCAAGACTCATTAGAACTCAAAATGCAGTTTGAAATCGCTGAGCATTCATACATATTCACCTGCAGAAAGACAATAGAGCTTAGTGATTAGTACTACGGGCTCCAGAGTCAGATGTCCTGGGTTGTGTTTTGGCTTCACCCCCTATGGGCTCTATGACCTTGGGCAAAGGAAGCAACTGCTCTGTGCCTTGATTTCCTCATTTGTGAAATGGTGATCATTAGAGTGCCTTCCTCGTGGAGTTCGGAGGAAGAGTGAGTTTGTAGAGCACTTGCAGTAGCACATTGTCAATCAACAAGGCTAGCATCACCAGTCTTCTAAGTGGGGACCGGGAAGGGCCACAGGGTCTCAGCAGAGCAGCTGAGAGGTGATACCAGCTCGTCCTGCTGAGGTCGATAGCTGAGGAGCTCCAGTTTTTCTCAACCCTGACAGAAGTTTCCGAGAGCTGCATTATCTTTCAGGCTTTAGACAACACTTTCTGAGCCCTCAGCCAAACACTCAGTCCTTGTGGCTCTTTACACGGCATCACAGACACCTAAGAGGGTTCGCACAAGTAATAACAGAGGCTTCTCCTGGATCCTTTCTGAAGGGCGGTTCACTTGCCTCACAAAGAGTCACCACAGTTTGAACACCCCTTTTCAGAAGTCTCTTGCGGCAGGCGATGGAATTCCTGCTTGTTATTTCCCAAAACCTTAATTTGCTTATTAAGTGCCATGCCTAGTTCCAACCATTTTACAAATATTAACTCATTCAATCTTTATAGTAACGCTTTGGAGTAGGTTCAGTTATTATCTCCATTTTACAGCTGGGAAAACGGAGGCACGGGCAAATCAAATAACCTGCCCAAGGTCAGCCAATAGAGGGGCAAAGCCAGGACTCAAACCTAGGCAGTCGGAGCAGAGTCTCTGCTTTAACTACTAACCTGTGCTGCCTTTTCCAGTGGAAGGTTATTACTCATGAAGCCATCCCTACGTGTCTGCGTCAACCCAAGGGCTTGTCATTCACTATGTCATTTAATTCTTACAAAAAGGAATTATGATCCCTTTTCTCAAGATTGCTTTGGTGATTCAAGGTATTTTGCAGCTCTGTGCTTAGGATTATTTGTTCTATTTCTGTGAAAAACACCATTGGAATTTTGATAGGGATTACATGGAATTTCTAGATTGCCTTGGATAATATGGACATTTTAACAATACTAATTCTTCTAATTCATGAACATGGAATATACTTCCATTTATTTGTGTCTTCTTCCATTTCTTTCTAAAAATATTTATTTATTTATTTATTTATCAGAGAGAGAGAGAGAGAGCACACAAGCAGGGGGAATAGCAGGCAGAGGAAGAAATAAACTTCCCGCTGAGCAAGGAGCCCGATGCAGGACTCGATCCCAGGATCCTGGGATCATGATCTGAGCCAACGGCAGCTGCTTAACTGACGGAGCTGCCCAGGCATCCCATTCTTCCATTTCTTTCATTGAAGTCTTGTAGTTTTCAATACACAGGTCTGTCACCTCCCTGGTGAATTTATTCCCAGGTATTTTTATTCTTTTTGATGCCATTGTAAATGGGGTTATTTTCTTAATTTTTTTTTTGATAATCTGTTTTTAGTATAAAGAAATGCAACAGATTCGTGTGTACGGATTTTGTATCCTAAAACTTCATTGAATTTGTTTATTAGTTCTAACATTTTTTTCATGGAGTCTCTAGGGTTTTCTACATATAATATCATGTCATCTGTAACTAGTGGCAGTTGTTTTATTTTTTTCCTTTCCAATTTGGATGCCTTTTCTTTTTCTTGGTTAATTGCTCTTACTAGAACTTCAAATACTATGTTGAGTAAAAGTGGTAACAGTGGTCAACCTTGTCTTGCTCCTGATCTTAGAGGAGAAGATTTCAGCTTTTCACCATTAAATATGATGTTAGCTGTGGCCTTATTATACGCCAAGGTATGTTCCCTCTACATGCTTGTTGAAAGTTTTTATCGCCAATGGATGTTGAATTTTTTCCAGTGCCTTTTCTCTATCTGGGATGATAGGGTTGCATCCTCGTTTTGTTAGTACGGTGTATCACATTGATTGATTTGCTGGTGTTAAGCCATCCTTGCATCCCTGGAATAAATCCCACTTGATCATGGTGTATGAGCCTTCTAATGTACTGTTGAAATCAGTTTGATAACATTTTGTTGGAGACTTTTGTACCTATGTTCATCAGGGATACTGTCTATAATTTTCTTTTTTTGTGTGGTATCTTTGCCTGGTTTTGGTATCAAGGTAATGGCCATCTAAAATGTATTTGGAAGTTTCCCCTTGTTCTATTTCTGGAAGAGTTTGAGAAAGATGGTATTAATTCTTCTTTAAATGGTTTGGTATAGGAGCGCCTGGGTGGCTCAGTGGGTTAAAGCCTCTGCCTTCGGCTTGGGTCATGATCCTAAGGTCCTGGGATCGAGCCCCGCATCGGGCTCTCTGCTTGGCAGGGAGCCTGCCTCCCCCTCTCTCTGTGCCTGCCTCTCTGCCTACTTGTGATTTCTGTCTGTCAAATAAATAAATAAATAAATCTTCAAAAATAAATAAATAAATAAAAATAAATGGTATAATTCACCAGTGAAGCCGTCTGGTCATGGTCTTTGTTGGGAGCTTTCTGATGATGAATTCAATCTCCTTGCAAGTATCAGTAGTTCACTGTTCCTATTTCATCATGATTCAGATTTGGTGGGTTATAAGTTTCTAGGAATTTATTCCTTTCTTCTAGGTTGTCCAATTTGTTGGCATATAATTGTTCACAGTAGTGTCTTAAGATTCTTTTTATTTCTGTGCTATCACCTGTAACAGGTCTTTCATATCTGATTTTGTTTGAGTCTTATCTCTTTTTTGACTTGGTAAGTTTCACTAAAGGTTTGTCTAAATTTGCTTATCTTTTCAAAGAGCCAGCTTTTAGTTTAACTTGTCTTTTCTATTGTTCTTTTAGTTTCTATTTCATTTCTTTCCACTCTAATCATTTTCTAGATGTGGAAGCTGAAGTTGATTGAGTTTCAGTGACTTGGCCTTGCTTCTGTAGGTGATTAGTAACAGAAAAATGCCTACTCTTGTGATGCACATACTATCCCACCTCCCACAAAAGTATCTGATAACTAAAAAGCATTGTGATATACACACTTGCTCCAAGTATGAAATATACCACTCTCCTCCCTACCTTTTCTGGATTCGACTGAATCAAGCTGCATTTAATTTGCAGGAAAAGTCATTTAATGAAAATATTAAGGTATGAGAAGAGGCACCTGATTTTATATTTCTTAGAACTCATTCATTCACTTATTTCCCATGGATGTGCTTAGAGCTGACTCTATGCCAGGTATTGCCTGGATCTGATCAGACTGGTGTGCCAAAGACACAAGAACCACAGAGCTCTTTTGTTTAATGGTGACTGCCAACATGGCTCCTGTGACACAGGCCTCTGGGTACAACAGCCCTAGTTAATTCTCTCCCAACACATCTGCCTGCAGCTGTGCACTTATCCGGGGTGGTCATTGGCTTCAGACTCCCAGAGGACGCACGTCAGATGGGGTGAGTGAGGCAAGTTTTCCCTGGATTTAAAAGAGCTTTGGTTGATACCTCCTAGGAAGATTTACCTTGCCTGCTCAGGCCACTATGCTGTAAATCCCTCTTCTGCAGCCAACTGCAAATTTCATAGGCATTTAAATGTGCTGTCCACTCCTGGAGAATAATTACAGCTATTTAATTGTATTCATAATTTAGCATACACCTGAAAAATATGCTGTGAAATATCGGGGGGATCCTTTAATACTGGTGTTCCATTTACAAACTGTCACATTTATAAAGCGTCTTTAATCTTCTAGGGTCTCCTCGAATTTTTTATTACAGTCTGCTTTGTGCTTTAAATATTAAAGATTCGGCAATACTTCAAAAGGTGATAATGCCTGATGCTCTGATGGAGCTTAAAGCTCACCAGCTAAATATATTGAGGAATGTTCAGTGGCCCTGGCTTAATTAAACATGCATGTGTATTTTCAAATGCAATATTTTTCTGCTTGTTAGGTTTCTGACAAACCTCCAAACAGGTCCAGGTGGAACAAAGCATGTAAACAGGCTTGTGAATGGAGCTTAAAGGACTCAAATTAGCACCTTCCCTCAATTAATATGCAAACCTTGGAATCTCTGCATTTGATAATGCCATTGAATACTATTTGCAGCTTAACAGTGGATCTGTGTCATTTCATTTTTCTAAAACATGTCCAGTCTAATTATGTGAAAAGACATCGGTGACGGCTTTTTAGCCAATGAGATGGTATTTGTTCCCAGTAACTTATTCTTCTCGCTAGAACACAGCATACATTACAAGGCAGTGGCAGGCTTTAAATGTACCATTTGTTTTCATTATATAGCACTTAAAAGGTAGCCTTCTTCTAATTCAACATGCCATGTTAAGGCAGCCAGATTTCTCGTAAGCCCCGAGACCAAATTACCTATGGTGGTGGATACTTGAAAATTATTTAAGCACCTTTCACAATTAAAACAAAAAACGCATGAATGCAAACTCTGTCTGCACTATTGCAAAAAAGAAATCTCCACTTGGCATTTGCCACACTTTGGGTTTCTCTGAAAAACGTCTCCAAGAAATAGTCTTTTGTTTTCAAATGTGTACATTTAAATTTTTGTCACCAGAAATGAAATATTAAGCTCTGATTTTCAACCCAAGACTTCCAGACAGCTTTTCATAGAGTTATACAATATTGCCTAATATTAAAATCCCCAAATAAATAACACTTTGAATAGCTGCTCATCTATTTGGAAATATTACTAAAGCTACCCAAATAGAGATTGGCAGTGGCTTGAAAAGAGAACAAGATGTTTTACAGATGAGCAGAAAGACTGGCTTTGAATGATTCAATCTGTTCGAGAATCAACATGTAACAACTGCTGGACTAGAAAAAAACACACAGTAAAAATATACATGGAGGCTTCCAATAAAAGTTCAATTATTATGCTGTAATAAGTAAGTTTGTGCAAAAAAAAAATTTTTAAATAAAAAAGGTCTCTAAGATCCGAGGCAATATTAGAGCAATTTTCTAGGTGAGGCAGTGCTAGTGGGATATGACAGGTGAGGTATTGTTATTATAATACCTAAGGCGAAGCAGCAACCACACAAAATGATAGACAAACCTGAATTAATATGGTCTGATCGGCAAGGTGGTATTTGAATATAATCTTCCTGTATTGTGGAGAAAGCCGCATGCATATTACACAGTGAAGGAATTGTGTGCAAGGCTGTAGACAGAAGACTCAGTGGGAGGAAAGAAAATACGGGCAAGATTTCAGAAGATGTCTGTGCTTTGCTGGATAAGGAGTACACTTGGAAATTGGATTTGTAAACAAATTAAAAGCTGAATTTCTTCTCCTAAAGCAGCCTTCGGTGGGCGTTGACCATCAACACTTAACCTTGGCAATTGGAGACCTTTGGAACAAATAGTCAGGGGAAAATGGGGTAGGCAGAGCACATTTTAATTTTGCCTCCTGTTTTGATAATCCGTAGTTAGTGTTTCCAGACTGGACCTGTGAGCCAAGTGGCCATTTTAGATCCCTGGATAGGAAAATGTTGCCTTCCCTGAGAATTTCAGCCGTCTTCTGCTTTCTTGGTCTATGATCGCCTCCTCTAATTAAAAGTCTTAATAGCATCCAAGTCCTAATCACACAAAAGAGACCACAAGCCTACAGAAAGAGTGCATTTTATTAAGCGACAGAAACTCTCAGAAATTTGAGCTGCAGAAACCGCCTGCGTGATCTTTAATGGATTTTTAAAGATGACAAGAAAGGAAACGGGAAAGTAAAGCAACGGAAGGCAGAAATTCCCTGAAGGAGCATTCTGAAGTAAATCAGTGCAACTGAAAAAGTGAACTCCTAGGGCCTGGGGATATCTCCCAGGTTTTTCAGCTGGACACTTATGGCCTGTTGGGTCCCTGAGCACCTCTGCTCTGGGCGGACTTTGACAGAGCAAGTCACAGAAAGATGAACGACAGCACCTGAAGGGCTGTTTGCGGGGCAGAAAATTGCTCCCTTTGCACGCTGGGCTGCCTTTGCTCTGTCACGTGACTTATTACAGCCTCCCCATGTAACAGTGCCATTTATGTATGTTAACTTGGTGAGCTGTAATGGTATTCTTCGCCTCCTTTTTCACCGCTGCTTGGGCAATTAAAAACAAAGGAAGCAAATGAGGTCAGCACTCGTAAAATCAGAGTCTGTAGGTGACGGACACCCTGAGACCAAATGGCCTCAGATGCTGCTGCTGCTGCTGCGGTGGAAGGAAACCACGAGCAAGAAAACAGCCCTGCTTCCCAGGGCTTTCACTTAGGTATTTGCTTTTTCAGGTGTGAAGCTGATTTTAGGTGGGGGTAGGAGTGTTTTGTTGTTTTTTTTTTTAATCAACCTCAACGAGGTATCTTTTCGGGAGTTTGGTGATGTTGCTAACACAATTACGTGCCCCATACAGTAAAGAGAAATAAATGAGAGATTGTTCTCTTTAATCTTCCGGCACAGAGACCAACATTCTAACCACACAGTAGAATTTTATCTCTAGCAGCTCTGTTGATGTCGCACAATTACAAGCAGTGTTTTTGAAATATTCCATACACAGTGTATAAGGATACCTGAGCCTATTTTTCTGATACCAGACTTGGGATCACAGTGATTTTTTGCAAAGCTATTCAGAAGCACCTTCTTGCTTCCCCTAGGCGTGATTTCAGTAACGCCCTGGTCTGTATCCTCCCTCCCTCGGCTTTGATGGTATAGCTCCTATACATGTTGGCATGTAAGACAGTCCCTTAAGGAGAGAAACGGGTCTCAAAACCAGAGGTGACTTAGATGATGTCCTGGCTTTCCTGCTATAGCTTGGCTGGTATTCCTGAGGCTGGCAAGAGCCCCGGAGCCCTTCCCACCCCTGAGGGCCTCCTGGGCACATGGTAAGAGGCTCATGGAAGGGGCTGGCACGAAGGGAAGTGGTCCACCCCGCTCTCCTCCATGAGCTGCTGCAGGGGATTCAGCAAGAAAGACTTTGAGTTGACCTAATTATTTGAAGTAATTCCTCCTGTCTTGGAATATTACTTCATAGAACTTAAATTTGAAGATACACATAGCAACTATTTGAAGTATGACTCCAATTGCACAAATATCTCTAGAAAGCCTTGGAATCTAAGATCATCAGGCCTCTTTGGGGCAGAATCTGACATAGGATCTCTACAAGACCAAGATGGGACAGAATTCCAACAGAACGCCTTCGGGTAGCTTTCTGCCTCAAGAACGAAACTGGGCTTGCCCGGTGACCACTCACACTTGAGAAGAAGTGTGAAAAATAACCTTGCATTTCATCTCTCAGGGGAGGGGTACTATCTATTTTGTTATTAAATTTCTAGTTGTACCTCACATAACCTATTTATTGGCTTAGTGCTAGATTGCCTGCTGTCTTCCTCTTATTTTGTTTTATAGTGATTGAGTCTCCAACTAGACAATACGATCTTTGAGGGGAGGACGACATATGATGGTGCTCTTGACCGCTCACATTTAACAAACTTACGTTACTGGGCACAGAGAAGCCACTTCAGAATCTGGGAGCATTGCAGACACCTTCACACATCACACTCACGTAAATTAAAAAAAAAAAAAAAAAAGTGTCCATCATTCTGGTGGTAAATACAAATGTCTGCAAATAACAGAAACTTGGGAGAATTCTCATACTTTAAGCGAGATTCACAATTCAGAAAACATCTTTGTGAACTCAAGTGCTGGAGTGAGCCAATGACATAGCCAAAAATTCTAGGTGAGCATTACTTGTGTATCTTGTATTACTTGTATATCTCAGAGGCACTGCAAATTCACATTGAGTCTTTTGGTAAACATTTACTGAGCACCTACTATATCCAGGGCCTGTCCTATGGGCTAGAGTTAACACATGAAACAAGACAGAGAAGATTCCTACTCTCACGGGGCTTACATTCTATGGTCCGGTTTCACTCTCTCCCCAGCTCACAGATCAGTCCTCGGAATATCATATGACACTCAGTTTACCTCACTGTCTCTCCTCTGGGTAAACTTCTTTGGGTTTTTAGAGTCCCCTCGATCCCCTGACCACTCAAGCAACACTAAATACAAATGTTGGGGCGCCTGGGTGGCTCAGTCGTTAAGCACCTGCCTTCAGCTCAGGTCATGATCCCAGGGTCCTAGGATCAAGCCCTGCATCGGGCTCCCTGCTCAGCAGGAACACTGCTTCTCCCTCTCCCACTCCCCCTGCTTGTGTTCCCTCTCTTGCTGTGTCTCTCTCTGTCAAATAAATAAATGAAATCTTTAAAAAAAATAATAAATACAAATGTTTGCCTTTGTCCTAGACTGGGATGAGATGACTAGGACCTCAGGTCATGGTAACAGCTTGAAAAAAGCAAAGAAACATGAAAGCTCATGAGTGTTACAAGAAGGGAAAATGACTCAGTACTCCTAAAGCAAGAAGTCCAGCTCTGGCTATCCATCACACTCATCTGGGGAACCTTTGAAAAATAGACCTACATTGTGTTCTCCTCCCCCAGATTCACACTCATTTGATATCGGGTTGCAGGATGCATCCAAGTTTTGGTATTTGCTAAAAGCTGTACTTGCAGGTGGGTCTGACCGGGCCCAAAGAACTACTATTCAAGGGTTGCATAGAGAGAAGCCTGGGAAAGGTCTTTCAGAATCTTATTGCAAGGGCCTCGAATATCATGCTCATAAATTTGGAATTAACTCCGTAATAATTTTATTAAATTTTTTTTTAAATTTATTTGACAGAGATCACAGGTAGGCAGAGAGGCAGGCAGAGAGAGAGGAAGGAAAGCAGGCTCCCTGCTGAGCAGAGAGCCCGACGCGGGGCTCGATCCCAGGACCCTGGGATCATGACCTGAGCCGAAAGCATAGGCTTTAACCCACTGAGCCACCCAGGGGCCCCCTGTAATAAATTTTTAAAAAGCCTAAAAAGGCTTTGAGAACACATGGGTGACATGATCAGATCTGTCCTAGAATGAAACTACGTTGACAGAAAGCAGGGTAAATTTGATGAAGAAGAGATCATAGGCAGGGAAACCTGGAGAATATTCGAAACAAACCCAGTGAGAGATAATTAAGCCTGAACAGAAGGGGTTAATTAGGGGAAGGGCCAGAGTGCTTCTAAGAAATTGCAGCACATGGTCTCAAGTGCAGGAGTTTGACAGATAAGGAACGAAAATGGACTATAGGTTTCCAACTTGAGTGACTGGATGTTAACCAAAGGCAAGGATTCTTAGCAAACACGTGCAACGTAGGTTGGCTGACCACTCAACGGGGATGTTGCAGAAGAGACAAGAGCTCTATGGAGGACAATGACTGGACAAGATAACCTCTAAGAACTTTCTCTAGTCTGAAATTCTACAGCTCAGTTGCGGAAGGTTTTTAACTTAAGAGAGACAGTCTATGTTTTCATCTTCACATGCTCCACAATGCCTGGCGTTTGCAGGGCTGGGTACAAACACAGCTGGCAAAAGAAGGAACCCAAAATTAAAAGGACATTTTTTTTAAAGATTTTATTTATTTATTTGACAGGCAGAGATTACAAGTAGGCAGAGAGGCTGGCAGAGAGAGAGAGAGGAGGAAGCAGGCTCCCTGCCAAGCAGAGAGCCCGATGCGGGGCTCGATCCCAGGACACTGGGATCATGACCTGAGCCGAAGGCAGAGGATTTAACCCACTGAGCCACCCAGGCGCCCCTAAAAGGACATTTTAATAGGATTCCCAATATGCAAGAGTATTAAGGTTTCCATATGCTATCTTAAACTTATTTTGTTAATATGAACAATGTCCATGATTTCTATTCTTCAATGACCCAAAGCACAAACCTGAGCTCCTTTTTTCCAGCTATAAATTTGAGCTAATAATAATCATAATAACAACAACAACAACAGTGCCTTCTTTATGGGGCAGTGTGAGTCCACTGTCACCACCCAAAGGATCTGAAAGTGAGCAAACACGCGAGAACTGCATCCACCCAAACTACTGTGGACCATGTGGGCGTGGCCACACAGAGATTCCATTCGGTCCAATGTAGCCAGAGGAGCTCAGGTGTTTGGTGTTTGCTGCTTTCAATGTGCCCGTCAGTAACCTAGTGGGCCAAGTTAATATTAGCTCGCACTGGGTATATGAGGGTATTTTGTTGCTGTTTGGAGAAATGACCAGTTTACTTGGCTATATTGACAGCTCTACTGTAAAATTTGCTGGCATTAAAGGTCAAAAAGACCCGGTTTTCCTCTGGTTGCTTCTACCCAAAAGAGAATAAATCTGGGAGCTGAATCACTTCTCTGACAATAATTTATGAATCATGCATTGACTGTGTTTGAATTGAGAAAGGCTTTCATATCCTTTCCATTAGCTCAGATTAAGTTTTCATACAGATGCTGGGAAGCATGCTAGCAATATCCTTAGCTCATTTTTATGAAAATTTTATCAGTGCTTTTTTCTGTACTACACTCCAATTGGGATGTCTCAGAATCTAAAGCTCAGCTTTGGACATGAACTTCTCTCAACCTGGCTGGCTGCTGCTCTAAAGGTTTCAATATTTTATGGGCTCTGGCTAACTCAGCCGTGAGATTCAAGCAGCGGAGATTTAACTCTAATGTAAAATCATGAACGGATGAAAACTGGGATGTCATAAGTAATACATCCACAAGAGCCAGGATGCAGTTACCATTTTTAAAAGGGCTTTAAAAAGAAAACAACATTCTCTGTTCTGTCTTTATGCCCCAAAATGAAAAGCCCCTGAGCTATTGTACTAACACGGGGCCATCTTTTCCTGCCTGCCTTTCTTCAATTGCTGCTTAATTGTTGTGGTGGGCTGGGGTTCCCCCGGCCCCCCCTTAAGGTCCCCCATCCACATGAAAGCCCCTAATGCCTGCATTCCAGAGAAATGGGCACCATGTGGTCGAATGTGTATAGGCCAAATCCATTTCTTAGCATCTTCCTCTTTTTGTCTCAAAACTGATTTCAAACATTTGGAAAATCTGTCTATTCAGCTGAAGTGTTCTAGTGCATTCTTTCTGAGAAACCATGGGGTCACATGTGATCCATCTGATGGACTTTTCCGCTGCAATCTATAGCCATTTCCCCCGAGCCCCGCAGAGCCTGGCAAAGCGGAGGAGCTCCGTAATGGCTCCAGTAACAATGTGTTCTTTGTGTGAAAGAATCCAGGGGGAAGAGCTGGGGTAGACTGGTCAGGAACGAAAAAACAGCATCTTTGCGCTTACTTATTTCTTCATTATGTACTCGGCCATTAAATGTACTTTTTAACAGTAAATACCCCTTTCCATCAAACGCTGCCCAAGCATGAAAAGAACAATACAGGAAGTTTTATTTTTAGAAGATTGTGGACATTACTGCTACCTATTAACCTGCTTCAGATTAGACAGCTGATGGCAGGTCTGCATTGCATCTGTCTGAACTCGTAAAGGGAGAGATGGCTCTAAATGGAGCTTAATTCATCTATTTCAAAATGTCACCTGATATATGCATTGGAATAAAACCATCTCTTTCTAATTCCAAAAATGTCACAAAATCAACACCCCACTAAAATAACTACAGAATTGCAGATTGGGCCTTGGCTCTTCAGGCACCCAAGCAAAGAGGAGACTGCTGGTCTTAAAAGCTTCAGGGGGCCATGAGCTCCCTCAGGAGCCCTTCCAGTGTTTCATCCTTTTGAAAGTTGCTGTTCTGCACTTGTATTCAAGAGATCTCGCCTATTTCTATTGAGGACCATCTCCTCTTATATAGCTGAATCACACACAACATGGGAAATAAGTCTTTCACTCAGACCTCATATATCCTCTTATATTACATAGACCTCTTATTTCACACAGACCTCTTAAGTGAGTTCCCCCTTTGGTCTCACCTTCTGCTGGATACCAACTTCTTTAGCATACTATGTAAGAGGCACTTATCCTTCGTGTAACCACCAACATTAATATTAAATATTCCAGAGAAAATTGGGGCGGGGTGACTTACTAAATGAAAGGATTTAAATGCATGTGTATATGTGAGAGTGAGAAATGAGATCTCTCACATAGGCCAGGAGGAGAATTGCTGCAGCCTCTCCAGGAGACAGTTTGGCACCAGTTATGCAGAATCTCCAAACAGTCATGCCCTTTAACCTACTCTTCCACTTTCAGCAACTCATCCTAAGAAAACAATTATGAATACAAGAGAGACTAAGCTGAGAAAGTTGTTTGCAATGGTATTCGGAAGTAGTTAAAAGCTGAAAACTAGCATTCTAACCACCGCAGAAGAGTAAAATCAATGACTATTTTGAAAGAAAAAGAAAGTACTAGAAGAAAAAGCATGATACCAAACAACACACACACACACACACACACACACACACACACAGCCTAACATCCATTTTTTTAAAGAAAATAGGACCGACACCTGTGGTGTACTTACCAGGTGTGTCAGGCACCGTACTAAGCAATTTCATGTATGTTATTTCATTTCATCTTCAAAACAAACCTATGACTACATTCTTATTATCCCTATTTTGTAGATAAGATAATTGAGGCTTAGACAGTTTAAGGCCAAGGCCAAGAAGGTAGTAAGTAAGACTGGAAACCATTTCAGTTTGATGATACACGTTGTGGTCTTAACAATAATGTTTGACTATTTATTTATATAAACATATAAAACACTCAAAATTAACAACACCAAGCAGTAACACTTATTATTCCTGATGTCGGGATTACCACTCACTACATTTTTCTTTAAATTTATTTTCCGAGGTATCTCAAATAAACACCTCTCATAATTGCATTTTAAAAAGATACAGAAATGTGGTAATTCTCTCACTGACCCTTTCTCCACTGACACACACGGATACACACAGGTAATACATAATGTTCTTCGTAAAGCACGAATTTTCTTCAGCCTTCAAAATTTCTGTCATCAGCATCCTCTCTCGGTGTGTGCTTCTCTAAAGAGGCTCTGATGGGTACCACTACGTGCAGGAGAGTCCCAGCCCTTGCATTTGAGACCATTTCAATTTTCCTTTTCTTGCTTTGCTGCCAATTAACAAAATTCCATTAGAGACCATTAGCACCACAGCAATGCTAGAGTCGGTCTTTGTGCACTATAAACACTCTTACAGGCTTATTGCTATTTTCAAGCCTTATTTATAACTGCCCAGATGTGAGCAAAACCCTGTCTCTGGAAGCGAGCTACATTTCTTCCCTGTTCTTTTTTTTTTTTTTTTTTTTTTTTTTTCTCATAAAGAAAAATTTATTATTTCCACCTGAATAATGGATCAGGGTTACAAAGAATCAGGGAACTGGATGGAATATCCCAGACAGCTCACTGTAGGTAACAACTTCCTTCCTAGGGTGTGGCTCACAAGGGTCCTTGATGTCTGGAAGTACCACTTGAGCACAGGCCTTGGACAATGAAGACAGTGCCTACCACAATGCCCACAAGGCCCACAGCCAACCCCAGGGCACAGACCATGGTCTCTGTCAGCTCTGACATAGGGGCTGGAATTTCAGGTTCCCAGTGTTTCAGAAGTGGTTCATCCAGGCCCCAGTGCTCCACCTTGCAGTCATAAATATCATCAGCAGAAGGGAGGAAGGTGAGGTAACTGAACTTTAGGAAGGAATGATCCTTCTTGGCAAGGAATCTGGTTTCAGAAACACCTTCTGTGACTGAGTGCCTGTTCTTCAACCACGTGACATTGATCACAGGAGGAAAAATGTTGTCCACAAGACAGATGAGGGTGTTGGGCTGACCCAGCATCACAGGAGACTTTAGAAACAGGGTCACCTCAGGAACCTCATTGGTAGCAGCGGTATAGTTGGAGCGTTTAATCATGATGTTCAAGTTTTGTTTTGCTATTGCCAAGTTTCTCAGTGCACCATGTGGGTCAAATCTTCTAAATGTTTGAAACATGGGCAGCTGCCAGACAGTTTCCTTCTTCTCCAAGTCCACATAGAATTCCTCATCACCATCAAATTCATGGGTGTACTGGCCAGAGGGACCATAAGACTGGTAGACATTTACTCCATAGGAAGCAACATGATCAGCCACAATGTCTTCACTGCCACCAGGGCTCAGCATGGTGGTCAGGGCAAGAGTCCCCAGAATCAGAACTCTGTTCATGGTCATCCTTTTTTCAATGTGGTCTCCACAGTTGCCCTTCTGAGTTGCAAAGCCCATTTCTTCCCTGTTCTATCCATCAGCTGTCACTGGCAGTAAGAGCTCAATGACTGGGTGCTCACTGCAGTTCTGGGCATGAGGAGGAGGAAGAGGATCCTAGAGGCCAGGAAAGCCATAGCTCATTCTGCTACCGCCATGCTGCCTACAGCAAAACACAGCATGGGCTAGTTTACCTTGAAAGCAAGTAGGTGAATATAGTGGGAAGGTGTCACATTTATATCCCTAATCTTTTATATTCCTAATCCCTAATCCCTAACATTTATTGAACAAATACTAGGTGTCATGTGCTACACTAGACATTAAGTCTACAAAGATGAATAAGGCCTAGTCTCTGCCCTGGTGGAGTCCACAGTCTAGTCAGGAAGAGAGACTAAAAAATATAATTTGGGGCCTTACCAGGAAGGACCCTGTTAAGGAGTTTGGATCTTACCCTTTGAGGATGGAGAGTCCTCCGAAGTTTTAAAATCAAGTCATGACAGTCTAATTTGCTTAGAGAAGAAATACTCTGATGAGAATGTCAAAGACAGAGTGGTACCCAAGAAACCATTATGAGACTGTGTATTAGTCAAGGGAGCAGTTACACCAGTCCTCGCTAGCGCGATGGAGATACTGATACGTTTTGCATGCTGACTTGACCGGTCTTCCTAACCACCTGGATTGCAAATGCGCAATGAGGGAGCAGGAGAGGGCACAGCTGTCTTTGAAGTTTTTGGTTTGAATGATCAGTAAATGGTGATACCACCCACCATGACAGGGAACATAGAGGGAAGATTCTTAAGTTGTTTTTGGAAACGCAAAGTCTGATGTTTCTAAAGGACGTTTCATCAAGGTTTTTGACAAGGCAATTGGGAATGGAGGTGAGGAACTCATGAGAGAGGTCAGCGATGTGTTGGTGGTAATTCTGACATACATATATGAATTTCAGTTAGCACTGAGGGGTTTTTCCCTTCTGACATGCGAGGGGACGCCAAAGTAGGTTCTGAGCATGCAAACCCTTTAGATTCCCCATGCTCCTACCCAAACATGCTGCTGTAACCTGGTATGATTTTCTAATTGTTTACTTGTCTGCAAATTCTTCAAAAGCACAGACTATATATAATGAATTTGCTCAGTGAATTAATGACTGCATGGAAGGATGGCATGGGAAACGTGAAGAGATTATAGAGTCTGTTTTTCCAACAATTGTAACTCACTAAGTGGCAAACAAAAGAAGAATGGCCTACAGACACCCTGGTGGCAGTGGGAGGAGTGAACTCTTCACAGCCTTGCTGCTTTCACCACTCTATTCCTGACCATAAGTTTCCCCCCCTTTCTAATTCCACCCAAACCAATCTATTAAGCAAGCCATTATCTGAATTTAGCCCGCATCTTCTCACACCTGCCTTACTACAGCAACACCCCAGTGGCACCTCTCCAGGCTTGTACCCTCTAAGGCATTGCCCACACTTCAGCCGGTTCAGTATTTATACACTGCCAATCTGATCATGTCAATCCCTGTTCAAAACATGTCAATGGGTCATACTGTAATCATGGTAGAAGCCAAATTCCTTATGCTTATAATAGGGTCAGCTGTCCAAAACCCTCCTGGTGACTTCTCCAGCCTTACCTCCCTTCTTATCCTGCCTCCTTCTTCCATACTCATGCTGTCTGGTCACACTGAACTCCATTGGTCTTCCATGAGCCTTCTCTTTATTTATAGCCTCAGGACTTTTGCACATGCTATTTCCACAGCCTAGAGCCCTGTACCTTTCTTCTTGCCCCTCAGGCTGACTAACTCCTGTTAGCCTACGGATCTCTGCTTAGTCTTTCCCCCTCAGCCCGCAGGAAGCTTGCGCTAAGAAGGCAAGTCTTAGTTTCATGTTCCTGATAGGTCTCTCCATAGCATTCTACCATTACTTTCCCACAGTACTTAGCACACTCCACTGCCACAGCCTGTGGACCTCTCCTTCTCAGTAGATTGCAAACTCTCATTCTCTGCTGTTCCCCAGCTTCTAAGGCAATGCCTGGCACATTAATAAGCCTTCTACAAAAATCTGATGGATGAACAAATGTCCTGCAGAGATGGAGGATACACGAACATGTAGCCTGGCCAAACGGGCTTCCGGCTTTCTCTGTATCCTGGCTGGGTTGAGCCTGCAAATGAGGTCAATGTTTAATCAACTCGTCCACTAAGTGCCGTTAAACTATAGCTTCTCAGGCAGAGACAGAGATGAAAGAAAACTGAAGTTGAAATTCTCCTCAGAAAAAGAGCAAGCACTAATATTTCAAAGACAAGATGCTTAGATGAAACATACCCGGCTTGTGGTTGCAGTGGCAGGTGGGAGGTTATTAGCATCCCTGATAAGCAAGGAGATAGAGCCCAAGGCACTTCCTCTATTCTCTCCTCCCTGTCTCTCTCTCTTCCGTTTCTCTCTCTCTTCCCTTCCCCCTTTCCCAAGCAACAATCTGAAGAGAAGGAAAGCACAATTACGCAGTGCCTGTTTAAAATTTAAGAAGACAAAAATGAGTTGAGGGTTTATTTTTTCCTTTTTGCAGGAAACAAATTAGCCCACAGTAGACTTGTGCCTGCAAGCAGCCCATTTAATTTGGTTATTTCCTACGCCCTGAGCCTAGCTTTTTCCCACTAATTCTGCCGGCTTCTTTCCATATTGGGGCTTATCTCTTTGCAGTATCCAGAATCATATGACAAGTGAAGAGTTCTGTCTGTATTTTATCTATTTAATCATCCCACCACCTGGTTCCCGAAAGAATCTAAGGTGATGAGTCATTTTTCTGAACACAGTCTCTCCCCTAGATTGATGCCCACTGGTTTCAAGCAGCGCTTCCTAAAATCTCAAACCCTCACCATTAAATGTATTGTTAAAAATCAGTTCATAATGTTCATGATTCCAACATGTTTGGGATACTGAGGACATAAGCTCAAAAAATGACCATACGGGGAGTGCCCGCTCCCAGCTGTCCAGACGCACATGATCCCTGCGCACTGGCTCTACCTCAAGCTGGCAGAGGAATTCTGACTTCACCCTGAGCTCCAGGCCCATGTGCCCTACTCCCTGCCAGAAACTGTCATCTGATGGCTCTACAGGCATCTGACACTGAGATGCCCCAAATTCCCCTCCTGATCTTGCTCCCAACGTAGTCCGGTGGCCAAGAGCACAGAATCCACTGCCAGACTTCCTGAGTTCAAATCCTGGCTCTACCACTTAGCCGCTGCACCTGGGATGGCTTCAACGCTTGAAGCCCTCTGTGCCTCTGTTTCTTCATCTGTACACCGCCAGTGATAACAGTGCGACACCGCAGGCTGTCACTAGAGACCAAGTGTTTAGAACGAAGAGTAGCACAGTGTGTTCAGCATCCACAGGGGTGGATGTTGTCGCTGTTTGTTCCCTCCTCCTCCATCCCCTATTTGGTGTATAGCACTGGCACCTGCCAAATCTCCAGAAAGTAAATGTCAACCTGGCTCTTCCTAGCCCCACACTTCACCCGTAATTAGTTTCCCAAGCCTTGCTCACTTCACATTCCTAAAAATCTCCCGAGTCTACCTCCTTATCGCCACCTACAGGGACAACGTTTTGATTCAAGCTTCCTTCCTTTCTTAGCTGGATGAATGCGGTTGACCTCTAAAATGTCTCAGCTCCTCCAGTCTTGCCCCCTCCATACAAACCACTATGTCGTTTTCCTGCAGAGAGACACCTTCCTCAACTTCCTACTTCAAAGCCTGTAAGATCAGTCTCCGACTCCCCAGACTCCTTCCCCTCCCTATCTCCAGTCACGTGTATGGTGGATGTCAAACCCTGTGTGCGCTCTTGCCTCTGGTCTCTGCACGAGTCACTCTCTCCTGCCTCTTGATTCATTTTCTGCTTTCTTCACCTCGGTTCACTGTGCTTCTCCCGAGACCCTGCTATTCTCTGCACTCAGCAGTGGCTTGTGTATGCCTCCTCATGGTCCTCACCATGCTATATTGCCTTTGTCTGTTCATTTGGATATCTCCTTCACCCCGTTATTCCCTTGGCAAAGAGTCAATTTGGTATGGTCAAGAAGAACGCTGAAGTCATTCTGCCAGGTCTGAATTCTGGTTCCTAGCACTTCCTAGCTTGGTGACTTTAGGCAAGTTTTCTCATCTCTGTACCTCCATTTTCTTACCTATAAGGACAATGAAAAGTCTGACCTCATAGGATCATTGTGAGCATTAAGTGAGTTACTTGGAGCCATTCCTGGTACATAGTAAGATGTAAATAAAAGGAGGCTGTTATTATTAACCCTGTCTTATTATGAACTGGGACCTCAAACAGTACCTAGCAAAAAGTCAGCAACATAAATAGGTTTTAAGATAAAAAGACACAACACCCTGTCTTGAGACTGGTTTCATTGATCACCACGGTGGAGCAAATATTTGCAAGCACTGAGACCTCACAGCTCCCACGGCCTCCCCCCACCCCAGTGCAGCCTCCTCAGGGAGGTCCTCAAAGGCCCTGAACCTGGGTGGCTTGGTGCAAAAGGAAGATTGTGCACTTTGGAGCCAGAAGTCCTAATTCTGCCACCATAAAACCTGTTATTCTCTAGACAAATTACTTAATTTTGGTTTCCTCATCTGTGAAATGAAAAATCATACCTACTTTGCAATGAAATGTATAAAGCAATTGGCTTTGTGCTGGCATGTAGTAAATAGTGTCTACTAAAGTTAAAAAATTTTTTTTTCCTCAGCATTATTGAAAAAACATTCTAACTAATCAAAACCCACAGAACTCTTAAGAAGAAAGTTGTTAAAAGTGAATATTGGCGTAATGTTAACAGGGAAGGAAATGATCATTCAAGAGAACTCCAGGTATGTTTTTGGAGATGAGGAATTTATGTGAAATAAATCCTTTCTGATAATTTTCTGATAACCTGAAAGTGAGATCCTGGCAAGTACAATCTTGTACAAGAAGTGTCATGTGGAAGAGCGTGAAAGCCTGTCCTGATGTCTTTGATCCATACAATAACTGAGCACATATAAGACCATGACTCCTACACATACCTTTACTCCCTGTCCCAGACTGACAAAAGGGCTGGTGCCCTGCTAGACCCCTAAAGCCTAATAAATATCTACTCAGTTATTGAATGGATAAATGATCTCTTCTTAGCTCTGTGATGAAAGTTGTTTTGTCTCAGCTAGAGGCCACAGCTCTGCTCACCCACAATTGCTAGGAACTGCTTGTTCTTCACTGCTTACCAAATCGGTCACTTACTAGGAGGGAACATTTTACATATGTGAGACACACAGCTCAAGTCAGGACTCCACCTTGTTCTTCTAGAGCATTAATTATCTGGCTGCAATAGATAAAGTTTGCCTCTTTCTCCTTCAGTTAAAAAAAAAAAAAAACAAACCCAAACTATAAACAAAAAGCAATGACTCCAGAAATACCTTCATAATGAAGAAGATTCTATCTCTTTCTGCCCCAACGCCCTCATCAAGAAATAAAAATCTCAAAAAAAAAAAAAAAAAGAAAAGAAAAGAAAAAAGAAAGAAAAATCTCTAGTAACAAAACAAAAACAACCATTACTGAGCATTTTCAGAGCACAATTTAGAGAACTCCTGGTAAGAATTCCAGAAGACAAGTGCCACTCTATTCTGAGCAAACTCTGCTCTCCCTGAGTCTCCTCAATGATGTTACTGAGCCTCAACGTGGCTGAGGGGCAGAGAATGTCAATTTATCTTTCCCTCCCAATGGCTTCACTCACACAACCAATCATGAATTCTGGGTATCATGACTATATTCCTCCTGGGCTTTAATCTTATCTCACAGTTATTCTGTGGAGCACCTTTTTTAAAAATTATTTTGTCATGGTAGGCCAAATCTGGTATAAAATCCAATACTTAAGGCACGGTTGTTCTGACCTTCGGACGAGGCAGTTCAGTAGAGAACACCAAGTCCTGCCTGATGAGTCAGGAGTGCTGGCTTCTAGTCTACCAGGTAGTTGTGCAACTTTAAGAAGATCATTTAGCTCTCTGGGCCTTGGTGGTTTTATCTGTAATATGAGGTGAATTGATCCAGAAGAACTCCAAGTTTCCTTTCAGGATGGAAATGTATTTAATGCACATTTAGCACATTTGCTTTTGAGTAACTGACATACTACATCCTAACGGTTCCATTGTGGAAACTAAATTAAAGGACATTATTTTAGCTTGAAAATCTTCTTCTGTATGACTTTTCCAAATTATTATATAGAGTGAACCAGAAGTCCCTGTTCATCTATATTTAAAATGGCCACAAATTTGTATGTACTTTAACAAATAAGACAAGAATTGTAAATGACATCTACAAGTAACTGGGGTATATTTTCAACATTTATTGTGACATAATGAGTAAGAACTGTGCTAATACCTGTGAGTGGAGAGTCACTGACAACATATTTGCATAATACATGCACAGTGACAATGAGCAGATTCAACACATAATAGTAAAACATTTGTTATTTAGAATCTCCCAGAAATTAATATAAAGAAACCAACCAATCATGAATGTAAAAGCACTTTGTCTTTGCAAATATGGTTTTATTCACAGCTAAAAAAAAAAGCAAAACTTTGTTTTGAAATGCTAATGATGTTAGGAAACAGTCCCCCACATTGCCTCTTGGCTCTACTGCTTTTCAAACATTTACCCACCTTCCCTCCAGTCTCAGTGGACAAAAGAGTCATTCTCTCAGAAGTCAATTTCTCTCCCCTGTACTGATAGTAGTTTTGCTCTGTGCTGTATATATGCCTAACTCCAGTGTCACCACACTTTGTCTCTTTCAAATATCTTCAATCTCTCCCTTTCTTCCAGTCCCTCCCTCTTTTCCACTAACACATACAGTTATCCTGCACAATTAAAATAATTTGCCTTGCCATAATGCAATCTATTAAAATCCTTCTATTTAGAGAAAGGAAAGCTTCCAAATCTATTCTGAGCCCAGCATTACTCTCATACCCAAATTAGACAAAACACTACCAAAAAAAAAAAAGGAAACTACAGTCCTATATCCCTGATGAACACAGCTGCAAAAGTCCTCAACAAAATATCAGCAAACCACATTCAGTAATACATTAAAAGGATCATTCACCATGATCAAGTGGGATTTATCCCAAGGACACAAGGATGGTTCAATATTTGTGAATCCATAAAAGTGGTATCTTAACAAAATGAAGGATATAACATAAAATCATCTCAATAAATGCAGAGAAAGTATTTGACAAAATTCAACATCTGTTTATGATAAAAACTCACAATAAAGTGGATTTAGAGGGAACATAGCTCAACATAATAAAGGCCATATATGAAAAACTCACAGCTAGTATTATATTCAATGGTGAAAAACAGTTTTTCCTCAAAGATCAGGAACAAAGACATCTCACCACTTTTATTCCACACAGTACTGGATGTTCTAGCCACAGCTAGGAGACAAGAAAAATAAAAGGCATCCAAATTGGGAAGGAGAAAGTAAAACTCTCACTATTTGCAGATGACACAACACTTGACACAAAAATCCCTAAAGACTGCACCAAAAAGCAACTAAAATAAACAAATTCAGAAAGTTGCAGAATACAAAGTAATGCACAGAAATCAGTTACATTTCTATAATGTAATAACAAAGTAGTAGGAAAAGAAATATAAAAAAAAATTCCCCTTACTATTGCAGCAAAAAGAATAAAATATCCAGTTATAAACTTAACCAGATAGATAAGAGGCCCAATACATTCAAAACTACAAAACACTGACGAAAGAAACTGAAGATGACCAACGGGAAAGATATTCCATGCTTGTGGATTAGAAGAAGTAATATTGTTAAAATATCCACATTACCCAAAGCAATCTACAGATTCAGTGTAATCCCTCTGAAAATACGAACAGTGTTTTTCATGGAACTAGAATAAACAAACCTAAAATCTGCATGGAACCTTAAAAGACCCCAAATAGCCAAAGCAACCTGAGAACAAATAACAAAGCTGAAGGTATCACAATCCCAGATTTTAAGATACATTACAAAGCTACATTAATCAAAATGGTAAAGTACCGGCACAAAAATAGACACCTAGATCAATACAACAGAACAGGGAACCCAGAAATAAACCCACACTTATATAGTCAATTGATCTATGACAAAGGAGACAGAACACACAATGGAGTAAAAGATGGTTTCCTCAATAAATATGCTGGGAAAACTGGACAGCTACATGCAGAAGAATGAAACTGGACCACTTTCTTACACCACACACAAACATGAACTCAAATGGTTTAAAGTCTTAAATATGCGACATGAAAGCATAAAATTCCTAGAAGAAAATATAGGTAGTAATTTCACTAATATTGGTCTCAATAACATTTTTCTAGGTATGTCTTCTACAGCAAAGGAGACAAAGAAAAACAAACAAACAAAAAACCCACTATTGGGACCACATCAAAATAAAAAGCTTTTGCACAGCAAACCATCAACAAAACTAAAAGGCAACTTACTGAATGGGAGAAGATATTTGCAAATGATATATCTGATAAGATGTTACTATCCAAAATACACAAAGAACTTATACAACTCAGCACCAAAAAAGTCCAAATAATCTGATTTTAAAATGGGGAGAGGATTTGAATAGACATTTTTCCAAAGAAGACATACAAATGACCAACAGACCAATGGAAAGATGCTCAACATCATTCATCAGCAGGGAAAGAGAAATCAAATCCACAATGATCACCTCACACCTATCAGAATGGCTAAAATCAAAAAGACAAGAGATAACAAGTGTTGGCCTAGATGTGGAGAAAAAGAAACCTCGTGCACAGTTGATGGGAATGTAAATTGATACAGCCACCGAGGAAATGAGTATGGAGGTTTCTCAAAAAAATTAAAAAACAGAAATACCTTATGATCCAATAATGCCACTACTGGGTGTTTACCTGAAGAAAATAAAAACACTAATTTGAAAAGATATACCTACCTTATGTTTACTGTAGTATTATTTAGAGTAGCCAAGGTATGAAAGCAACCTAAGTGTCCATCAATAGAAGAATGGATAGACACATCGTGTGGATAAACACTCACAATGGAGTATTACTCTGCCATAAAAAAGATGAGATCTTACCATTTATAACAACATGGATAGACCGAGAAGTATTATGCTAAGTGAAATAAGTCAGAGAAAGACAAATATCCTATGATTTCACTTCTCTCTGGAATCTGAAAAACGAAACAAAAAAATGAACAAATAAACAAAAAGCAAAAACAGATCCATAAATATGGAGAGCAAACTGATGGTTGCCAGAGGGGGAAAAGGTGGAGAGTTGCACAAGATGGATTGGGGGGTTAGATACAGGCTTCTTGGTATGGACTGAGTAAGTCATGGGACTAAAAGGCACAGCACAGAGAATGCAGTCAATGGTACTTAATAGCACTGTATGGTCAAAGATGGTAGCTAACACTTGTGGTGAGCACAGCTTAACATAAAGTTGTCAATTGCTGTGTCGTACAACTGAAACTAATATGACACTGCATGTCAACAATACTTCAATTTAAAAAAAATACTCCTATTGAATACATATCTTTATATTGTATTCAGATTTGCCATCTCTATTATCTCTCCACTGTTGAATTTCATAGCTTCTTCAAAGTCATTCCTTTCCAAGCTACTGAAACAGCTCTAGCGTACCCTTAAAACCACTTCCCCTTTCCTTCAATCCAGCTTCTGCAAAATGGGCCACTGAATGACCAGCTGGCCAGATTTGAGACTGGAGTCACCTTAGGCCTCTCTTCTGAATTCTAGCTTGAAATATTTCAGTGTCTGTTCAATATGGCCACTTGGAGGTTACACCAGTCACAGCTCCTACATGCCAACAGATGGCACACTGAAGGGGTAACTGAAGAAAAGTTTCAACTCTTTACAGAGGAGTGGGCAGGGAGAGGGAAACTAGCAAGAGATGATGAAGCCCTTGAGGAATAAGCAAGAGCAAGGACCCATCGTTACCTCTAGGTTTAAAGAGTATTATAAGCTGAATTATATCCCCCCTCAAAATTCATGTGGAAGTTCTAATCCTCCATACTTCAGAACGTGATGTTTACAGGTAGGGTATTTATGCAACTGATTAAGTTAAAATGAGGTCATTAGCTGGGTCCTAATCCAAACGTCTACTGTCCTTATAAGAGGAAGTTTGGGTGTGACACATTCAGAGGAAAGAGGACATGAAGACACAGGGAGAAAATGGCCATGTACAAGTCAAGGAGGGGGCCTAGAACAGATCCTTCCCTCAATGCCATCAGAAGGAAGCAATCCTTCCGACACTTTGATTTCAAACTTGTAGCCTCCAGGAGTATAAGAAAATACATTTCTGTTGTTGAAGTCATCCAGTCTGTGGTACAGACTTTGTTATGGCAACCCTAGAAAACTAACACCGAGAGGAAAGAGAAGGAACTGCTGCAAGCGCCTGACAAGAACTATCGCTGTCCACGTAAGGCTGTGTGACAGGAGCTGGGGCCTCAGGTAGAGGAACGCAGTCACTGACAAGCCACACCACAGCAGGGGGAGCACCGGGGGAAACATTCCCAACCACTCTTTCCTGCCCCCTGATCTGTCTCCCAGTGCCGACGACAACCTCGAAGGCATGGGAGCTTGGGTGACGAAGTCTGCAGTGGGCAGCTACCCAGGACATAGAGCAAAGTGCAAGTGATTCTTGAGGTGCAAGTGGAGAATATTCAGCAAATACGTTGAATACTGTTCCCAAATGTTACACACCTAGAGGAAACTATGGTTTCCCAAGGCCAAACCTGCTTTTCCCCAGCTGATCATCTCTGTAAGTGTAACTCCATTCTTCTAGAGCTCAGGCCAAAAATCTTGATGGTATCCCTGATTCCATCGACAAATTCTATTTGAACTACCTCAGAAATCTTCACAATCTAACCACCTCTTATCATCCCCACATAGATACTTATTCTCAGCACAACCTCCGGTTTACAAGCTTGTCTATGGCTATCCCTTTACCAGCTCCCCCACCAGGTTCTACCTTTTCCAGAGCTGTGGTTGAGTGCGGCCCCATCCCCATCATGCATCATCACTAGAAGAAATGCCCCAGACCCACCACCTCTCCAAGTTAGGAATCCATCACAGGGTAAGGTTACTCCCTCTGCCTCACCTCCAGAATATAAAGCCCTCATCCTCTCCTCTCTGAAAGCTCCAGCCTGCTCACTCATTGGGCTTCCAACCTCAAAGCACAGGGTCTACCCTGGTGTCTCCCATGCAAATTCTCCATGACACAAAAATACATGCAAAAAAAAAAAAAAAATGAGTTGGTTTTCCCCGCATCACTGCCAACTAAGACGCAGTCTTATTGTTTTTTCTGGGTATATAAGCAATTTAGAAAATGAGAAGCAAGCAAACAAACAAATAAATAAGAACCCTCAAGTTGCACCACTGTGAGATACACACTATTAATATTTATGTGGCTATGATTTCATACAGGTTTTTAGGCAGAGACATACATGTATATATATGTATACATACAGAATTTTATATAAACAGGTTCATATTATACATGTCTTTTAAAAATTCTAAATATCTTTTCTCTGATCTTCAATCGTTCTGTTTCCTTACCTCTTTCTTCCCTTTCTCGGGACCCCTATACCTCATCTGACCCCTCATCAAGGAACCAAAGTTAACATTCTGTTATATAGTCTTCCATACTTCTTTCTATGCTTATAAATAATGTATGAATATTTTTAAATACCTATATTGAACTTTGAGTAATTCATAGTAAAAAAACAAACAAACCATAGTTTCTATAATATTTCTTCATTTACATCTCCTAAGAAAACCCTTACAAGGGGCGCCTGGGTGGCTCAGTTGGTTAAACATCTGCTTTTGGCTCAGTTCATGATCCCAGGGTCCCGGGATCAAGCCCCGCATCAGGCTCCCTCCTCAGTGGGAAGCCTGCTTCTCTCTCTCCCACTCCCCCAGCTTGTGTTCCCTCTCTCACTGTGTTTCTCTGCCAAATAAATAAAATTTTAAAAATCTAAAAAAAGAAAAGTAAACCCTTATAAGTTACCTAGTATAGATAGGACTTATTTTTTTCAGTAGCTGCATAATGATATGGCTGCACCACAATTTATTCAACCAAGCTATTAATAAACTTTCAAGGTATTTCTGATTTAGTCAGTACAAACGATGTCCTAATGTTCTTTTTCAAACTGGCACATTCATTTCTAAAGGAAAAATTTCCCCTAGGTGAACATATTGAAGTCATTAAATAAAATTAAATATTAAATAATTAAAAATTATTAAATAACATATTAAAATATTAAAAGATACATGCATTTTAAGTGATTCTTGATATTGCCACAATATAAGGCTCTAAGATTATAATGCTTCAATGTCAATGTATAATAGCAATGCTACTTTCTAAAGTGAAAAATACAACATAGTAGAAAAATGTCCAAATTAAAAATTCACTGAAGGGTGACTGCAAACAACTGATAAATACAGTGCCTCACTAATCAGCAGAGTAATGCAAATTAAAGAAACACAGATCATTTCCTAGTCATCAAAATGGGAAGTAGACAGAGACGGTGTAGACGAGGAAGAAGAGAGTAAAAATAATACTAATACTAAAATATAGACAGTGTATGTGAGGTAAAAAGACGAGGGCAGGAGTGCTTGAGTGGCTCAGTCAGTTAAGCTCAGGCTCTTGATTTTGGCTCAGGTCATGATCTTCAGGGTCCTGACCTGTGGCATGCTCCTTGCTCAGCAGGGAGTCAGCTTAGGACTTTCCCTCCCTCCCCAGCTGCTCCCATCCCTGCTTGTGGGTGTTCTTGCATGTTCTCTCTCTCTCAAGTAAATAAATAGATCGTGGGAAAAAAAAAAAAAGACAAAAGGGCCTTCTTTTAACATTAGGGACACTACTGATTTTCTGTTCTGTTTGTTCCAAATATCTTTTTTCAACTTCTTTCGCATCTTTTGACTTTTTGTAGTAATTTTGGGGCAAGTTTAAAGATGTAAGTTTTATAGGCATGTGTTTTTCCTTTAAGGCCTCCAATGTTCTGTTTTGCTTCCAAAGGTATTGCTTACCCCATCCTCTCCTTATTTTTCTTCTAAAATTTTTACTGCTTTTTATTTTATATTTACATTTCTAATATCTTGGGATTTATTTTTGTATGTGTTGAGATGTAACAGTATAATTTTAATTTTCTTCCAGATGGAAAGCCAATTATGTCAACATTGTTCATTAAATCAATTATTTTTTTCTAACCTGAAACTGAAATATTACCTTTGGTATATGTTAACTTCCCATAGTCACTGGAATTTATTTCTTGACTCTCTGGTCAATTCCATTGGTCTTCTGAGTTAATACCACATTGCTTTAATGACAGTGGTACCATAGCATGACTTAATCGCTAGTAAAACATCACTGCTTTCATTTTTAATGATTTTGTGGATTATTTCCAGACATTTAATCTTACATGTGTTCTCTTTTCTAAAATTACTCTTTCTGAGGTAATTGTAGATTCACACGCAATTTCAAGAAATAATAGAGAAACCCTATGATTCTCCCAATGACAATATACTGAGAAATTATAATACAGTATCGCAATCATGATACTGACACTGATAGAGCCAAGATAAGGAACATTTCTGTTGCCATGAGGATCCTCTGTGTTGCCCTTTTATAGCCAGGCCCACTTCTCTTCTGTACCCACCTACTCTTTCATATCTGGCAGCCACTAATCTGTTCTCCATTTCTATAATTTTGTAGTTTCAAGAATGTTATAAAAATGGAATCATGCAGAATATAACTTTTGGGGATTGACTTTTTCTGTCAGCATAATGCCCCTGAGATTCATCCATCCAAGCTGTTAACCTGCATCAGTGGTTCATTTCCTTTTATTGCTGAGTCATGTTCCGTGGTAATAGACCACAGTTTGTTTAACCATTCACTCCCTGAAGAACATCTGTATCATTTCCAACTTACAAATTAAGTTGATTTGGATGTTTACATGCAGGTTTCTGTGTGAATATAAGTTTTTGCTTTTCTAGAATAAATGACCAAGAGTATAATTGCTAAGTTGAGTTATCTGCTAGTTACATGTTTAGCTTTATAAGAAATGGCCAAACTGTTGTCAAGAGTGACTACCATTTTACATGCCCACCAGCAATGTAGGAGTGATCCTGTTTCTCCCATGCTCACCGGCATTTCATGTTGTCATTATTTGTTATTGTAACCACTTGGAGAGGTATGTAGTGATACCTCATTATGGTTTTAATTTGCATTTCCCTAATGACCAATGATATTTACCATCTTCTCATTGCTTATTTTCCATCTGTATATCTCCTTCAGTGAAATGGCTATGCATGTCTTTTGCTCATTCTCTAATTGGATTTTTTTTACTATTAAGTTTTGAGAGGTCTTTATATACTCAAGATACTGTTTCTGGGTCAGATGCGTGGTTTGCAAATATTTTTTCCCCAGTGTGTAGCTTGTTATTTCATCCTCTTAAAAAAGTTGCTCAGAAAATTTTTAAATTTTGAATAAGTAAAATTTATCAATTTTTTCTTTTATGGATCATGTTTTTGGTATCAAATATATGAACTCTTTGCCTAGCCTTAGATCCTGAAGTTTTTTTCTTACTATCATCTTAAAAGTCTTATTTTCCCATTTTACATTGAAGTCTGTAATCCACCTTGAATTACATTTTGTATAAAGTATGAAACTTAAGTTGAGGTTCACTTTTTTGCCTGTGGATATCCAATTGCTCCAGCACCACTGTTGAAAAATCTATTTTCCTCCACTGAATTGCTTTTGCACTTCTATCAAAAATCAATTAGGCATATTTCTTGCTCCTTTACTCTATGTCCATTGATCACTGTGTCTAGCCCTCTGCCAATATCACACGGTCTGAATAACTTTAGTTATTTAATATTCTTGAAATCATGGAAGTGATTTCTCCCACTTTTCATTTTCAAAATTATTTTACCTAATTTCTTTTCCTTTCCATATACATTTTAGAATAGTACTGCTTATATCTAGAAAAAATATTAAAATTTTTATATATTTGGAGAGAATTGACATTTTTACTCTGTTGGATTTTCTAATCCATGAAAATGCTTCTCCATATATCTGAATCTCCTTTGATGCCTTTCATCGGTATTTCATAGTTCTCATCACACAGGTTCTATACATTTTTGTTAGGTTTACAGCCAAGTATTTAAAGTTTCTGAGCAGCTCTAAATGACATATTTTCTATGTGTGCCCCATGTGTTCATTGTTAGTATACTGAAATACAGTTGATTTATGTGTATTTTTATCTTCTATCTTGTAACCTTGATGAATTTACTTTTGGTTCTATAGCCTTGTTCTCTTTTGAGAGATTCCTTGGAATATTCTATTGAAAATGATTATGTCATCTGCAAATAGAAACAGTATTATTTCTTACTTTCTGATATGTATCTTTTATTTCTTTATCTTACCTTACACTCATGACTAGAACTTCTAGTACTCTGGATGAGAATATTAAGAGTGGACATTCTCGCCAGTTTTAAAGGGAAAGCATTCAGTCTTTTATCATAAGTATCATGTTAGCTATAGGGTTTTCCAAAGACTGACTGACTGGTTTTTTCAACATTGGTTGAAAATTGGTTGATTTTTAAAATATGAACCAGTCTTATATCTCTGGAATATACTCTATTTGGTCATGATGTATATTTCATTTTATACAATGCTGAACTCTGCTTAGTTTTGTTCAAGATTTTACCTCTATATTCATGAGAGATATTAGTCTGTGGTTTCTTTCTCTTTTTCATACTATCTCTGTTTTTGACATGAAGGTTAGCATTAGCTTTAAAAATTGAATTGGGGGGACACCTGGCTGGCTCAGTGGGTTAAAGCCTCTGCCTTGGGCTCAGGTCATGACGGTTCCAGGGTCCTGGGATCCAGCCCTGCATGGGCTCTCTGCTCAGCAGGGAGCCTGCTTCCCTTCCTCTCTGCCTGCCTCTCTGCCTACTTGTGATCTCTGTCAAATAAATAAATAAAGTCTTTCAAAAAAATTAAAATTAAAAAATGAATTGGGAAGTTTCCCTCTTCTTCTGTTTTTTGGAAGAGACTGTTGAATTGTGTTATTTCTTCTCTAAACATTTGGTCCTAGAGAGTTTTTTGGGGGGAATTTTAAAAGTGTGAACTCAATTTCTTTAAAGAAATTGATCTAGTTCATATTGAATGAACTGTGGTGGTTTATGTTTTGCAAGGTATCTGACTATTTCATCTAGGTTGAGTGTAAGTTATTCTTAGTATCCCCTTGTTACTGTTTTGGTGTCAGCAAGCTTTACTTTACTGGTCTCATTCTTGATTTCGGTAATTTGTATCTTTTCTCCCTTTATTTTTGGTCTTAGCTTTGCTATTCATCTTTCTTTCTTTCTTTCTTTCTTTCTTTCTTTCTTTCTTTCTTTTTTAAGATTTTATTTATTTGAGAAAGAGAGAGAGAGCATGAAAGGGGCAAGGAGCAGAGGGAGAAGCAAGCTCCCTGATGAGCAGAGGGCCTGATGTGGGACTTGATCCTGGGACTCCAGGACAGGACCTGAGCCAAAGGCAGTTGCTTAACCAACTGAGCCCCCCAGGTGCCCCTGCTAGTCATTTTTCAGTCTGATTCTTTTTCAAAGAACCAGTACTTTGTTTCACTGTTTGTTTGTTTTTATTCCTATTGCTTTTCTGTTTTCAGTTGCATTGATTTTTGCTCTTATCTTTATTTTCTTCTTTTCTTCATTTTCCATCTGTTTTGTTCTTCTCTTTCTGGTTTCCTGAGGTTGAAAGTTTAGTTATTGAGACTTCCCTTCTTTCCTGATGTAAGCATTCAGTGCTACAAATATAGTTCCCTCTCAGCACTAAGTTAGCTGTGTCCTACAAATTTTATATGTTCTATTTTCATTTTCATTAGTTCAGTGTATTTTTATTTCCTTTTAGATTTCCTGTTGATCCATGGATTATTAAGAAGTATGCTGTTTATTTTCCTAGAATTCAGAGACTTCCTTGTTATCATTTTCCTATTGATCTCTAATTTGATTCCACTGTGGTTAAACAACATAATCTGTATGATTACAATTCTTTTAAAAATGATCAGTTTTTTTTTTTATGGCCTAGTATATGGTCTCCCTTGGTATGTGTTCTGTGAGCATTTAGACAGAATGTGTATTTTTCTGTTTGGGGATGGAGTGTTCTATAAATATTATTAGATCTCACTGTCTGATGGTGTTGACTTCCTCTATATCACTGATTTTCTGTCTGGTTATTCTATCAATTGATGGGGAAGGCGTGTTGAACCCTCAATTTAAAGTTTTAATATGTTTCTTCTTACAGTGTATATTTATTTTACTTCACATATTTTTCAGGCTTTTTTGATGCATACCCATTTAGAATTCCATGTCTTATTGATATATTAGCCCTTTTATCATTATGCAACATCCCTCCCTGACTTTGGTAATTTTCTTTGCTCTAAAGTCTGTTTTATCTGACATTAATGTAACTATTCCTCCTTTCATTTTATTAATGTTGCATCCTATATCTTCTTTCTAATCTTTACTTTCAACCTACCTATATCATTATAGTTGAAGTGAGCTTGTTGTAGTCATATATTTTTAGGTAATATTTCTTAATCCACTCTGCCAACCTCTGTCTTTTAATTGGTTCATTTATACCATTTACATATAATGTAATTGTTGATATATTAGGACTTTAGTCTCATTTTTTTGCTTTCTTTTATTGTTCTCTGTTTTCTTTCTCCTGCTTTCCTTTGTGATACATGAGTATTTTTATAGTTCCAGTTTTATTTATTAATAATGTTTCTGAGTGTATCTTTTTGTACAGCTTTTTTTTTAAATTTTTTTTTCAGCATAACAGTATTCCTTGTTTTTGCACCACACCCAGTGCTCCATGCAATCCGTGTATAGCTTTTTTTTTAAATGGTGCTTTAGGTATTACATTGTATATACATAATTTATCACAGTCTACTTGGGTCTACACTTGACCAGTTCAAGTGAAATATAGGAACCTACCTCCTTTTATATTCTTTTACCTTCTTGCATTTATAATTGTCCTAAGTATCTCCTCTTCATACATTTAGAACCATTCTTCACTGTATTATAATTTTTGGTCAAATATAATTTAGTAGGCTGAAAAGGAAAATATACCATATTTGTCTGTATTTTTACTTTTTGTTGCTATATCTTCCTTCCTGGTGTTCTAAGATTTCTTCTTTAATTATTTCTTTTCTCTTTAAAGAACTTTGAGTCATCTTTTGGTTGTAATGCTATGAAATGCTGGATCCTATTTGTGCCTTCTTTTTTTGCAGCTGCCTCTCATTTTTTCTTTGTATCTCTCTAACTTACTGATTTTATTTCATTGGAGAATCCTAACTAACACAGCAGTTATTATTTAAACATTTTCCATCTTGATAGTCTGTTCATCTTCTGGTTCTTTGGCTAAAGAGAATAGGCTTTTGTTGGGCCCTTTTTTGTCTGAGTCTGTTAGGATTTCTGAGTTACTGGCTTCTTTAGTTCCAAGTCTGGGATACATGAGGCCACAGAAAACCCAGGGAACTCACCACTGTGTTGTTCCTTGGGTCTTGAATTCTCTAGCTAGTTTACCATCTTCTAAACTTCAGAGTCTTCTTCACTTCTTTTATATATAATGTCCAGGATTTTTAGTTGTACTTAATGCAAGGAATAAGGAGAAATCCCACTTTCCCAAGGTGGGGTTTTCCCATGTGTTCTTTTAAGCCATGTTATCCAATTAAAAAAAAAAAGTGCCTTTAACTTTTAACTTTTGAGAAATCTGCATGCTGTTAGTTGAAGAAATGGATGCTACATGTCCACAAAACATCACAAATGCCCTGTACACTCCCAACCCCGACTGTGCCTGCACAGTGCTGAAAACATACTAAACAACTTATAAAAACTTGCAGCTTATTGTGTTCATTTCTGACTGTTCACTTATTATTTTGGTCATGCTTCTTTGATTACTTTTCTACAATAACATGTACGGAGATGAACGTCCTACACTCTGAAAAACTATAAAACACAGATAAAATTGAAGACAACACAAACAAATGGAAATATATTCCCTGCTCATGAATAGGAAGAATTAACATTGTGGGTTTTTTTTAGTTTATCTATTTGACAGAGAGAGAGAAACATCACAAGTAAGAAGAGAGGCAGGCAGAGGGAGAGGGGGAAAGTAGGCTCCCTGCTGAGCAGAGAGCCAGATGTGGGGATTTGGGGCTCAATCCCAGGACCCTGAGATCTTGACCTGAGCCAAAGGCAGAGGCTTAACCCACTGAGCCACCCAGATGCCCAAGAATTAACATTGTTAAAATGTCCAAACCACCCAAAGCAATCTATAGATTCAATGCAATCCCTATCAAAACACCAAGAGCATTTTTCACAGAACTAGAACAAACAACCCTAAAATTTATGAAACCACAGACACTCTGAATAACCTAAGCAATCTCGGGAAAGAAAAACAAACCTAGATGCATTACAATCTCAGATTTCAAGATTTACTACAAAGCGACAGTAATCAAAACAGTAAGGTACTGGCACAAAACTAAACACACAGATCAGTGGAACAAAATAGAGAACCCAGAAAGAAACCCACAATCATATGGTCAATTAATCTATGACAAAAGAGGTAAGAACACACAATGAGGAAAAGACATTCTGCTCAAAAAATGGTGCTGGGAAAGCTGGACAGCTACAGGCAAATGAATCAAACTGGACTACGCGCTAACACCATACACAAAAATAAATTCAAAATAAATTAAAGACCTAATGTAAGATGTGAAACCATAAAACTCCTAGAAAATAATTTAGGCAGTAATTTCTCTGACATCAGCCATAGCAACGTTTTTCTAGATTGCTTCTGAGGCAAGGGAAACAAAAGCAAAAATAAACTACTGGGACTAGATCAAAATAAAAATGAATGGGAGAAGATATTTGTAAATGACAGACTGAATAACTGATTAATATCCAAAATATATAAAGAACTTACACAACTCAACACACAAAGAAATAGAAGTCTTATTTTAAAAATGGGCAGAAGACATGGATAGATATTTTTCCAAAGATATACAGATGAGCAATATACATGAAGAGATGCTCAGTATCACTAATCATCAGAGAAATGCAAATCAAAACCACAATGAGATATCCCCCTACACCTGTCAGGAGAGCTAAACTCATAAAGATAACAACAAACACTGAAGAGGATGTGGAGAAAAATACCTTCATGCACTATTGGTGGGAATGTAAATTACTATGGCCACTGTGGAAAAGAGTATGGAAATTTCTCAAAAAATTAAAAATAGAAATACCCTAAGATCCAATAATGCCCCTACTGGGTACTTACCTGAAAGTAAGTTCCTCTCCTCAGGTACTTACCTGAGGAAAAAAGGTAATTCAAAATGATATATGCCTCCCTATGTTTATTGCAATATTATTTACAAAGCCAAGATATGGAAATAACCTGAGTGTCCATCAACAGAAAAATGGGTAAGAAAGATGTGAGGTGTGTGTGTGTGTATCTTTTTTTAAGATCCACTTATGAGTGAAATCATATAGTACTTGTCTCTCTCTATAAACACATACATACATACATGCACACATACACAATGGAGTATCATCCAAGCACAAAAAGGATGAGACTGTGCCATTTGAAACAACATGATAGACCTAGAGGGCACTATGCTAAGTGAAATAAGCCAGACAGATAGAGACAAATACCATATGATTTCACCCATAAGTGGACTCTAAAACAAAACAAAACAAAACAAAAAAAGCCCCACAAATGAATAAATAGACAAAAAGTAGAATCAGACCTATAAATACAGAGAACAAATTAGTAGTTGCCAGAGGACAGATGGGTGGGGAGTTGAGCAAAATGGGTGAAGGGGAGGAGAGATACAGGTTTCCAGGTACGGAATGAGTAAGTCACGGGAATAAAAGGCACAGCAGAAGGAGTGTTGTCAGTGATACTGTAATGATGATGTCTGGGGGCCCACAGTAGCTACACCTGTGGGGAGCACAGCATAATGTACAACAAACTTGTCCAATCACTAAGCTGTACACCCAAAGCTAATGTAACACTGTAGGTCAACTCTACTTCAATTTTTTTTTTTTAAATTAAAAACACGTACAGAAGAATTCATTTGGGAGAAATAAATTCCTGGAAGGCTTTACCCAACTGAGTTTTACTCAATGTCTTCTATCCATATGCAGACTAAAAAATCACAATGAAAGCAACAGAAGGAGAAACAAACACGTAAATTGTCTACCGACATTTGGCAATCAACTAGCTACGTATACAGATGACTTGGTAATGTAGCTGCCTCTGCTCAAATTCTCAGCAATGTCCCCAGGGGTCCCAAGTGGCACAAAGATGTTAAAAATGTTCATTAGAAAGGAGCAGAGTGATTTGGGGACAATTGCTACAAAATAGAAATCAGTCCATATACTTTACCTCATTTTTGTAAGTATTTCTATAACATTTCACCCTCTCACTTCTTCAAAGCAGGGTTCTAGCTTACTCTTTCTTCTTTAACATTTTCCGTGTGTGTTTCAGGGAAGTTGCAGAGACATAGGGTTTGGATTCCTGAGCAAAGACCCTTCTACAGAGGCCTTCCATATAGGATCTAGTTTGACTCTCTTCCAGAGACAGAAAATGAAACCCTCATGTATCTATTCCCTAGAATGTAAAAACCATTGCTTCCCTGCTAGTCCTGTCACTTGGAAAGTGTTAATTGGTTGAAGTAAGATCATCTTGACCTTCGTTAATATTGTGTCCCTGTTCTTTTTTGCCACAGAAAAAGCACTCTTATAATTGAAAGGCATCTCCGCAGCTTCCCAGGTAGGGATGAGAGAAGTACTGCTAATTTGCTCAGTGTCACACCTGCTTTGTTCTTCATTAGAGGAAGGGGAAAGGCAAAGCTTCCAGGAAGCCTGCAGGGGGAGAGAAGTGTTCCCGGTCCCAGCTGTTGCCTAGGAACCCAGGCAATCCCAGAGGGGAAAGGACAGTCCTTACCAAAAACCTTCACCAAAAAGTATAATCCTTCCCTCCTTGCAGTAAGAAACTGTTATTCCAAATTTCTCCACTCATTCATTCACTCATAAAAAATATTACTGAGCATCCCAAATGTGACAGGCACTACTCTAGATACTAGGGTTATATTTATGAACAAGAAAGGCAAAGCTCCTCTCTTCAGGTAACTTACATACCAGTGAAGATAAATATATGATGCGTTTTGACTTATTAATAGAAAGTATGAAGTAGTGCAGGGGAGGTGATAATGATGGGACAGGAGTGCTATCTTTTTTTTTTTTTTAATTTAAATTCAATTAGAAGTGCTATCTTAGAGCGGCCATCTTGGAGGGATAGCATTTGAGCAGAGACCTGAACGAAGTGGGGAGCAAGTAATACAAAGTTCTAGGGGCAGAGATTTCATGAGGAAGGACCAAGGCCTGGAGGAAGGATGTTGCTGCATGTTTGAAAATCACCAAGGCCATTGCACTACCCCCCTTATATCAGGCAAGAGGAGCCCTGCCCTCAGCCTCTGCTTTAGAAATCCTCAAATCTTAGGCACACGCATGCCTTCATGCGTACACACACACACACACACACACACACGACCAACACATGGAACCTCTGTCACACAGAAACTGGCATCCGCCCTGGTTGCAGCACACTCTGTAATTATAAAGAGTGGCCCTCATGACTCACTCTGTCCAGGTCCCAGAGAACTGTTTCTCAGTATCCCTTGTCCTCTGTCCTCAACACAAAAGGCAACTGTCTGCCAACAAAGGTTTGAGGTTTGCTGAGCTGACCTACAGATTCAGAATGCAGTGAGTGAGGGCTTGAGACATGGGAGCACTCTGGCTTACAAAAAAGACAAATTAATTAACTTGTCAAATCCTTCTCAGAAAACATGAATACAATTGATTCTTGCATAAAAAAGGTTGTTTCTCAGTAGCCCCAAGCATCCATTTTTTTTGCTTCTCTCCCCAATCTATTTCCTGGTTCTAAAAGTATCCACAAATTAGGGTGGTATTTGCCAGTTACATATAGAAACTGAGGAATATTTCACAATATTAAACAATACATATTTCTCCTAGGTCTGTTTAATATATTTAGGTCCAGATGTAACAGGCATGAAGCATAATACTGAGACAATTATATAAATATTAAATTCTAGAATTGTGCATATTTTATATTACAAAAATACTGAAGAATATTTAAATTTTCAAAAATTAAATAAAATTTCAGCTTTGCTAATTTCATGTAAACTCTTGATAGTTGTTAAATTTGTATTTGCCTTTTAATCTTAATAAGTAATTTGATGTTTTAGAAGAAAACTAGCCTTTGAAAACAGAGGCAATATTTTCATTTTTTAATTAAGTTCAGATGGCTGATATTTTAGAGACTTCCAATCATATAAATCCATAAATCATAGATTCATACATAATTTTTTTGCTTTTGTCATAGAAAGGTATGTTTTCCAAAATGGGAGAATAGAATGTATTTTGTTTAACTATTTACTAGATTGGTTTATAGTTTTTAATAGTTAGAGTATATGAAATGTGGTCCTCAACTTTTGTCACTTGTCTGGGTCCCACAAATGTTAGGGGGCAGTCTGGGCCCCCAATAAACCTGGAGCCTGGCTGGTTCACACAGGATTGAGTAAGCCACAATAAGAAGGTGGGATGAATCTGTCAAATAAATAAATCTTTAAAAAAAAAAAATTGGGATGTGATTCCAGCTTTGATGGGAAGCCCCTAGATGGTTCTGAACAAGACAGCTGCCAGCTGGAAGCTCATCCCTAAATACCAAGTCAACATGGATATTTTTGGAGACCAAATTATCAGTGAAAGATTTTTCCACTTCCCTCCCCCCTCTTTACTACAACCCTAGAATTGTTGTATGTGTCCCAGGGATTGTAGAACCATCTCAGGCTGTACCACCTCATTTAGGGAGTGGTCTGGTACACCCAACACCTGAGGTATAGCTTAAGTACAACAGAGACTTTTTTCTCCCCACTGTGGTAAAGAGGATAATTCCCTGGGCCACAGTTTCCTGTTGGGAGGCCCTGACTTTGTTCATGCAAACAAAGGACAGAACAGAATCATTTTGCAGGATGAATGTATGCCACATCCAAACAGTATATTCTCTCTAATCAGACTAAGAATATCTTGACTCCTCCACCATCTAGCTGTATCATCTCAGACTATTTACTTGGTTCTCCTCTACTCCTAAGAAAGTTAATGATAATATTTGTCTCATAGCATTGTTGTAAAGATCAGATGATATAAACTACATGAAAAATTTAGAGTAGGGCCCAACACTTACTAAGCACTTAAATGGATTAGTTATTTACCGTTATTTTCATCTTCTTTGCTATCAACTGATAAGACTGAGAAGGCCAGATTTCAATTCTGTGAATTTCTTTTTAATGGCACAATTCACAAAGAAGTGGGCTTTCCACAATCGGCAGTCTTCAGGCAGGGCTGCATAATTGTCTTTGCAGGGGACTGCAGAAGTAAGCAGTAAGCCTAAGTGGGGAATTAAATTTCCTGAGTTCTCTTCTAGTGTCGAGATTCTATAATTCTTAGTATGAATTCAGCTTTTTATGGGTGTTACAGCCTTACAAACCTTATAATCTCATTGGAGAGATTAAAATGACTCATATAAAGCAGATAAGAATCAAGGAAAAGGTGATCCTAACGAGAGCCACTGAGGATGAGTGGTTCAATGGTCTGTGTAGGAAGGACAGGAAGACCTCATGGACCAGGTGGAATTTTCCTCAACACCTAACAGGGAGATACAATGGCTGAGTAGAGAAGGAGGGGGAGGGTAACTGAGTAATGCCTATGTCATGGCCTCCAACCTTCCCTATCAAGTCAGAGTTTTGCACATTTCCCCTCTCCCTGACATTGTAGTTCCATGCTGTATTCGAGACCCTCCATCGGACAGCTGCAGCAGACAGAGGTCTGGGCTTTGAGGAACATATGTGGATGCTTGCTAGACAGCAGAGGTGGGATGAATTTGCCTTTCTCCGTGCTGGGATTTTCTCTGTTCCTCATTTCCCTTATCCCACTCTGGTTCCGTTACTGACAATGTTGCACAGAACCTTGCTACTCAATGTCATCCAAAGAGCAGCCACTTTGGCCTGTTAGAAATAGAGCATCTCTAGCTTAAAACTTACTTGAATCATAATCTGCATTGTACAAGAGGCCCAGCTGAGCTACTTGTACACAGAAGTGTGAAAAGCATGATTACAACAGTGGTTTTAAAATCTGGGAGAGTTGAGAGAGATTCTACCTGAGGGAGTCGACACCTAGGTCTCTCCTCAGGCAGAATGAATCACAATCTCTAGAGATGGGTTCTTGGTACCCACAATTTTTAAGTGTGTGGTTTTAAAAATGAGGACCAAATATGATAATCAGGCTTGGAAACTACCACTTTAGGAGAAAATCTAGATGTAGTCCAGACATCTAGGACTCAGAATCACCAACCAGCACCAAATTGTACCAACTGTGGAAAAAAAAAATTCTGTTGAGCCCCAAATGATTATGGAGGCCTTCAGAAGACACCCAAACTCCCTGGGGCCCTGGGAATGCTCTTTGCAGAACTTGGCAAAATATTTTTCTCTATAAAGTAGGGATATTAAAATATCTATCTTAAGAAGTTACTGAACACACACACCCTCTCTCTTACAATGAAACAAAGTTCTTTAAACTCTTGCTAATGTTGATGAACTGGATACAGTTATTGACCTTTACCTGGAATGTTCTTCCCCCAGATACCGACATGGCTCACTGTGGCACTCCTCTGGCTGTCTGCTCAAACGTCATCTCATCCCGATTAGGCTTTCCAAATTCCTCATGTAAAATAGCACAGCTTGCCACCATCACCACCACCACTTTTTATCCTTTTGCTCCTCTTCTTATTCTTCCTCATAGCATTTATCCTTGTCTTGACATTTCAGATATTTAATAGTTATCTCCTCCAACTAAATTTTCAGATCCACAAGAAAGAGACTTTGTGTCTTTCCCTTCACCATTATATCCCCATTGCTAGAACAGTGCCAAGCAAGCATACAGTTGGCATCAGTAAATATGAGGTGATTGAATTAATAAATGCACTTTGATGCTAATATCCCTTTACTCTTCAAGTATTCCTGATTAAAAGCTAATGAGTCTTTTCAATACCCTACCCATATAGTCTTCTAGTATGAAGGCTTTCTGACAGACTTCTGCCCCAGAGAGAACTAATGATCCTCTCCTTTGTCTTATATAATCCTTCCTCTTATTATGAGTCAGTATTATCTTTCTCAACTTCTCAAGAGACTCTTCAAGAGTGGCAGCCACTTTCTTTTTAACATTTTAAGTAATCTCTACCCCCAACACAGGGCTCGAACTCAGGACCCTGAGATCAAAAGTCACATGCTCTACCAACCGAGCCAGACAGGCCCCCCACAGGAACCATTTCTAATTCATCGTTGTGCCACTGGTCCTAGTGTTTGTTGAATGAAAAATGAGTGAATTTTTCCACCATGAAAGAGGAGCTCATACACATATTCAAGAAAATGGTCTGATTCCAGAGTTGTCGTTGAGGAAGAAGGGGGAAAAAATACCCAAACAGAACAAAACAGATCTTAAAAAGCTGTTGGTTTCCATTCCTGCATTCACAAGCCTATATCACATCTCTCTATCAAGATCAAAATGAAAGCCCATTGCCTTAATCGTGAAGATTGATGCCAGTAAGCTTAGAGCAGGGCAGAGACCTGACACTGTCGTGGGGACAGCCAAGTCCAGAATCATAGAGAAGCCAGCGGAATGGTTTCCAAAGCATTAGTACAGCCTCTGAGTCTCCAGTATAAGGGGCCAACTGCATCAATCTTTCAGCAGATCTACTGCTCCATCTGCTAGGAGACGCAGGCAAAGTCCATTTATTTCCAAGTGCCCAAGCTGCTGTACAAAATAACAAAGAAAAGAAAAAGAAAGGAGAACAAAGAACAGACCCTCTTTGCCTGCCATGCTCCTGACCCTGACAGCCTCCGCGGTCTTACCTGGGACTCTGTCAGGCCCAGGAAGGGCTCTCTGCAGGGCGGCAAGTTGGGGCAAGACGGAACACTATACCCTCACCTTCAACATGCCTGACTATCAATTCGAAACCTTCTATGACAACACTTGGAAGGACTGATGAAAATCTACTTATGCTGTTTTAAATTTGACTTTATCAAATCTTCTCATTTAAAAAAAAACTAGAATTCTCTTTCTTTTTTAAGAACACGGTGCTTTTAAAATCTTGAAAAAGTCCTTCACCTTCTTAATAAAAGGTTTCTACTTGAATTGAATTGTTTCTGTCTCACAGAAGATGAAACCAGTTTCTTCGTTTTTTTTTCATGTAGCCAATATTTCCTGAACTCTGGTGCTGGATACCACTTTAAGCTCAATATGGGGTTCCTTTTAGGTGGGGGAGGTACAGTCTAAAGCAGGGAAGTAAAGGTCTGCCAATACCACTGTCATGGATAACTTACTGCCGGCAAAAATTAAAGAAAGAAACGCACATTGTTTCATCATTAATTCCAAGATGCACCCAATTAGTGGGCTTCTGCTATTTATACACTTGCCACATATAAACCTTTTCCATCTGGTCATCACTAAACATGTCCTGAGTGCAAGTCACAAACCAGCCTTGAGTCAGAGCAGGGAGATCCACCCTCTGCCCAGACTGCTTGCGAACGAGCTGATGAACATTCAGTGGCCGCTCCCCATTTAATTAGTTCTGATGGGCTATTGATGTACCACAACTGTTTGTCCTAATAATGAGCTCCAAAATTAGAACGGCTGCAACCCACTTAGACAGCTGCCACAAAAAATAAGCATTTGAAAATGCTCTTGGTCAAGGCAGTGGGGTAGAAATGGCTGTGGTTCAACAGCAAATGCACATGATTATGTCACAGGAGTTTTATTTTTCCATTTCAAGCATAGTTAGCATACCAGCAGTGATGACCGCAAGAACCGTTACTAGCTGTAGACTTAAGGCTGCTGCTTCCTATCAGTAGAGCAAGGATAAGCATGCAGCCTGAAGTGTGCTAATCGTGGAGTCGATATAGCAACAGGCACTGAACAATTTAGGTCAGTTCCTTGCAATGTTTAATTAGACTAATATATCTGTTTGCAATTAATAGCAGATGTGACAAGCTAATGTGTCCATGTACAGACAAATTAACCTCTGCCCATCAGCTGCTAGGATCTGTGAGAAAGCTGCCATGTTTTGCTTCTATCCATCCAAGTCTAAATAAAACTGCAAGATAATTATAAACATGGATGTTATTAGAATATATACTTCCCATGAAGCACTGTCCACAAGAAATCCTTTTTTTCAAGCAGGCTTTTAACTACAACAGGAATGAACATCTGTGTTCCCCTTTATTTTATAAAATAGGAGTATGTTTTTATTTACCTGCTAACAGAAATGATTCTGTAATATTTCAAATGTGTAAAAGAGGTCTGTCTGCTCCTAATGCAGTTAAAGCTTATGTCACTGAAATTGGATGTATTCTCCTCAAAACAGAGATTTCTACACTGTAGCTGGAAGTAATGCCTACTTCCCTATTTTGAGTAATTGCAGTGATTCTGAAGGGGGAATCTTAGGGAACAAGACAAATGTTCACAGGGTAAGGCTTTGAAAGACAGGAATTCTGGGTGCTGATTTTGTTCGGTGGGGAAGAAGATTGGGGATAGTACTCAACGGCCTGTCATGGAGATTTCTCCCAGTCTGCCTACCCTTAACCCATGGGGGAAATCCCAGATGGTCCTGGAGCAGAGGCATCTAACTTTCTGGGCTAAGAGAAGAATGAGGTCCTGATTCTTGGTTCCTGAATGACTGGCAAGGGGCCCAAAGTGGCTGAAGGGCTTGCAAATTACCATCACTCATGGGCTCTAGGCTGGAATGGTAGAAGCTCTTAAAAAGATGCAACTTCAAGAAGTCCAACTTCCTCTCCCAGCCAGTGAGCTGCAGCTGGCTTCCAAAATCCTCCTGGCCTCTCTCCTGCTCCTGCTGGCTCTCACTGAGCCAGCCACCCTCAAATCTAGTAGGAAACTGGGGATGCATGGGAAATGCCCTGTTATGTGTTCACAGAATCCAACAACCTATTCTTACACTCCGCTGTACAGAGTTCATGTGGGCAAGTCTTGAAAACCAACCACACGGAGGCAGTTACTTACAAGGTGATTTTGGTGTGAGGAAGCCCCACAAGTCACAACTTCTGACAAGGAAAAAAGCCAAGCTTTGAGACATCAAAACTGCAGAGGGATATGGGAAATCAGTAAATGCAAAAAGGATAAAGCCCCTGGGATGATTTAGTCTCAAGAAGCGAAAGAAATGGGTTTCTTGAATATCTCTTTAAATATAGACAGGATTATTATTCAGCAGCTGTATCTAGATGTATGAACACTTGTCTACTGAGGATAGGACAGGAAACAATGGGCTTTAGCTAGGGAAAGAAAGGATAGGTATGTATAAAGAGGGGCTTCCTGACATGTGCAGTTATAAAGCATTGTAATGGGATAGTAGAAAGACTGTCAGATCCACTTCCCCACAGAATTTTAAGAACATGACAGACACTTCTTGGTGAAAATGGTTTAGATAAAACCTCCCTGGAGGCTGGAGGATGGATCAGATGACTTCTCTGGGGCCCTTTCAGCCCTGTGTGTTTATCATTTTAAAACTGGACAACAACACTTTTTCAGATAAACCTTACCTGGTAAACTAGAAGCTGTTTCACTACACGCCCCTCAAATCTGATCTTCTCTGTTTATACCTTGCTTTGCTCATGCCTACTTGACACTTGCTCTTTGGATATTGTGCTGGCTGTTGCAGTATGCTATCAGGCCAACAGACTCTATCACAGATGGATGGCACGTTTGCAAGGACAGAGGAAAGATGGTTTCTTAAGCACAGCGTACAAAGGCAGTGTAAGCTCCCTGCACCTGGAAACAGAATCACTAACAAAGCAGACCCTATTTTAACAATTTTTTTTTTTTTTACAGTGACTTAAATCTCATTTGAGACCAAAATACTTTGCTTGCATGGGGGAAACTTTCCATTCTATCACACGTGGTTGGTTTTCCTCAAACCTGGTGTCTGAGGAAGTCACACAGCCATTCACTTAGAGCATCACTCTGAGTGGCTTGTGCTGGAGACCGGGTGGCCATCCTAGTCCTCTATAGCACATGGCAAACTTGAGAGCACATGAATGATGCTTCACAATGTGAAGGGCTCTTCTGAAACCCTGCACTTCTCCAGTTCCAGATGGTTGCCTGTCTTCTATGATTCAGAGTTTAACAAAAGCATGTTGGCTTCCCACGACATACCCTAACAGGAGAAGGTTGAAAATTAAGGGTCTGAGATTTATGAGGCCAAGGAATTAGTTTAGGTCACCTGGAATTACCCAGTTAAAGTCATTTGAAAAATAATTCCGTATCTAAACTGACTGCCATCAGGAGAAACTCCGCTATTTTTTTTTTAAAGATTTTATTTATTTATTTGACAGAGATCGCAAGCAGGCAGAGAGTCAGGCAGAAAGAGAGAGGAGGAGAAGCAGGCTCCCTGCTGAGCAGAAAGCCCGATGCGGGGCTTGACCCCAGAACTCTGAGACCATGACCTGGGCCAAAGGCAGAGGCTTAGGCCACTGAGCCACCAAGGTGCCCCCAAACTCCGCTATTTTAAGTAGAACAAAACCACCAGCTTTAACTAAAGTCACCCGCATGTAAGATGCAGAGTATCTCCAGGGAAAGCAATGTCTGCACAATAAACCAGTTCATTAAGAAGTAACACTTTGACTTCTGCAGTTGGTCAAAATCTTAGCTCTATACATTCACGCATGCAAGAAATGTCACTATGTATATTATTTTGACTAAATTTATTTGGAGGCCCTATTTGGCATGGTGTGAGAAACAAAATCTCAGGTTGTTTCAAGTCTTCCCCATATCTCCCTGGGAGGTGAGAAGTTCCAAGATACTTGTGAGATATCAAAGCATTAGTTGAAAGCCTCTGGTCCGCAGTAGCATTGGTATGCATGCTGACACCCACCAACATGCCTATCATCCTATCTGGTCTTTGGTCACCCATCTTTGCATGTCACCAGTGCATTCTCCTTGTCCCTGCTGCAAAACTTCAGGTATCTGCTGTCTCCCAACTACTTCTGTCCTCCACAGAGTGAGTGAGGGTCATCACTATACTGCTCTCGTTTAGGCCAGGCACTCAGAATTGTTTCTGGTCCCTTTGGGTAGATGGGACCAGCTACCTAATTTCTGGGACCCAGTGCAAAATGAAAATGCTGGGCGCCTTGTTCAAAAATTAAGAATTTTAGTAGGAGAGCATCAAACCAAGGGCAAGGCGCTATGTGACTACACAGGTCACTCAAGAAGCCAGCCCTGTGTGCAGACATCCTATTCCTTTTGCCACACACGATGCTGGGTGTTAGGGCCGTCTGTTCTAAATAACCCAAGCATCCCTGGACATTCTGCCCTCACCAGCACTCGCTACAGGGTGGAAGCAGCTGGTGCACCTGATGCACAGCTCCTCTCCTCAGCCACTTTCCTTCTCTTCCCCATCTTTCCCTCCACACAAACCACCCTGAAGATGTCCTGAAGCCTTGGCTCTTCTCTATCCTTCTGAACCTATTTTTTAGGGTGGGTGACGGACCAGATCTACTTATGGCCTGAAATCTTCAGAGCTTGGACTTTTGAAACTAAATCCAATGAGCAGGCTATTTTTTTTTTAAGATTTTATTTATTTATTTGACAGACAGAGATCACAAGTAGGCAGGCAGGCAGGCAGAGAGCGGGGGAAGCAGGCTCCCTGCTGAGCAGAGAGCCCAATGTGGGGCTTGATCCCAGAACCTTGGGATCATGACCTGAGCGGAATGCAGAGGCTTTAACCCACTGAGCCACCCAGATGCCCCAAAGAGCAGGCTATCTTAACTCAAAGGCCTTTCCTTTAATATTACAACTACCATTTGCTATAGAACCTGTTTTGAAACACAAAAGCTCTGTTTTTCATTCCCTTTTACTTCTACCACACTAGCCTTTGCTGGGGTGAACAGTCCTCCAATTTCTCCCGCTGCTGATGGAATGAGGACAGAGCCAACAGGGAACAGGAAAAAGTGGCAAAGCAACTATGGGGCCTCAGTTTACCGATAAGGGAAGTTAAATACACTGAGCAAGGTCACACAACCAAACAGCAGAGCTGGGATGTCACCTTTGTGGTTTGCCTCCCGGAGTCTGATCCTTGATCATAATGCTATACTGCCTCTTATAGTAAGCACGAATGCATCGCAGCTCCAGTATTTATGATGATAAAGCAGCAACAATTGGGTTCCTTGCATTTCCCAGAAACAAAAGCATACACAGACCAACAAACATCTTTAAGGTACAAAAAAGGAAATTTCGTTTAGTTTGACACTTACCAGCTTGTCCCCAATCTTTACGTTAGATGTTACAACCGTAACAGAAAGTAGTCACAAACGGGACCTAATAGGATTGTCTCATTTCTTCTTTAACAGGGGTAGGCAGGCCACAGAGTAATACAGAGAGCAGAGATAGGCCAACACATTCCAATAAGGTCCTACACTTTTTTTTTTTTCCTTTTCCAGTTACTTAGCTACATTTATATATGTGTACCAGTCATCTTCAGGCTCTGTGGTCTTTCGAAGCCACCAAGCTTGTGGTACACTCTTCCAATAGGAAGGTGACATTCAAAGGGTGATTTCTGAATGTAAGCCTCTGCTCAGGTCACTTCGAGATCATCGTGAAAGAACATGAGCTGCTCTGGCTTAATCACATCCTACTGTGTGACTATGAAGGAAACACACAGCTTCTCTGAGCCTCAGTGGCTAATAGCTCCCACATAAGACATCAAATACAAGCACCTGGGTCAACATCAGAACCTGTAGGTATTCAGAACCTAAGATTTGCCTTTCTTCTTCCCACTTCTTAGATTCAGACAGTAATCCAACCAATGCACATTTTAGTTAACTCTCAGATGTTCCTTTTTAATGTGTCAAACACTATGCAAAGCACTTGACATCTATTCACTCATTTAATCCTCATAACAATCCCTTGAAGTAGGGACTATTAGCCACCTCATTGTTCAGATGGAGAGACTGAAGCACAAGAGGTTAAGGAACCTGTGCAACATCACACACTTACAGAAGAACCTATGCACCTTGGCTCCAGAATCTACTCACCTTGAATAAATCATTTTGTTTGACATGTAGCCTTTCATTCTTAGATGTTTTATTATCCTTATCCTTAAAGCAGGGCACACTACTAGATAAAAATACAGAGAATGTTTTAGTAATCTTAAGGTAGGTTGTCCTTCTTAAGCAAGACAAAGAAGCTGTAACACACAAAGTAAAAGACGAACTACATAAAAATTTCAAGCTTTTAGGATTTCCTTAAAGTTATAGGGCAAATGACCAACTGGGAGATAACACTTGCATCACATACAATGGACAAAGAGTTAAAATCTGTAACATGTAAATATTTCCATAAATTTATTAGAAAATGAGGACAATTCAATGAAAAATTGGTGAATAATATAAAAAGGCAAGCCGCACACAAACACAAATGACCAGTGTATATGAAAATAGGCTCAAACAAACCCATAACCAGTAAGGAAATTGAAGCAGTCATCAAAAAAATCTCCCAATAAACAAGAGCCCAGGGCCAGATGGCTTCCCAGGGGAATTCTACCAAACATTTAAAGAATCAATGCCTATTCTCCTGAAACTGTTCCAAAAAATAGAAATGGAAGGAAAACTTCCAAACTCATTTTATGAGGCCAGCATTACCTTGATCCCAAAACCAGACAAAGACCTCATCAAAAAAGAGAACTACAGACCAACATCCTTGATGAACACAGATGCGAAAATTCTCACCAAAATACTAGCCAATAGGATCCAACAGTACATTAAAAGAATTATTCACCACGACCAAGTGGGATTTATTCCAGGGCTGCAAGATCAGTTCAACATCCGCAAATCAGTCAATGTGATACAACACATTAAGAAAGAACAAGAACCATATGATAGTCTCAACAGATGCTGAAAAGCATTTGACAAAGTACAGCATCCATTCTTGATCAAAACTCTCCAAAGTGTAGGGACAGAGGGCACATACCTCAATATCATCAAAGCCATCCATGAAAAACCCACAGCAAATTATTCTCAATGGAGAAAAACTGAGAGCTTTTCCCCTAAGGTCAGGAACACAGCAGGGATGTCCATTATCACCACTGCTATTCAACATAGTACTAGAAGTCCTAGCCTCAGCAATCAGACAATAAAAAGAAATAAAAAGGCATCCAAATCGGCAAAGAAGAAGTCAAACTATCACTCTTTGGAGATGATATGATACTTTATGTAGAAAACCCAAAAGACTCCACTCCAAATCTGCTAGAACTTATACAGGAATTCAGTAAAGTGTCAGGATATAAAATCAATGTACAGAAATCAGTTGCATTTCTAAACACCAACAATAAGACAGAAGAAAGAGTAATTAAGGAGTCAATCCCATTTACAACTGCACCCAAAACCATAAGACACCTAGGAATAAACCTAACCAAAGAGGCAAAGAATCTATACTCAGAAAACTATAAAGTACTCATGAAAGAAATTGAGGAAGACACAAAGAAATGAAAAAATGTTCCATGCACGTAGATTAGAAGAACAAATATTGTGAAAATGTTTATGCTACCTAAAGCAATCTACACATTTAATGCAATCCCTATCAAAATCCCATCCATTTTTTTCAAAGAAATGGAACAAATAATCCTAAAATTTATATGGAACCAGAAAAGACCTCAAATAGCCAAAGGAATATTGAAAAAGAAAGCCAAAGTTGGTGGCATCACAATTCCAGACTTCAAGCTCTATTACAAAGCTGTCATCATCAAGACAGTATGGTACTGGCACAAAAACAGACACGTAGATCAATGGAACAGAATAGAGAGCCCAGAAACAGACCCTCAACTCTATGGTCAACTAATCTTCGACAAAGCAGGAAAGAATGTCCAATGGAAAAAAGACTGTCTCTTCAACAAATGGTGTTGGGAAAATTGGACAGCCACATGCAGAAAAATGAAATTGGACCATTTCCTTACACCACACACAAAAGAGACTCAAAATGGATGAAAGACCTCAATGTGAGAAAGGAATCTATCAAGATCCTTGAGGAGAACACAGGCTGCAACCTCTTCGACCTCAGCCGCAGCAACTTCTTCCTAGAAACATCGCCAAAGACAAGGGAAACAAGGGCAAAAATGAACTACTGGGACTTCATCAAGATCAAAAGCTTTTGCACAGCAAAGGAAACAATCAACAAAACCAAAAGACAACTGACAGAATGGGAGGAGATATTTGCAAACAACATATCAGATAAAGGACTAGCATCCAAAATCTATAAAGAACTTATCAAACTCAACACCCAAAGAACAAATAATCCAATCAAGAAATGGGCAGAGGACATGAACAGACATTTCTGCAAAGAAGACATCCAGATGGCCAACAGACACATGAAAAAGTGCTCCATATCACTCAGCATCAGGGAAATACAAATCAAAACCACAGTGAGATATCACCTCACACCAGTCAGAATGGCTAAAATTAACAAGTCAGGAAATGACAGATGCTGGCAAGGAAGCGGAGAAAGGGGAACCCTCCTACACTGTTGGCGGGAATGCAAGCTGGTGTAGCCACTCTGGAAAACAGCATGGAGGTTCCTCAAAAAGTTGAAAATAGAGCTACCTACGACCCAGCATTCGCACCACTGGGTATTCACCCTAAAGATACGAAAGTAGTGATTCAAAGGGGCACTGCATCCGAATGTTTATAGCAGCAATGTCCACAACAGCCAAACTATGGAAAGAACCTAGATGTCCATCAACAGGTGAATGGATAAAGAAGAGGTGATATATATATGTGTGTGTGTGTGTGTGTGTGTGTGTGTGTGTGTGTGTGTGTAGTGGAATACTATGCAGCCATCAAAAGAAATGAACCCTTGCCATTTGCAATGATGTGGATGAAAGTAAAGGGTATTATGCTGAGCAAAATAAGTTAATCAGAGAAAGATAATTATCATATAATCTCCCTGATATGAAGAATTTGAGAGGCAAAGCGGGAGGCTTGGGGGGTAGGGAAGGAAAAAATGAAACAAGATGGGATTGGGAGAGAGACAAACCATAAGAAACTCTTAATGTTACAAAACAGAGGGTTGCTGGGGATAGGGGGTTAGGGAGAGGGTGGTTGGGTTATGGACATTGGGGAGGGTATGTGTTATGGTGAGTCCTGTGAAGTGTGTAAGTCTGACAATTCACAGACCTGTACCCCTGGGGCTAATAATACATTATATGTTAATAAAATTTAAAAAAAAAAAGAAAATATGCTCGATCTCATTAATCAAGAAATAATAATTAAAACAATAATGAGATACCACTTTTTGTCCATTGGATTGCCAAAAAGAGAGAAAAAATAATGTGGAGTAGCAAATATGTGGGCAAAACAGTATTTTCATGATATTATATAAGTATAAATTGAAATAGCATTTTTGGAAAAGTGGCAGTACCTATCAAAATTTAAAATACATACACTCTTTCTCTGACTTATTTCGCTTAGCATGATCCTCTAGCTCCATCCACATTGTTGCACATGGCAAGATTTCATTCTTTTTATGGCTGAGTAATATTCCATTGTGTGTATATACCACCTCTTCTATATTCAGTAATCTGTAGATGGACATCTGGGCTCATTCCATAATTTGGCTATTGTAGATAATGCTGCTATAAACAACAGGGTACATGTATCCCTTGAGTTAGCATCTTTTGTATCCTTTGGGTAAACATCTAATCGTTCAAGAGAAAAACAAATAGCATATGACTTCATTCATATGTGGAACTGAAGAAACTGAACATGAACATAGGGGGAAAAGAAAAAAAAAAAGAGAGAGAGGCAAACCAGAAAACAGACTCTTAACTATAGAGAATGGATGGATGGTCTCCAGAGGGAAGGTGGGCAGGGATAGTTTAAAGTGGGTGATGGGGATTAAGGAGGGCAATGTGGCCATTGCTGCTATGAACATCAGGGTACATCACCCAGTTGTATATAAGTGATGAGTCACTAAATTCTATACCTAAAACTAATATTACACTGTATGTTAACTAGAATTCAAATAAAAACTTGAAAAAAAATTTATATACCTTTCGACTTAGCTATTGACCCCTAGAAGTCTAACCTATGGAGTACTGTGCATGTATACAAAGTTATATGTATAGGATATTCACTGTAATGTTACTGATTACAGTAAAAAAAAATGTAAACTGAAATTGAACAAAAGGGATTGACAAAGATACATCTCTGCAATTAAATAATACAAAGGAAATGGAACCTTAGGCACTGACATGGAAATATCTCCAAGAACGTTGTCAAGGAAAAAGAGCTTTCTGTGAAGTGAAATGAATAATGTAATTCCCATATATAAAAACCAAAACAGAGCACACACATGAACACACACACACACACACACACAGAGTATATGAAATTGCAGTATCTGTTATATTACAAATATGCCTTATATAAATTTACAGTGATGTTCCAAAAGGATGCACACTAGTAATTACTACAAAATAAATTATGCTCATGTGTGTCTCACAGGAAGAGCTCATGGATGTAAATTTACTGAATTCTTTCTCCATAAAGGAACTCCCTTTCAGCACAGTGCTGGCTAGTACCACAGCGGACTTTGATTTTCACTCTGTAACATTTTATATTGTCTGAATTTATAATAATAAATATACATTCATTTATTATTTATACAATTTCAATATTTTTAGGGAATCAAATACAAAGAAAATAAAAAACAAAAATATTGGGAAAAAATGTGCTATGGCAGCTAAAAATGCCTGCCAAAAATACCAGGTCCTAATCCCTGGAACCTGTACCTTTTACTTTATTGTAAAAGGGGTCTTTGTCAATGGGATTAAGGGTTTGGGCAAGAGGAGATTATCATGAAATCACACGAATCCTCTTAAGAAGGAAACAGATTTAACTGCACAGAAGGAGGAAGGTGAGAGTGAGGAGAGATTTGAAGAAGCTGGTGTTGAAGGATGGAGTGGCAAAGCCACAAACCAAGGAATGCTGGCAGCCACCAGAAGCTGGAAGAAGAAACACACTCACACCTATAGCCCCCAGGGAGCCCAGTCCTGCCAACACCTTGATATTTGGCCCAGTGGTACTAATTTCACACTTCTGGCCTCCAGAACTACGACATAATTTCTGCTGTTTTAATCCACCCAACTTGTGGTATTTTGTAAAAGTATCCACAGGAAACTAATATATGTACATTCTGGAAAATTTAGAAAAAATGCATAAACACACACAGAAAAAAAAAAAAAAAAAAACACTTGCAATCCCACTGCCTGGGAGTAACTTAACTTTTTGTGCTTCTTTCTAATCTTGCACTTTTAAAATGTGAATATATACATAATCGCTTTTGTATAACCTAGTAGTGGAGTTTCTGGGTCATATGGTCAGTGTGTGCTTAATTTTTAAACAAAGTACCAAATGGATTTCAAAAGCACTTGTACCATTTTACATTCCCACAGACAGTTCCAGTCCATGAACAGGTGTACAATCAGTCTTTTTAATTTTAACTCAGTCTAATAAGTGTGAATTGGTATCTCATTACAGTTTCAATTTGGATTTCTTTTTATGTGTTTGTTGGCCATTTTTATATTTTCTCTGAAATGTCTACTTAAATATCTTGCCCAGTTTTGATTGCAGTGTTTGTCTTATTATCGAGCTGGAAGATTTTTTTTATATACTCTAGATGCATTATTTGCCTGATGTATGTGCTACATTCACATATACAGATATTTCTCTCACTCTGTGGCTCACTTTGTTTTCTGAAAGGTATCTTCTGTAAAGTAGAGGTTTTAAATTTTGATGTATCAATTGTTGTCTTCCACAGTTTGTTTTATGTGTTAATAAAACTTCCCTGCCCTAAGTTTGCAAAGATGTTCTCTTCAGTTTTTTTTTTTTCCCGGAAATATTACAGTTTTAGATTTTAGATTCAGTTCTACAATCTATTGTAAGATAATTTTTGTGTATGGTGTGAGGTAAGGGTCAATGTTCATTTTCCCCCCCAAGGGGTATCCATTTGATCTACTAATTTTTTAAAAATATTTATTAATTTAGGGCACCTGGGTGGCTCAGTCAGCTGTCTGCCTTCAGCTCAGGTCATGAGCCTAAGGTCCCAGGATCCAGTCCCACATGGGGCTCCCTGCTTAGCAGGAACCTGCTTCTCCCTCTCCCACTCACCCTGTTTGTGTTCCTTCTCTCGCTATCTCTCTTTCTGTCAAAAAAAATAAATAAAATCTTAAAGAAAAGAAAAAAAAAGTCATGCAGGCAGGACTCTGACCACCAACTGTGTAAGTTAAGTCAACCTTTTCTGAAGATCAACTGTGAGTTTCTTATAAAAATATGTGCAAAAAATTTTTGAGACACCAGTTACTGAATTGAAATGTCCAAGGTACTTAGCCAAGGCCAGTGCCCTGAGATGGCAGGAATCTTAGGCATGACTGGCAAATGCCAGGGCTTTCAACCAAATAATATATACTGTCATTTACCTCCTTAAAATCGTTTACAAACAGAACTGGAAAATGAAAATGAGTTACATGTGATCCACCAATTTTTGCCTAAAAGCTTTCCTTTCCCCCATTAAATTGTTTTGTCAATAAAAAAAAAAAATCAATTCACCATTTTTGTGTGGGCCTATTTCTACAACCTACTCTGTTCCAATGATCTATGTATCTTTTTGCCAATATCAATTTTATCTTAATAAATGTAGCTTTATAGTAAGTCTTAGAAAAGTAAGTTCTCTTTGTTCTTTTTGAAAATTATTTTGGTTTCTCTAGGTCCTTTCTGTTTCCATATACCTTTTATAATCAGCTTGCCAGTTTCTACCAAAAAAGTCTGCTGAATTTTTAAAGACTTATTTGAGAGAAAGAGAGAGCACATTAGAGAGTGCACACACATCCAGTGTGGGGGAGAGGGGTAGAGGGAGAGACAGAATCTCAAGCAGACTCCCTATTGAGCATGGAGCCTGAATCGGGGCTCCACCTCATGACCCTGAGATCATGATCTGAGCCCAAATCAAGAGTGCAATGCTTAACCAATTGAGCCACCCAAGCAACCCACTCTTGAAATTTTGAGTTGTACTGTATGTGTAGATCAATCTGGGGAGAACTGCCATCCCAACAGCAAGTCTTCCAATCCACTTACCACAAAATCTCTTACATACCATTTATTACATATGTAACTCAAATATTCCCAAACCTAAACTGTACAACGTGTATATGCAAATTCATTCTCTCATTCATCCATTTACTCATTCAACAAAAGTTTTAAGTGCTTATGAGCCTTCCCCTCTTGTAGGTGCCTGAAATACAGTACTAAACAGAGACATAAATTCTTTGTTTTTGGGGTGCCTGGGTGGCTCAGTTGCTTAAGCATCTCCCTTCAGCTCAGGTCATGATCCCAGGGTCCTGGGATTGAGTCCTGCATCAGGCTCCCTGCTCAGTAGGGAGTCTGCTTCTCCCTCGGCTTCTGCCTGTCGCTCCTCCTGCTAATGTTCTTGCTTTCTCTCTCTCTCTCTGACAAACAAATAAAATCTTAAAAAAATAAATAAATAAAATAAATTATTTGCTCTCTTGGACCTTAAAGGATTACCTTAAAACTTATCACCCTAATTCCTTTCCTTCTACCCACTGAGGAGGAACTCTGGCCTTCAGGTAGTTCTGGGAGCCCTCGGGGAGTATCCTACATGAGGTCAGAAACAAGGTGTCTTGACCACATAAGAACACCCGCAAAGTACCACTGTCTGGTACTACTTCCCTCCACAGTTCACTCCTTGCTCCACTGCTAGTGAACCTGCCAGCCCAAACAACTCCAGCCCAGGAGCTAGTCAAGATCTCCTTTTGCTCAAGAAGAGAACAGGACAGAGCTAAGTGTTTCTACATCTTTGTCTGAAATAGATGTTAACTTCATCCCTAGGTGACAGACAAGAAAACTAAGGCCCAGAGATGGTCAGTGGCTTGGTTACAGACACACAGCCAGTAATGGCAGAACCTAGATTAAAATTTAGATCCAACCAGTGGGAGCTCAGTTGGTCCTTCCACTATGTATTGTTGCCTTTCAACCTCATGGATACAAATAAATGTTCAGATATGAGGGCATAACCCAGAGCCACAGAGAAAACGCACATCATCACTTAAGCAGGCTGTCTCCTGCCTGCGGTGAAAGAGACCAGTAGGTGCCTTGACCTCGCTCCCCAGAGTCTTGGAAGGACTGTCAAACGCAACTGGTCCTTTAACATCGAGATTCTTAAGAACCTTTAGATGGCCTTCAGAGGGAATCAGGGAAGCCTCTGAAAGAGCATGCCAAGGTTTCTGTGCCTGTTTATACAACATTTCTTGGCAGAAAAATTTGCAATTTCCTAAAGTGGTCCTGTCCTCTTCCAAACTGTTACAAACCGCCACACTACAAAGCCTATCTACCCTTCGGCCCTCTGCCTGGGACATGCAATCTGATTACTTACCAATGTTTACATACTGAGCACAAACAGGGAAAGCCAGGGCCAGCACTTAGTACTAACTAAGGAAGCAACAGAAAATACTAAGTGGTAAATGCCTGCTGGAGGGAGGAAGGTAGCAGGGGAAGAGAGGGAGAGAGATACACAGGGGTGGGGGAGAGAAAGCAAGCATGCACTACAGTTGTTGAGGGGAGAGGGGGAACATCGTGGGGTCCTTAGGGAAGACTTGAAAGAAAAGGCAAGCCAGGAACCAAAGGTTGAAGGATGAGTGTTTCCAGGATTTGCTGTCGGGTGTAAACAAGAATGAAACTCTTTGCTCTTGGGGCCAGGTTCAGTATCAGTGGGTTACCAGGCAGCTGTGGCCACTAGATTACCATTAAATGCAACTTGGTTGTTATTGTCCTATTGGGTCATCAGCATTCTGCTAGTAGCAGAGCATAAAGGGGTAAAGGAAAGCTACATTGAAGAGAAGATAAAAAGAACACAGCAAGCAGAAAATAAAATGCCTTCAGTCTATTTTGCAGACTCAAACCCACTAATCGATCTTTCTGACTCCAAGTTGAGCTACCACAGGACATAATATACACACAGATCAGCAGTAGCACACACATTTTAACATCATCTGGCCATGGAAAAGAGAGGCATTTTAAAGAAGTCATTAAATCATTTGGCCAAAGGAACTGCCCACAAGTCTTCATCTCCGCAGCCCAATCTGAGTCAGTCTCTGGTCTCTCCTATCTGAATTCCATTCTGTACACATGCGAGACACATTGTTTCACTCCAGCATCATGCAGACACACTTGATATTTAAAGCAGGTTATCTATTTTTAGTTGGTTGCTGAACATCTGTCGGCCTCTCTCCTTAATAGACTGCTCAGTAGACAAGAAGGAGAAGAGCAGTGTAAAATCATTTTGTTGTGCAATACCATGATTAGTTTTCTCAAGTTGACAGCCAGCCTTAACAAGATTCTCCTCTTCAGGAAAGGTTCTTTTGATGGATGGTGTCCCTGTGGCTCTAAACTGAATAGCAGAAGCAAGAAGGAGGTGAATTCTATAGTTGGAGAGAGTCTTTTTCCTGCTAACTCAGGTGTAATTGATAAAACCCCATCCCTCACATAGCCCCAAAGTGCAAGTCCAAGAAAAAGGACAGGGTTTTTTGGTTTTTGTTTTCTTGTTGTGCTTTAACAAAATTATCCCCAGTTCTGGTCTCTTCTGAATCTGAACTTGATTACAAATAGTAACCTGGGGCTGGCAGCCAAGTTTAATATTTCGCTGTACATTTTGGGGAAAAAAACCTCTCCAAATCTCAATTAAAAAACAAAAACAAAATGGCACTCTTCCTATAAAAACAAAGGAATGCAGCACTGGGAGAGAAACCCAGAGATTCAGGAAGGTAGATGTTTGATGAATTCTAAAAATCTTCATACCTAACAGTCGCAGTCACAGGAAAGGTCTTGATTTTTCTCATTCATCAATATGTAGAGAACTGAGGCAGGATAAAACTCAAATTTCTCTATAAAATACGCCCTTCTTTTACACTTTCCCTTTGTAAACAGGCCCTTTAGGCTTTGAGTCATCTGGGTAGGATCAGTAACAACATCACTTTTTTGGGCTGTTACAGGTGAACTCAGTGGATGTGTCTGAGAGAAAATACAGGAGAGAGGGAAAGCCCACCTAAGATGTCAGCCTGACAGGATTTGATTTAGGATTTTAAAGACATGACTGACCCACAGGGAGGAAGCAGAGCTTTGAAAGGAGGAGAAGGAAAAAACCCTCTTCATTTCCATCCATGTATTTACATTATATATTTAAATATATTCACATATTTCCATATCTTATATGGAAGCTTTATATTTATTTATATCCACTGTACCTACAATTGCACATGTGAAACGGTCCAGAATAAGTCCTGGGAGGTCTCATGGGGACTGGGACATAGCCGCTTTAGGAGACAAATGTTTCCTGTAATCTACTATTTACAAATCAGCACAAGGGGCAGCTGGGTGGCTCAGTTGGTTGAGTATCCAACTCTTGATTCTGGTTCCGGCCATGATCTCAGCGTCATGAGATCGAGCCCCATGTTGGGCTCTGCACTGGGTGTGAAGCCTGTTTGAGATTCTCTCTCACCCTCTCTTGCTGACCCCCCTCCCTTGCCAAGGGAAAAAAAAAAAAAGAACATAAAAAACATAGCTTCAGCAAAACCAACCATAACAAGATTTTAAAGTCCTAAAATTTGTAACGAAAATAAACCCATTTTACATTTCTTAACAATGGTAGCACATTTAGTTACAAGGCATAATTGAGCATAGGGAATAAATAGCTACTAAAAGACATTTGTGATGAGGTGAGCTCATATACTTCATATATGTGATCTCACATACAGATGTCTCATACCATGCTTTCAGGGAGGGGAGAAGTTAATGAGATGGTTGTCACATCTGATAATCTCATCCCATTACTTGTCATTTCATGGAACCTTTACAGAATCCCTACTATGTGCCACGGAGTATTCATTGGAATGCAAAGATGGGGATGTGGGCAGCTCTTGCTTTGTCATTATAGGTCATCCTCAGTTCATGGAATATGGAGTATCTTGTCCCAGAGGGTGAAGCAAGCCCTTCCCTGTCTAACCTCCCAAGCTCATCAGGGCATGTCTACAGCTGAGATGTGAAACACTAAAAGCAAGCACACCTTATCTTCACCAAAAATTATTTTAAATGGGTAGTAAGTTTAGAGTAGCAAGTATTGTCACTAATACGCAATGGAATACTGTTAGAATCAATCACGCCTACTCTGACATCCTATTTTTGCATTTTAATCTGCTTGTGCTTTGTTTTTACATTTTGACACACACCTTAATGATAAGTACCATTTTTTTTTTGCCACCAAAGGGCTCTCAACTGAACACATAAATACCGTCTCATTTAATCTCACAAGAACCACTTACAGTAAGTACAATCACAGCCATCTACATTAAAAAAAAATAAAAAGAACATTCTGGCAGCAAAGGTCACATGACCAGTCAGTAGCAGAGGTGGGACTCAAACACCATTCTAAATGACTCCAAAACTCTGGCCCTTTCTTTCTATACTCTACTTGTGTGTTGCCCCTTAACTCTGTCTTTCCAAAAGATCTGGATAGTTGAGGTGCTGGTACCCACTTTTGCCAATTCCTGTCTTTACTTCCCCCTTGATCATATCAGATGGTTTTTCCCTGCTATTGGCCATTCCCGACCATGATGCTATTTTTAGGATAATCCAGAGTCTACGAAAATAGACACACAACTAGAGTAGTTACTGGGTTTAATGAGGGAAAGATGCTTAATGTGTTGAAAAATGCAGATTTTTGATAAAGTTCATTTACATTTGTAGTGAGAAAAAAGCAAAAAATTTTAAATGGCTTGTGACTTTTTCACCCGCTCTTAGTCTGAACTTCCAAGAGAGCTTCATAATTACAAATGTTACAGCCTAACAAAAACAAAAACATAATAAACAGAATCTCCACTTAATAAATTATTTATATGCTAGCTGACATAAAGCCTCTGTCAGTAAGTTAGATAACTGAAAAGAGAAAAGGCAAATTGTTTGGGAAACATACTGCGTATGTCCTGATTAGAAAGGATTTTTTTTTTAAGTGACTAATTTTGAATTCTGTAACAGCTCATTGTGCACATTTAGTTATTACTAATACAACTGGTGATCAGTTGTAACTTTAAAAATATAACTGCAGGGATGCCTGGGTGGCTCAGTTGGTTGGAAGACTGCTTTCGGCTTGGGTCATGATCCCAGAGTCCCGGGATCGAGTCCCGCATCGGGCTCCCAGCTCCACGGGGAGTCTGCTTCTCCCTCTGACCTTCTCCTCGCTCATGCTCTCTCTCACTGTTTCTCTCTCAAATAAATAAATAAAATCTTTAAAATATATATATATATATAACTGCATACCTCTGTGACATAACCGTTCAGTGCATTCAGCTATTAACCCAAAGGCTGATGGTAACAGCCCAAGGTAAGGTGTAATTTAGCCATTCAAGGGCATAAGGTTTTCCCACTGTTTTATCATCTATAGATTCCCTGATGGAAATTGAGCCTCCAGTATTCTGGCTCCTATCCTCCTCATCTCTGATACTTATCAAGGGCCTCCCCCTTTCCTCAATCCTCTGATGCCTGCTAAGGGCCACCCCACCTCCCCAATCCAATTCTTACAGAATATCTGCTAGGATATCAGATTTATAACAGGAATTCCTAAAACAGAGACATAAGAACCCAGGTTCTGGGGGGATGAAATGTTTAATGATGCGATACCACTATCCATCCACCTACGAAAATGTGGACCAAAAGGAACTGCCATACTTTGCTGGTAGGAATGCATAATATTCCAGCCAACTGTAGAAGAGAGGTTGCCTTTTTTTTTTTTTTTTAATGAAACTAAACATACTCTTACCATGCAACTCCAGCGATGATGCTCTTTGGTATTTACCTAAAGGCGTTAAAAACTTGCGTCCACATAAAAAAACTGCACACAGATGTTTACAGCTTTACTTATCGTTGCCAAAATTTGGATGCAATCAAGATGTTTTCCAGAGGTTAATGGACAGGCTGCAGTACATCCAAATAATGGATTATTATTCAGTACTAAAAAGAAACAAGCTATCAAGCCTTGAAAAGACCTGGAGAAATTTTAAGTGCACATTACTAAGTGAAGGAAGCCAATCTGAAAAGGTTACATATTATATAATTCCAGCTGTAGGACATTCTGGAAAAGTAAAACTATGGAGACAGTAAAAAGATCCGTGGGTGGATGGGGTGGATGAATTGGTGGAGCACAGAGGATTTTTAGGGCAGTTGAAATACTCTATATGATACTACAATGGCAGTGTATGTCATTATCCATTTGTCAAAACCCATAGACTGCACAGCACCAAGAGTGAGCCCTAACGTACACTGTGGACTCTGGGTGATAATGACGTGTCAGTGTAGGCTCCTCTACTATAATGAATGCACCACATTGGCAGCAGATGCTGACAGTGGGGGGGTTGCTATGCATGCGTGGGGACAGGGAGTGTACGGACAATCTCTACCCTCCTCTCAAATGTGCTATGAATCTAAAGCTGCTCTCAAAACAAAATCCTTTAAAATAGAAAATCACATACATATATATGTATATATGTGTGTGTGTGTGTGTGTGTGTATAACTATTATAGACAACTACTGAGAAAAATGTCTTACTTAGATGAAAAGCAACAAAGTTAAGTGCCTCAAATGTGACCAGTTCTCTCAGTGGGCGTAAATAACAGACCAAGTTAAAGAGAGTTAAGTTTTCATAAATCCATATTTTTTTCTTATAATAAAAAGAGAGCTATTTTAAGTTGAAATGTCATCATCATTTTAATGTATTCAACCCACAGTGCTACTGGAGGGCAGGGGCCAGAGACTGAAGTTCTTTAAGGAGAAAGAACAGTTGTGTTCAGTACTGGGCACACATGAAGAGTTCAAAGTACCCCAACTGTGTTACCTCCGTGTTTATAGAACCGCTGAGCATCAACTTCTGTGTGGTTCAATTTCCTATACAAAAGCTGAATTACAAAACAAAGAGACTAATGAAAGGAAATCCACTGATATTCACTTGAAATCAAATACGTATAAAGGATAGAATAAAATGCCATCTTGTTAATGCTTGCTATTTTACTTCAGTAAAAAAAGAAAAAGAAAGGCTTTAAAATTTTCCTTTTTATGCCCCTCAACGTTCACATCTTGCACTAAAAGAGTTTTTTCATTTTCTCTATGATGATATAATCAAAGGAGAAATGTATGAGAAGCCCGATAATTTCAGAGTCTTCATTTCAAACCATTACAGCTGAATTGCATCATTTCCTTTCTAAAGATTGAAGCTCTCCAAAAATGAATAGATGAAAGGTCGCAGCTTTCTAGAATACTTGCTCACCCACTTATACAAATAACATATAATAACATGCATTCTAAGACTAGTTATTTTTCCTTTAGTATCTCAAAACAGTATGAATTGATCCAGCCTAGATCAGCTCTTAAGCCCCTCCACGGCTTGCCCATCACAATAGCAGGTCAGCAACGGGGGTTTACAGAGCTGCCTTGCTGAGCCATGGCCTTACCAAACAATGATCATCATGTGAAATTAGATTCTCCATCCAAAACAAAATTTTTTTGTGGCTGAAATTATGATTCTGGGTGCAGGCCTCCAGCTCGAGCATCAACATTGATGCAAAATTGATGAAACTTCCAAGTGAAATTGCATTGTTTGATCTTCACAGCCCTGGAATAACATAGCCTAAAGCTACAGTTTCTATAAACTTACTTTGCACAAACGACTTAGCCAGTATGGATGTATTGACATAGAGTGCCCATGAATGACATTAGGGCTACTTAGAAAAGAGACAAAATAACAGCAAAAAGAAGGCAGCAATTGGTTCTGAAAATTACCTTTTTCCAGTGAACCTCTCTGAAAAATTACCTTTTTCTGCTGAATCTCACTCAAAAATTACCTTTTCCAACTGAAGCTCTCTCAAAGTGCCTTGATGTTAAGCAATATTATAGTTTTAAGTTGAAAATGTCACAAGGCCATGGAAAGAAATTGATAGAAAATTTCAGGGTTCCTTGTTGATATTTGAAGCAGCCTGTGGATTTTTGTTCTTTAACACAGATCTTCTCTGCTGTGCTACCACTTTGATTTCTGTATTGCCAAAAAACAGCATGTTTCTAGGCTTAATGGCTTCACAGACAAGAGCATGAAGGTGATTTCGTTACTGCTGCTGAGGTTCTGTTACCAGGAGGAAATTGGTAAACAGATGTTTTCAAAATCCTCTCCATTTGCTATGGAACTTTTTAAAAAGTGCAGTAAATAAAATTTTGAATTTCCTTTATCCTTCAAAAGAAACCATAATTCTAGTTACTGCAGTATCCTTTTAGAAATCAGGCACTTGAACTGAGATTTTTCATTTTCCTGACAGAAGGAATTTTTATTTCTCCAGTCAGAAGATGCAGGAGAGGCATCACACATTCTGAAAGAAGGATGATTGGAGTGGACATCTAAGGACCTGGGTTCTAGCTTTCAGTCTACCTCTCGCAGCAGCGTGACCTTGGGCAAGTCCTTGTGGAATAAGGGAATGGACAGGATAATGTCAGAGCTCCTTCCTGCTCTAACATCTTTCCTCTTAGTCCACATTTAAAGACAAGACATATAACAGTGGTTACTCTCTGTTATTATGGGTGTTGCTAAAAACAAGTTGTAGAAATTGTTTTCTTTGCCAATTGTGGGTGTGACTGTGTATAAGCCCTTAAAAACCAAAGACATGCTGCTCAGTTGGGGCTGCTCTGGGTGTGATCTCTCCTAAAAACAAATGGGAAAGAAAAACAAATGGCAAAAAAATAAATAAAATCTTAAAAAAAAAAAAAAGGATATACCAGTTACAATATGTGGGGACTGAGTCATAGAGCCTTCCCTGCCACTTAGATGAATTTTCTCTTTCTTGCTTACTTTTTCTTCTCTCTCCTCCTCCTTTACCAATCCCTCTGTCCCTCTGCTTCTCCCCCCCTCAGTTCTTCTGTTCTACCCTCTACCTTCTCTTTCCCTCTCTTCACTCACCAGCCTTTTAACTTCTCCTTAGTACGGGCCAGAAGGACCTTGCTGGCAGAACTCAAGATTATGCATGATACATATTGCTGTAGTAGACAAATCTTTAATCAAAAAAATAAAAAAATAAAAAATAAATTAAAAAATTTAAAAAGCAGGGGCACCTGGGTAGTTCAGCAGGTTGAGGTTCTGCCTTTGGCTCAGGTCATGATGCCAGGGTCCTGGGATCGAGCCCCACATCGGGCTCTCTTCTCAGCAGGGAGCCAGCTTCCCCCCCCTCTCTCTGCCTGCCTCTCTGCCTACTTGTGATCTCTGTCTGTCAAGCAAATAAATAAAAATCTTTAAAAAAAAAAATCATGGAAAACAAGAGGCAAGACTCTTAACTATAGAGGACAAATGGAGTTACCCGAATGGAGGTGGCTGGTGGGGGTGGGGAGGATGGGTTAAATAGGTGATAAGGGATTGAGGAGTGCACTCGTGATGAGCACTGAGTGTTGTATGGAAGTGTTGGATCACTACATTGTACACCTGAAACTAATATTACACTGTATACTAACTGGAATTTCAATAAAAACTTGAAAAGAATCATGAAATAATTAGAATTAGAGGTATACTAAATGACCATTTTGGCTAAGTGCTTAAGAATCGATATTAGCTAAAATTAATATTCTGCCCAAGCTAAGGCTAAATCAATTTTGGAATGCAATAATAATTCTGAGTATTTCTACTTAAAATTAATTAGAATCAGAATTTTATTAAGATTTTTCCCATTTTTATTTTATTTCTTTTCAGTGTTCCAAAATTCATTGTTTATGCACAACACCCATTAACATTTTTAATAGTCAAATCTTAAAGGTTTTGACACTATAAAGAAGGAATAATAAATTCTTCCTTTACTCATTCCTGAATTGCCTTTATAGTCTTTATCATGCATATTGTGGTACTAAGTAGAGTCTGCTTTCAAGTGGCATATTTAATATTTGATTAACTGTTTTGCACAAAACAAAATATTTTTAGAAACCCTTTCAAGTAGCATTTTCTAAAAGAAACTGTACCTATGTTTCATAGCTTGGGAAAATCTTTAAAAATATTTCAATTATAGAATATGGTTGGCAGTCAGAAGTAATGATTAAAGATTTTTATTTAAATTTTTAGACTTCATAGATTTAAAATTATAATTGTCCTACTAATGCAGTTTACAAAGTCTGTTGTTTTGAAGTTTAAGGAGAATAAAATATTTTCGTGATCTTTTTTTCTCTGATGTTTTCCCCTTTTCTTCACATACTTTATATTCTTGATTCTATCATAGATGTTGTTGTATGTAATTTTGGAATTTGCCCTCATAAAACTTTAAGTTTGAAAGTTTGAGATTGAAAATTCTGATTTTAAATTCAGTCCCCCAAGAGGTGGTGAGTTTCAAAACATTACTTTAAAAAAAAAAATCACAGACTAAATAAAAGTAAATATCTAAATTTAAATACAGCTCTTGGTGGAATGTGGGAGAACTACAGCTCTTGGTGGGATGTGGGAATACAACTTCTATGGAGGGAATTTGGAATATACAGCAGTCCTACAAATACATATACCCTTTGTTCCAACAAGCCCACTTAAGGGAATTTACCCTTAAGATATACCTCCAGGGACGCCTGGGTGGCTCAGTTGGTTAAGCGGCTGCCTTCGGCTCAGGTCATGATCGAGTCCCACATCGGGCTTCTTGCTTGGCAGGGAGCCTGCTTCTCCCTCTGCCTCTGCTGCCACTCTGCCTGCCTGTGCTCACTCTCTCTCTCTCTCTCTCTCTCTTTCTCTGGCAAATAAATAAATAAAATCTTAAAAAAAAAAAAAAGATATACCTCCAACAAAATGAAAATAAAGAGTCACGAGTTTATTCGTTACAGCATTATTTGCAATGGCAAAATACTGGAAATTTCTAAATGTCCAAACATAAGATACTGGGTGAGTCAACTATACTACATATAAATGGTAAAGGACTATGATGCTGTAAAAAAGAATGAGGAAGAACTCTAGGCACTGATAAGGAGTGATTTGCAAAAGACTTTTCTAAATGAAGAAAGCTTCTATATACACACTACCTTTTGCATAAAAAAGAAAGATGGGCAAAATGCATTCTCTGCTTATCTTGAGAGGGGTGGAGAAGGGTGAACCAGAAAGCAATTAAATTACTTACCTATAAGAAGGGGTAAGGAATGAAATGGGGTGAAAATATACAGGAGGGAGTAACACTTCTCTGAGTAGACTTTTTTGCAGTCTGCCTTTTGGAACCATGTTTATATTCTACAAGAGTGTTTTTTGCCTGCTCTTTGAGCCAAAACTAGAGGACTTCTCCTGAAGTTCTCTTTTGCTCTGCTGATGACCACCTTTTGGAATTCAGGCTGTGCTGAGTTCAGGCAGGGTGATAACAAAGGGGGGAAAAGAAATCACAAACTGGGTGCTATTTCAAATTCTGATCTTCTTCCCCAATCTACCTGCCACTATTTACTTTTCAAAGTCCTGAAACAGCCACTCCAGGCATTCTGTCCAGCTGTATAGTTGCCCACAGAGGGACAGACCCAGTGGAGGGTGTTTATCTCATTCTACCCAGAACCAGAAGGGCTTTAAGTAGCTTTTAATATTGATTTTTAATTTAATTCAATTGTAGGTGGAGAACATACTCTGTGGTATTTCAGTGTCTTAAATTTTGTTGATCACTTTTTCATGGCCCAACATATGGTCTTCCTTGGTAAACATTTAATATGTACTTGTAACGAAAATGTATTCCGATGTTGTTGGGTATAATGTCCTATAAATGCCAATCAGGTCAAGTTGATTCATGACATGGCTCATACTTTTCTCTATCTTTACTGATTTGCTGTTGTTCACTTCTCCTATCAGTTATGGAAGTTATGGAAGACAGGTGGTAAATCTTCAACTGGAATAGAAAATTTGTCTATTCTTTTTAATTCTTTCATTTTTGGCTTCATGTGTTGTGAAGCCATGTTATTAGCATATTTGTAATTTTTCTGTCTTCTCACTGTGGTCTTTTATTCCATAAAATATTCATCTTTATCTTTAATGACAGTCCTTTTCTTGAAATCTATTTTTCTTCTTTTTAAAAGATTTATTTGAGAGAGAGAGGGCACAAGTGATGGAGGGGAAGAATCTCAAGAAGCAGACTCCCTGCTGAGCACTGAGCTCAGTGTGGGGGCTCAATCCCATGACCCTGAGACCACGACTTGAGCAGAATCAAGTTGGATGCTCAACCAAAAGAGCCACCCAGATGCCCCTTGAAATCTATTTTTCTATTTTTATTATTTGCTTGATATATCTTTTCTGTCCTTTACATAAAAAGAAACAAAGTTTGTGTCTCCTGTAGACAATATATATTTGAGTCTTTTTAAATTATTTTCCCGTGTTCCAAAATTCATTGTTTATGCACCACATCCAGTGTTCCATGCAATACGTGCCCTCCTTAATATCCACCACCAGCCTCACCTAACCCCCCACCCCTATCCCCTCCAAAACCCTCAGTTTGTTTCTCAGAGTCCAAAGTCTCTCATGGTTTGTCTCCCTCTCCGATTTCCCCCAACTCACTTCTCCTCTCCATCTCCCAATGTCCTCCGTGTTATTTCTTATGCTCCACAAATAAGTGAAACCATATGATAATTGACTCTCTCTGCTTGACTTACTTCACTCAGCATAATCTCCTCTAGTCCTGTCCATGTTGATACAAAAGTTGGGTATTCATCCTTTCTGATGGAGACATAATACTCCATTGTATCTATGGACCACATCTTCTTTATCCATTCGTCCGCTGAAGGGCATCTTGGCTCTTTTCACAGTTTGGCATCTGTGGCCATTGCTGCTATGAACATTGGGGTACAGATGGCCCTTCTTTTCACTCTATCTATATCTTTGGGGTAAATAACCAGTAATGCAATTGCAGGGTCATAGGGTAGCTCTATTTTTAATTTCTTAAGGAATCTCCATGCTGTTTTCCAAAGTGGCTGCACCAACTTGCATCCCCTCCAACAATGTAAGAGGGTTCCCCTTTTTCCACATCCTCTCCAACACTTGTTGTTTACTGTCTTGTTGATTTTGGCCATTCTAACTGGTGTAAGTTGGTGTAAGTTGGTAAGTTGGTGTAAGTAAGCTCAATGTGGTTTTGATTTGAATCTCCCTGATGGCTAATGATGATGAACATTTTTTCATGTCTGTTAGCCATTTGTATGTCTTCTTTGGAGAAATGTCTGTTCATGTTTTCCGCCCATTTTTTGACATGATTATCTGGTTTTTGTGTTGAGTTTGAGGAGTTCTTTTACAGATCTTAGATATCAGCCCTTTGTCTGTAGTATCATTTATGAATTTTTTAATCTAATTTGACAAGGTTCTTCCATTTGGAGTGTTTAGATCATTTACATTTAAAATAGTTTGTGAAATGGTTGGATTTAATTCAACCATTATATCGTTTTCTATATATTTCTTTGTTCCTTTCCTACTTTATTTGATTAACTGAATATATTTTAATACTCCATTTTAAGATACTGATTTGCATTTTTTCCAAGATTTTATTTATTTATTTGACAGACAGAGATCACAAATAGGTAGGCAGGCAGAGAGAGAGGAGGAGGCAGGCTCCCTGCTGAGCAGAGAGCCCAATGTGGGGCCTGATCCCAGGACTCTGGGATCATGACCTAAGCCGAAGGCAGAGGCTTTAACCCACTGAGCCACCCACGCGCTCCTGATTTGCATTTTTATAGTATACACTAACTGACACAAGATTTAGGACCCTTCAATAATCTGTCATGTACTGTATTCCTAGCCTCATGTTCTATCACTCTCCTCAGTCCTCTCTTTGCCCTATATTCTGTCCACTTTAAACTTATTTTGTCATCTTATAACCTTCTCTTGCTATTCCATGCCCTCTACATACCACAATATACTCATAAAACCAAATGAAATTATTAAAAGTAAAACTCTAGTCACTGTAGCTGGCAGAGTACATCTAATAACATAACAAAGGAAGCAAATATGGAGTAATGATTTTAAAACATTTTACCTTCTTTTTGCCTCACCTTACTAATTTCCAAGTATTAGTGGGGAGGTATTCTTGGGCTACTGCAGCACAATTTTTTGCAACATATCCATAAAGGAAAAACTATCTGGCATTGCAGGGATTGGCTTAATAATAAATAGAAGCAGAAATAGCTAGTTAAGGCTTTTGAAATTGAGCTGATTAAGGCTTTGTATCTTCAAGTGATCATAAAGACAATCTGAATTTCTCTGTGGTTAATATACTAGCCATAATAAAAGGAAATGGCCAGTCCAAAGTGCATTCATGTGGATCAACAGAGGACACAGAAGAGGATTGCCCAAGATGAAGCTAAAGAAAAGATCGTGTAGACATGACCAAGACTGAGCCATTTGTCACAGCTACTTCTGTCTAAGATCACCAGTAACTTCCTAGTAAAAAGGTTAGGAGAAGAAGCAAACTGTGGTTATAGCATTCCCTAATTATAGATCGGTGTCTCTATCTATTTTATATCCATATATATTAACCACAAACTAAAGTGTGTATAATCTTTTCCATAGTGTGGATTGTGGTATATCTTTAAACTTTTCTCTAAAGTCTCAAGTTAAAACAATTTTCTCAGATAGGTTAAAATGAAATGCTTGAATCAAATGGTCTCAATAATTAACACATTCAAGATTTTATTACTTAGTTTGGATAGACCAGTTTGCTGCACCCATTAAAGAATAATAAATAAGACATACTTCTAACTTCCTAACTTAGTACATCACACTTTATATTTTCTTATGTTGTTTTCCCCATCTAGTCAGCCTTTTCTTTGATTAGATAGCCACCACACATTTTTAAGACCCACCTTTGTGTTTTTGTCTGTGTTAGATCATCCATAGATAGTAATTTGTTATTCCTTCTTCCATGATCCCATAGCACTGTATTCTTACCTCTATCATAACTCTCATTAATATTAGATTTTTCTGTTTCTATTCTATTTTCCCCCAATCTATGAACACCGTCCTAGCATTTACTGCAGTGCAGGAAAAGAACAAAGAAAGAAAAGGGCAGATTAAGGTCAGAAAGGAAGAATACCATATTTTGTTCAATTAAAAATGAGCCCTTTTCTTCACATTTTAACATCTCTGAAATAAGACTATTCTTACAATCCTCTGTCTCTTACAGTCAAAATCTAAGTAACAACCATGATATAGCTGGTACTGCCTGCATGTGCCTGAACTTGGTCATTCTGAATAAAAACCATGTCTAAACACCTGCAAACCCACCTGGAGATCATTTTATGAAGGAATACAAGTCAGGGTTGTCTTAAAACTTTTGTTGTCACTTTCTGGTAAGTTTTTTAAAGGTTTAGCATCAGGGATGCCTGGGTTGCTCAGTTGGTTGGGCGTCTGCCTTTGCCTCAGGTCATGATCCCAGGGTCCTAGGATTGAGCCCTGCATCAGGCTCTCTGCTTCTCCCCCTCCAAGTGCCTATTTCTCCCCCTGCTGGTGCTTGCCCTCTCTCTCTCTCTCTCTCTCTGTCAAATAAAAGTAAAATCTTAAAAAAAAAAAAAAAAAGGTTCAGCATCAAAACTGTATCAGTAGCTGTAAAGAACGTTACAGCACCAATGATCTTGATAAAATATTATGTGGATAAACACTTATTTTTTAAAAGTCAAAAAGGGACTTAGATAAGTCTAATGAACATATAAAAATATGTGGAGCTCTTTAAGAATACCCTAGCCAATTTATTTCACTTTTCTTTTTTGGAGCACCCATAAGAGTAATATGTGATTTTAAAAAAGCATATATATATATATATGTGTGTGTGTGTGTGTGTGTGTGTGTGTGTATGCACATATATATATACATACATACATACATAACACACACTGTATATCTAAATAAACTTTAAAAAGCTCCTTCAGGAACCACAAATATTCTATAGAGAAGATACTTGTTTAGTTGACAATATTTTTGTTTATATCTTACCATCAATGGCAAGATAGATTAAATGGAATTTATAAATTTTATCAGCTTATTAATATTGGTTAACAGAATTTATACTAAGAGAAATTTTGCAAAATTATCCATAAGTGTTTGGGACCCCTACATGCTTCATAATCAATACAGACAAATTTTGTTAACTAAGAAACAGCCTCCTAAATAACATGGTTTCTATTATTATTTTCTTTTTTTTATGATTTTTATTTGTTTATTTGACAGACAGAGATCACAAGTAGGCAGAGAGGCAGTCAGAGAGAGAGAGGAGGAAGCAGGCTCCCCGCTTAAGCAGAGAGCTCGATGTGGGACTCAATCCCAGGACCCTGAGATCATGACCTGAGCCGAAGGCAGAGGCTTTAACCCACTGAGCCACCCAGGTGCCCCTCTATTATTATTTTCAATACCAAATTGTATTGAACTAAGTGGAGAGTCAGAAAATAACTTAATTTCCAGAGAAAGGATAAATGCTCTGAAGAGTTCCTGTTCCACATCAGCTAACATTGTTGGATTCTCAAGAGGGCAACATGACAGCTAGGAAAATAATACTTTTTTATTTCAACTATTAGATACTCTGAGCTGTTCTTATTTAATGTTAAAAGTCATATCATCATCATAGCACCTATTTTGCTGAATGCTTCCCATCTTAATTTAGTGAGAAAAACACATGACAAACACCTTTCCACAGAAAAACTCTCAAATTAGTAGAATGGACAAATGCTCTGGTTGCATCAGTTACATTTATGAATATAGCAGCTCTGAGTGATAATAGTAAGAAATATATTGAGATGATAAAGAGTCTTTCCAACAAGGACAAAAATCCAGACACTTCTTATATTCAACATGAGTACTTAGGCACTATTTTAAGGAAAAACATATGGGCCCAGGTGCTTAGACAAGACCATTCTTAGAGTAATTAATTCTATTTTCCAAAGCTGCTTTTTCTTTGCAACTTTAAGTAGCCATGAGCCTCTTTTCCCCCTTCTCTCCAAAACATATCTGTCAGTATTAAAAGTCCAAATGTAGGCTTTTACTTCTTTCGATGATAGAATAAGAAAATGCCTAACTTAACTTCATACTAAAAACAATTAGAAAGCTGTATAAAACTGTTGCCAGACACCAGATAACAGTTCAAGAGGATAATCCCCAAAAGAGAAGCAAACAAGGCAAGCTACATAAGCACTCTGGCAGACTGCTTAGAGCCATCTTTCAAACTATTTGGGTAAATTGGTTGTGGTACTAATTTCAACATGAGAAGAGTGGATGGCCTTCCCACACAATACCAAACAATTCTCACACATCAGCAGGATGTCCAAGAATTCAACTCAGTTCAGACATTATCTACACAGATATAGCACCAGATTCCATAGGTTAAGGTTTTAGTCCTGTAAGACTGCCCCATCCCCCAATTTAGATGCTAGTCACAAACTGGTTATTGCCTGTGCTTCTGTCCAACTAGCTATAAATCAGAGGTTCCCATGACCCTCCCCCTTGGGTTTGATTACTTCACTAGAGCAGCTCACAGAACTCAGAGAAACATTCTATTTACTAGATTACCAGTTTATTCTAAAAGGATATAAGTCAGGAACAGCCAGATAGAGCTAAATGGGGCAAGGTATAGGGAAACAGAACTTCCATGCTCTCTCCTGGTGCACGATTCTCCCCGAATCTCTGTGTGTCCACCAACCTAGAAGCTCTCCAAGAAGCCTTGTCCTCTTGGTTTTTTATGGACATTCCATAAATTAGAATTGATTAAATCATTAGCCACTGATTTAACCTCCAGGCCCTCACCCCTTGCCAGAGGTCAGGGGTGGGACTCAAAAATTTCCAACTCTCTAGTCACTTGGTTGGTTCTCCTGGCAACCAACCCCAATCTTCAGGTGAGGTCCAGAAGTCACTTCATTGACAAAACAAGAGACACCTTTGTCACTCTCAACACTTAGGAAATTCCAAGTGTTTGGGGAGCTGTGAGTCCAGAACCCTAGAGGAAGACCAAATATATTCTGGTCATATCACAATATCACAATGGGATGAGGGAAAGAACTCAAGTAGAGCCAAATGGCTCCACTAAATTTAGGAAACTGGAATTCAGAGAGGCATTTTAGGGCATGACATGATCAAATATAATGAAAATCCTAAATAATCCAAAATAAATAAACAGTGAAACCTGCAAAATACAAAGATAAAGGGAGAATTCTGAAAGCAGAGAGGGACAAAAGGTCCTTAACCTACAAGTGTAGACATATAAGGTAGGCAGCAGACCCATCCCCAGGAACTTGGCAAGCCAGAGGCCAGTGGCATCATATACTCAATGAGCTAAATGGGAAAAATATTCAGCCAAGGATACTTTATCCAGCAAGGATCTCATTCAGAATATAAGGAAAGATAAAGAGTTTCCAAGATAAGCAAAAACTAAGAGTTCATGACCACAAAACCAGCTCTGCAAGAAATATTAACAGGGACCCTTTGATGGGGAAAGAGAGACCAAAAGCAATAAAGACTAGAAAAGAACAGAGACAATCTATAGGAATAGCAACTCTACAGGCAATATAATGGCACAATATCTATCAATAATTACTCTCAGTGTAAACGGACTAAATGCTCCACTCAAAAGACACAGGGTATCAGAATGGATTAAAAAACAAACAAACAAACAAACAAACAAACAAACGAAAAAACCCTAAGACCCAGCAGGGCACCTGAATGGCTCAGTTAAGTGTCTGGCTTGTCTGACTTTTGGTTTTGGCTCATGTTGTGATCTCATGGTCATGAGATGGAGCCCCACGTCAGGCCCCAAGCTCAATATGGAGTCTGTTTGAGATTCTCTATCCATCTCCTTCTGCCCCTCCCATTTGTGCTTGCTGGCTCGCTTTCCCTCTCAAATAAATAAATAGATATTTTTTAAAAAGACCCATCAATATGTTGTTTACCAGATACTCATTTTAGACCCAAAGACACCTACAGATTAAAAGTGAGGGGCTTTCCCTTTATCATGCTAATGGACATCAAAAGAAAGTTGGAGTAGCCATACTTACATCAGATAATCTAGATTTTAAATCAAAGACTATAAGAGATGGAGAAGGGGACTATATCATAATAAAGGGGTATATCCAACAAGAAGATCTAACACTGGAAATATTTACACCCCCAACTTGGAAGCATCCAAACATATAAATCAATTAATAACAAACTTAAAGAAACTCATTTATAATAATACAATAATGATAGGGGACTTTAAAACCCCACTCACAGCAATGGACAGGTCATCTAAACAGAAGACCAACAAGAAAACAAGGCCTTTGAAGGATACATAAGTCTCTCTGGTCTTAACAGATATATTCAAAACATTTCATCTGAAAAGAATAAACATTCTTTTTGAGTGCACATGGAACATTCCAGAATACATCACATAACTGGGTCACAAATCAGGCCTCAACCAGTACAAAAAGACTGAGATCATACTACACATATTTTCAGACCACAATGCTATGAAATTTGAAGTCAACCACAAGAAAAAATTCAGAACAAGCACAAATATACGAAGGTTAAAGAATATCCTACTAAAGAATGAATGGGTTAATCAGTATATTAAAGAAGAAATTTAAAAAAATACATGGAAGCAAATGAAAATGAAAACATGACAGTCCAAAACCTTTGAGATCCAACAAAGGTGGTCCTAAGAGGGAAGTATATAGCAATAAAGGTTTTCCTCAAGAAGTAAGAAAAATCCCAAATATACAACCTAAACTTACACCTAAAGAAATGGAAAAAGAATGGCAAATAAAGCCTAAAACCAGAAGAAGGGAAATAATAATAAATAGAGCAGAAATAAATGATATAGAAATAAAAAAGAAAAAGAAAGAACCATAACAGATCAATGAAACTAGGAGCTGGCGCTTTGAAAGAATTAACAAAATTGAGAAAAAAAAAAAAAAAAACCGAGCCAGACTTAGCAAAAAGAAAAGAGAAAAGATCCAAATAAATAAAATCATGAATGAAAGAGGACAGGCCACAATCAACACCAAAGAAATACAATTTTAAGAGAATATTATGAGCAATTATATGCTAACAAGTTAGGCAATTAGGAAGAAATGGATACATTCCTAGAAACATTAAAAACTACCAACACTGAAACAGGAGGAAAGAAAATTTGAACAGACCCATAACCAGCAAAGAAATTGAATCAGAAATCAAAAATCTCCCAAAAAACAAGAGTCCAGAGCTGGATGGCTTCCCAGGGGAATTCTATTAAACATTTAAAGAAGAATGAATACCTACACTTCTGAAGCTGATCCAAAAAAATAGAAAGGGAAGGGAAACTTCCAAATTCTTCCTGTTAAGCCAGCATTACCTTGATTCCAAAATCAGACAATGACCCCACTAAAAAGAGTTACAGACCTGATGAACATGAATGCAAAAATTCTCAACAAAATACTAATCAAATCCAACAACACATTAAAAGGATTATTCACCACAGTCAAGTGGGATTTATTCCTGGATTGCAGGAGTGGTTCAATATCCGCAAATCAACATTATATACCACATTAATAAAAGGAATGATAAGAACCATATGATCCTCTCAGTAAATGCAGAAAACGCATGTGATAAAAATGCTTTTTGGTAGCATCCTTTCTTGATAAAAATCCTAAACAATGTAGGGCTAGAAGGAACCTCAATATCATAAAGGCCATATATGAAAGACCCACAGCTAATAGCATCCTCAGTGGGGAAAGACTGAGAGCTTCTCCTCTACAGTTAGGAACATGACAGGGGTGCCCACTCTCACCACTGTTGTTCAACACGGTACTGGAAGTTCTCACCACAGCAATCAGAGAACAAAAAGAAATGAAAGGCATCTGAATCAGCAAGGAAGAACTCAATCTTTCACTCCACAGATGACATGATACTCTACATAGAAAACTCACAAGACTCCACCAAAAAATTGCCTAGAACTCATACATGACTTTAGCAAAGTTGCAGGATATAAAAAAAAAAAAAGTGTACAGAAATCTGTTGCATTTCTATACACCAATAATGAAGCAGCAGAAAGAAAAATCAAAGACTGGTCTCACTTAAAATTGCACCAAAACCCATAAGATACCTAGGAATAAACCTAACCAAAGAGGTAAAAGAACTATAGTCTAAAAACTATAGAACACTTATGAAAGAAACTGAGGAAAACACAAAGAAATTGAAAAATATTTCATGCTCATGGATTGGAATGTCTTTACTACCCAAGTAATCTACATATTCAATGCAATTTCTACAAAAATAACATCTCTAGAAGCAAGGGAAGCAAAAGGAGAAATCAATTATTGGGACTTCATTAAGATAAAAGGCTCCTGCACAGTGAAGGAAAAAGTCGACAAAATTAAAAGGAAACCTATGGAATGGGAGAAAATATTTGCAAATGACATACTGGGTAAAAGGTTAGTATCTAAAATCTATAAAGAATTTATCAAACTCAATACCCCAAAAATAAATAATTCAGTTAAGAAATGGGCAGAAGACATGAATAGACATTTCTTCGAAGAAGACATACAAATGGCTAATGGACACATGAAAAAATGCTCAAAATCACTCATCATCAGGGCGATACAAATCAAAACCACAATGAGATACCACCTCACACCTGCCAGGATGGCTAAAATGAATAACTTAGGATGAACAACGGAGTGCGCAAGGATGAGGAGAAACAGGAACACTCCTACACTGTAGGTGGAAATGCAAACTGGTGCGATTGCTCTGGAAAACAGTATGGAGATTCCTCAAAAAGTTAAAAAACAGAACTACCCTACAACCCAGCAATTTCACTACTACATATTTATCCAAAGGATACAAATATGGATTCAAAGGGACACCTGCACCTCAATGTTTATAGAAGCACTATCAACAACAGCCAAATTATGGAAAGAGCCCACCTGTCCAACAACTGATGAATGGATGAAGAAGATGTGGTATTTATATACAGTAGGCTATTAGCTGGCCATCGAAAGAATGAAGTCTTGCCATCTGCAATGACACAGATGGCACTAAAGTGTATTATGCTGAGCGAAATAAGTCAGAGAAAGACAACATATGATTTCACTCACGTGGAATTTAAGAAATAAAGAAGATGAACATAGGGAAAGGGAAGGAAAAATAAGATAAAAACAAAGATGGAGGCAAATCATAAGAGACTCCTGATTGTAGAGAATAAACTGAGGACTGCTTGAGGGGAGGTGAGTGGGGGAGATGGGGTAACTGGGTGACAGGCATTAAGGAGGGCACTTGATGGAATAAGCACTGGGTGTTATAAGCAACTGATGAATCACTAAATTCTACCCCTGAAACTAATAATACACTATATGGTAACTAAATTGAATTTGATTTCTTTTTAAAAAGGAGTTTAACAAGGTCACAGGATAAGAATTCAATTTACAAAACTCAGTTTTTTTATTTAACCCCAAAATTATCTTTATATATAAACAATAAGACAATGAAATTTTTAAAATTACCTCTTATCATAGCATCAGAACTATACAGGGATAAACATAACTATAAATATATAGGGATAAATTTAAATATGTATCAGCTGTATACTGAAAACCACAACACATTATTGAGAGTTATTAAAGAACAGATAAGTAAATGGAGAGATATTCATGGTTTGGAAGAGTCAATATTCTTAAAATATAAATTCTTCTTAAACTTATCTATAAATTCAATGCAATCTCAATCAGCAAGCTTTTATAGGAACTAATAAGCATGTATTAAGAATTTATACAGAGGGGCGCCTGGGTGGCTCAGTGGGTTAAAGCCTCTGCCTTCAGCTCAGGTCATGATCTCAGGGTCCTGGGATTGAGCCCCAAGTCAGGCTTTCTGCTCAGCAGGGAGCCTGCTTCCCCTCTCTCTGCCTGCCTCTCTACCTACTTGTGATCTCTGTCTATCAAATAAATAAATAAAATCTTTAAAAAATAATAATAATAACCCATACCCTGTAACTGCTGATCTTCCAGAGTCCAGCTATATAAAATTCAAGATAAAACATGTTATCTCTTGACTCAGGAACTAAAAGACGCAAAATTCGTACAGGTGAAAATACAACTAGCAAATAACTAGTAGAAAATGTTCACCGTTGATGGTAGTCAGAAAAGCATTGATGAAAACACTGAGGAGCACTGAGGAGGCTTTTTTCTCCTGAAAATGTTAACAAAAAATAAAAGATAATTCCAGAGGCACCTGGGTGGTGCAGTCTGTTGATCATCTGTCTCTTGGTTTTTGCCTCAGGTTGTGAGATCCGGGTGGTGGAATGGAGCCCCTGGTTGGGTTCCATGCTTAGTGAGGAGTCTGCTAAAGTTTTTCTCCCTTTTCCTCCCTAACCCTCCCACCATGAGCTCTCTCTCTCTCTCTCTCTCTCTGTGGAATACATAAGTGAATCTTGAAAATAATAATTCCAAATGCAAGGGGAATGATATGCTCTAAACTTGCTAGTTACAGTAAAAACTGCCAAATTTCTTTCTAAAAATGTTAGGTAAATATGAAGCAAGACCCATACATTTTTTTTAACAAGGAGATTATTTCTAGATGTTTATCCTAAGGATATATTTAGATGAAAGAATAACTTAATGATGAAAGGTTTCACTATAAAATATTTTGTAATAGTGAAAACTTGGAAGCCACTTAAAGTCAAACAATGTGGAAATGATTAAACTGTGGTATGGAATATGCTATGAATGTACAGTACAAAAAACTGTTATGGTATCAAAGTGATATGTAGAATAAATTAAATTACACTGTGATTGCAATTGTGGTTAAAAACTTGTGCTTATGCTACTGGGTAATTACCCTAAAGATACAAGTGTAGTGATCCGAAGGGGCATGTGCACCCGAATGTTTACAGCAGCAATGTCCACAATAGCCAAACTATGGAAAGAACCTAGATGTCCATCAACAGATGAATGGATAAAGAAGAGGTGGTATATATATACAGTGGAATACTATGCAGCCATCAAAAGAAATGAAATTTTGCCATTTGCAATGATGTGGATGGAACTAGAGGGAATTAGGCTGAGCGAAATAAGTCAATCAGAGAAATACAAATATCATATCAGATCTCCCTGATATGAGGAAGTTGAGAGGCAACATGAGGGGTTTGGGGGGAAGGAAAGAAATAAATGAAACAAGATGGGATCGGGAGGGAGACAAACCATAAGAGACTCTTAATCTCACTAAACAAACTGAGGGTTGCTGGAGGGCGGGGGTGTGTAGGGAAAGGGTGGTGGGGTTATGGACACTGGGGAAAGTATGTGCCATGGTGAGTGCTGTGTAGTATAAACCTGGCGATTCACAGACCTGTACCCCCGGGGCTAATAATACATTATATGTTAATTTAAAAATTTTTTTTAATTATTAAAAAAAACTTGTGCTTATGAACAAAGGCTGGAAGGGGCTAAAGAAAATGCTAAATTAGGTTAGGTCAAAGACTTACAAATAAATTTTTCTATTTCCTATGCTTTTTGTAATATTTTAATATTTTATAATGAACTAAACAGAAGTATTTAATCTACTAGGTTATCAAAGTTTAAAATAAAGGAGTAAACAAATCACAGAGAGTTAAAAACTAGAGAAGCAACAATCCATCTCATTGTGAGGAAAGTATAACTTGACCTTCGGAACATCAAAAGTGATTAATTTGGTAGAAATTTTATAATACATTGTACATTTCTGGACATCAGATTCAACCCTAAGAAGGAGAAAGAGCTTGTAAGTTCCATTCAAAAGTCCTGGCTTAGAGTTCTGGCTTTACCATTTAATATATGTGCAGTATCAAGCAAATTACTTAAAAATATGTTTACCTATTTGTGCAAGAAGGATAGTGGTAATGCTCCCCTGACTAACACCTGATATAGTTGTAAGAACTATATGAGATAACATAAATGAAAGCCTTTTGTAAACCAAGTACTGGCTATGGGCATTTGTCACCACTGTAGCTTGGACCAAGTTTCTACCACACCAGCCTCCTCAGGAGATGGAGTCTGAGACAGAATCGCCATTGATATTCTGTGGCCACCATCCGCATAACTTCAAACTGGTCCAATCATGTCTAAGAATTAGCACTTCCATAAATGATAATTAAGAATGAGGAAACAGAAGGCCTGAACAGAACCTTCTCAATTTTCTTTGAGGAAAAAGATGAAGAAAGAAGACAACAGAGAGATCTTCTTTAGAACAGACCAGAGCCGGGGGTGCCTGGCGGGCTGAGTTGGTATAGCATGTGACTCTTGATTTCCTGGTCCATGAGTTTGAGCCCCATGTTGGACGTAGAGGGAGGGAAGGGGAGGGTGGGGGAGAGGAAAAGGGAAAGGGAAAGAAGGACAGAGCATAACCTACAATACGGATAATGAAACTTCCCTCTGAGGTGGATACCTATCTGACAGTGATCAGGAAGTAGAACCTACCACAGCTTCCCATGGGCAAGGGCAGTCCTTCTTGGTGACGCCATAGAGAGTGATCTCCTTTAATTTCCAGGACGATGATGCAGATGGCACACAGGGGTTTACTAGCAGCTGAGCAGAGGCAAAGCCACCAAAGGTTTGTGCTCAACGTAAATTCTTAACAAATCTTTAGACAAAGTTTAACAGAGATGGGAGGGGCTGAGTATCTTTCAGAACAGAAATCTTACAAAACCATGTGTAGCTTTCTTCCTCAAACTTTTTGTGCTGCAGGCTCCTGAAGGGAGGGGCTCTACAAACTGACCTCCCTTTTCAGTAGTATTTTAAGTCACAGCACCGCAACCACACTGCTTCCCTAAGAATTTTCTCGGCTTTATTTTATAATTGATTGCGTTCTCAGTTGGCCAGTGGATCTGCTCACCCCTGAAGGAAGACTAATGATTTCTGATTCGGTTGCCAAAGAGTTTCAGAAATTCTAAACACACTTATTTAACAAACATATCACAATTAGTGCCAAGCACTGCTCTAAACGCTAGGTAAAAATTAACTCTTAACCTGACAGGCCCTTCTCTCTGTGGAGTCACGGGGCGCATCCCCACACAGATAGTAACTATGGTGCCACACTGTCAACATCGCCTTGTCTGGTCCCCCCTGTAGGCCCGCCCACACACACACACACACAATGCTAACAATTCCCCACAGTGTGCTCTCCAGGGCTCTGTCCTGACGAGATGTAAATGGCTTCTCTCTCGTCCCCAGGGAGCCTGGCCATTAGAAATGCTTTCCTTTATTTGAATTGATCCCACTACAGGCAGAGAGCACATTTGCCCACCACTCTTTTATCTCACCTCCCTTCCTGAAGTTTCTGCCTTTCCCATCTGAAAGCCTGACGAGCATATTGTAAGACAGATCTGTGACTTCGTGATATGGATGTCTCGTTTTCAAAAAATCTTCAATCAAATTTTACTCCCTCAAGCCCTCTTTCTCTGCTTTCCATGCTTTCTTATTGGTTAACACCTTTCTAATCATCAGGTGTCCAGAACTGTATCATCTTATCACTTTGCAGGTTCAGCTTCCAGGTGCTGTTTACTGTGACTCTAGGGCTTTCGAGGCATTTCTGCCTTTCACTGGATAGCTCTGTTTCCCTTCATTTATCTCCAGGCACTTAGCTCCTTCCTATTTTCAACTCTGGTTATTTTCTGCGCCACATTTTTTAGTCTCACTGGGTTTCATCTATTATTGCTTGTCAATCTGTAATGCAGATAACACAGCAAGGTTTATAATTACCCGGTAATACAACTCCTAGGTTACTTAATTCTTCGAAATCACTTTAAGAAGTTAATAAATGCCAACAAGAACTAACAGTTTTATATCATTCATGATAAAAGAGCCAGCATTTATTGAACACTTCTATATGCCAGGCACCATGCTAAGCGCTTTCATGAATACTCGCACAGTAAATCATAATCTGTAGATGCTATTGTCATCCTCCTTTTGCAGATAAAGGGAACTGAGGTTTAGAAAAATTCAATACCTTGCTCGAAAATCGCAAAGCTAGTAACTGAAAAGACCGGGATTTGAACCCAGGCTGTGGACTTAATCGTCAACCTACATTGTTTTCACCTGGATTTAATAAGGAACGCAAGTCAAGAGGCTATTTTGAACACTATTACTATTTTGAATAATTTAAAAAAAATAGCTAATCGCATTGTTTTTAACAATGGAAAAGGCTTGATCGTCAGCTTACTCTTTAGAAAGAGTGCACCAGCTTCACCGTAGAGGGTTACCGTATGGACGCTGAACAGACACAGGAAGCATCAAGACTGGAGGAGAATTTCCGGAGATCACCTCACCCAAAAGGTTCATTTGAAAAGGGAGGACCCTGAGGCACCGTTATTTCACAGCCAAGCACGGATGGATGCCGGCTCTGCTTCCACCCCAAGGTCCTGCCTCCACGTTGAAGGGAAGTGGCTCCCGGGAGGCACCACAGGGACCATGCAGCTCTGGGCCAGAGGACCAGAGCCTGCTACCATTTATCTCATTTGCAGATGAAATCTTGCATTTCTGCCCTGCCCGTGTTGCTTCTGCTATCACCCACATGCCTGCTTTCCATCAAGGCCCAGGCTGGCTCTGGGCCCTATGCCTGGCCTGACACGGATGCTAGCTTAGCAAGGCTGCTTACTTATTTCCCTGCTCAGACCACAAACATGCGGCTCATGCCACGCTCCATCTCCTCGGCAGGCCGCACTCTCCCCTTCTCCACCCGCTGTCATCAACCATCAGTCCACTGAGACCCCAGCCATTTCCCACACAACCCCTGAAGCCTCTCAGACCACCTCAGGCCAAAATGATCTCTCCCCCCTCTTAAACACAGAAACTTCTATTTCCCAAGCCACTCATTTAGCACTTATCATATGCTGCTCTGTATTGTCTGTTTGGTATCTTTTATCTAAGAGCCTGGCTTGCCTTGAGGGCAGAGATCATCTCTTATTCATCATTGTATCCACCACATTGCTTAGCCTAAGGCCCAGAACAAAATAGGTGTTTTATAAATGTTGATTGATTTATTGTACGTGGAAATGAAAATGACTTCCTTGCTTCTATGGTGACCCCAGAAAATAAAGTCGGTTTTCTGAGACCCATGAGGTCAATGAGAAAACACTTTCAGAGCCTTCAAAAGGAAAATAATTTGAAGTACTTATGACTGTATGAACAAGTCTGTGTCTAGGACCTGTTAAAATAGTTAAAAATGTTTGACTTGTTAGTGGGTTTTAGGTCAACAAAAAACAAAAACAAATGTTTACAGATTTGGGTACTTGGATAGTTTTCATTTAATTTTTCAAACCAGGGATATATACAGACATGGCTTGAAAATTACACTGGTTACTTGCCATCAGAGTACTAAAACTAGGTTAAACCCAAAATCACAATCCTGAAATTCTCAATATGTAGTGCATTTATTTTACTGGGTTTGAAGATTCTGTTGAGATGAGTCAATGTATTTTCATGACCTTCCCCCATTATAGTAACATCTTAATCACTGAGAATCCAAAACTCTTAATTGTACCTGAAGAACTAATCTAACTTTTACATGTAAGACCTTGATTCAGAAAGAATCTTTCACTTATTTTTTTTTTTCCAACGTGGCTATACTTGGCTCATTGTTATCCTAAGATTGAGGAAAAGCTTTTGACTATATTTTTCTGATATCTCCTTATCTTTTATCAACAGACTGGTCATTTGGGCTGAGGTTGATTTGGTCGATATGCTGCACTATGTTTTGGTTGGAAACTACTGGATAAATGGCATCTTGTCATTGTCTAACATGTCTTTCACACCTATCATAGAAGAGTAGGAATCTAGGATTAGAAGGATTAGAAATCAACTCATCCAGTTCTTTTGTAGGAAAAGATGGAAACCAAGATTAGATAACTTGCCCAAAGCCACACATTTCTTCCTGACAACAATCAATAAAGTACTTATTTTTGTTATAATCTCTTTGTTACCTAATAATTAGCCCGATCAGCAATAAACTTTAAATATGTTTTGAAGATTATTCTCTGGTAGAATGGCACTCTGGGTAGAATACAGAAATAATAATAGAAGTCATCTCAATTCACAGATAAGGAAACTCTCTAATAACAAAGACAGGCTTCCAAAGTGTGCCGAGCAGGGGTTGAAGAGCCATGTGATGGCTTCAGGGGTTCCCACCCTGCTGAGAAAAGACCAACCTAGAAATCAGGTTTAGTTTGTCTTCAGCATCCCCCACCTCCCTTTCTGTGGTCCTTTCCCTCTCACTGCTGGCTTCTCTTCTCCTTACTCCCTATTTCAGATGTTCTATGTACAAACTTCCCTCTATCAAAGAAGAAATTAAGCATTCACTTATTTAGTGTAGATTAATTTCAACCTATTGTTTTAACCAGACTTTTCCATCTTAAGTGAGTCTTGGTGATTCTTACATCATCAAGCAAATGGAAGAATGTTTTGGGACTTCCTAAAATTATACCTATGGCCAGTGAGGAATCCAAAGTTGATTTAGCTATATGTAGGCATTAAATAAGGACCCATCAGAGGAATAATCTATCCTTTCCCTACCCCTGGCCCTTTAGATGGCAACTTCCTCCTTGGAAGGATAAAAGAGATCTGGTGACCATTCCTAAGAGTGGATTGAGGTAGAAGAACTTATGTCCCATTGTCATAAGCATCTCCTAGATATGAATTCAGTCTTCCCTTGACTCAGGTCTTTTTGGCAGGCAGATTTTCTCCTACTGCCTCCCCATCAACTAAGCTAATTATAAGTCAGCTGTCCACCAATCCCCATTAACTTCTCATCTATTTTCCAAATCACATTTTGCACTTTCTAGCTTATATTATAATGATTACAGTAATAGTTTTAGGACATGATCACCATACCTTTTCCATCATTCTGGAATGAAATACATGCTACATCTATTACTTCCACCATGGTAACAATTTCTGACAATATGATGTAACATTGGAGAATATGTCTTCACTCACAGGTATTATTTTATTGTATCTTGTAATTAAGGTCACGAAATTTACATGACTACTATATAATGTGCATTTGTAATCCTAGTAACACACTTTTTAATACTTTACAGTTCACACTGATTACAATTATTTTACAACTTACAATGATTCTTTGAGATAGAGGAGGGAAAGCAATTATTATTATCATGCCTATTTAACAGTTAAAAAGACTGAGATTCTATCATTTGCTTGGCCGTACTGGCCCCTCTACTTTTTCTAGTTCTCCTGGAAGGGAAAAGAGAAGAAACTACCATTTGGTGATCAACCATAACGTGTTAGGCACCAGGTCAGAAGCTTTTTACCAATAATATCTTAAGCAACTTGCCCAGTTTCCAATGGCTAGTCAATATGGAGATGGACTCTCTTCTTTCTTCCCTGATCCTCAACCTCATGACTAATCATCTGAACAATGGTCTCACCTACTCCTTTGGTTCCTCTTACACTTCAGTATTTCCCCTTATCACTTAGTGAAGTCCAAAACCTTTCACCATTGAAATTTACTTTCTCTGCTTCCATACCCAGGCTTCAGTTGGTTACTTGAGAAAAACCATAAAACCACACATGCGTGTTCTCTAAATATGCCTCTGCCCTGCCTCTTTATTTATTCTTGGGCAGCTCCTCCTTAGTTCTTCCCACAGTTATTTTCCTCTTTGTGACTCACATTGCTTTCACTCAACACATCATCAGAGTCCCTCTGTAGCACAAAAATGAAGCCATCATTCATTGTCTTCCTCAGCTTCCAGAATACCTAACTACAAATTTAAACAGTGCTTCTCCCCTTCTTTCTTCCTTCCAGTTTCAGACGATATGTCCCTCCTCTTACTCTAGAATAAATCCATTTGTTCTTTTGACCCATTTTATTCTCAGAATTCTTGGGATTCTTAGTTTTATCCCACCGAGGACCCTTACCCCTTGGTCCTCAAACAAATTCAGATTTTTTACATTTTGAGAAAAACATTAGCCTCTTAGCCTCAAGATTTTCTTGTTACCATAAAACCTCCTTTTCCTCTTGCCAACTAAACCCATAAAAAAATACAAAACAAAAATCTACTTTACAGTTACCATATCTTGAATTTATACTCAGTTCATTGCAATTTCATTGCGTTCCCCCAACCTCACTGCTGAAATCTTTCCCTACAGCAACCAAATGTATCAAGTGGGGCTATTCTCACTCAGCTCACTACTTCCCTGATTCTACACAACTCTTTGCTGAAGAGAAGAGGTCCAGTTAGAACTACACAGGGTTCCCATGTAAGCAGGAAGGCTTATGCAGCTATCTCTTTCTCTTATTCCCTGGTATCAGACAACTTCACAGCCTTCTCTAACACTAAGATTAATTTACTTATTAAACATGGCCATCCATTCATTCTCTCCCTCTCTCCACATCCCAGAGATTTATCCCACCTTTACCATAGTTGATATGTATGATTTATAAATTTTAATACTTATCAAATCTACTAATGCTGAATATAAGGAAGGACACCAGTGACATCCTTGTTGCCAAAATATTCAAAGAGGTCATGTTCACTTGGATGCCCATACTCTTTTAGCATGACTCGTGACTGGAGATATAACCATCCACTCAGTCAACAAAGCCTAAAATTCCAAGTCATTCTTGACTCCTCTTCTTTCCTTCAGCTCCAACAAGTCAATCATTGAGAACAGTCAATATTACCTCCAAAATTCTTGTGAAGTCTGTCACTTACTCTCTAATTCAATTACCAATTATCAAAGTGCTAGAATAACTCTGTACAACTTTTCCCAGTGGTTCTCCACCAAGGCAACTGTGCCCCCCCAGGGGACTCTTGGAAACCCTGAAGACATTTTTGGTTGTCACACCTGGGAATGGGGAGTGGGTATTTCTAGTATCCAGTATAAAATATTGCAAACATCCTACAATGCAGGGGACCCCCCAAACACACACACACACACACACACAATACAGAACTGTCGGTCCCCAAATGTTAATGGTATCAATATCAAGAAATCTTTACCCAGCCCATGTCAACAGCCTCTTACAGGTGTTTCTTCATTCAAGTTTTCCTTCTTATATCTATCACACAAAGCCCTAGTGTGATTTATCTAAGATGGAAATCTGTCCACACAACTATCCTGCTTGCAACTCTTCATTATTCCTCCTGGATAAGGCTCACCCTGTGCAGCTCTTTACTTAAATCTCCCCACCTTCTAACTCTCCTTACCCTCTTTACTATCCAACAATAATAAAATGCTTTTAGATTTCCCACCTAGTTCATGGCTTTCTTATCTGTATTCATGATGTTTCTCTCTTTGAAATGCTTTTTTTATTCCTGCTCTCCCTTATCCTTCTAACTCCTTTCCCTCTTTAAGACTAAGCCCACACAACATTTCCCTCAAGAAACCCTCTATGGGCTTTCCTTCCCCCACGCACTGGGCTGTAGGCCACTTCTCCATATTTCCAAAATAGCTTGTACCAACATGAGTTTAATCACCAGGCTTATCATACTGCATATCAGTTTCTGGGTTTTGATCCACCTCCATTTAGACTAAGTTGCCTGCAGGAGAGTCTATAAGTGCTGTATCTTGTACATGTTTTTAATATGGCACACAGTAGGTGCTTAAAGAAAAAATAATCGATGTTAACTTACGTTGACATAGAGTTTCACACTTTTCAAAATTCTTTCTCATGTAAAATCTCATTTGATTCTTAGAATTCTGTAAGAGGATGTAGCTGGGACAGACACAACAATACCAGTTTTATGTATAATTAAACTGGGGCTCAGAAGTTGAAGTCACTTACCCAGAGTGACCTGGTTTCTAAGTGGCAGAAATGACAATGGGATCCAGATCTTTTGTGTCATGTCCCATGCCATTTCCAGCATTTTGGACTAGTTGGCCTCACACACATACCTCTCCACCGCCACCACCACTACCAGCACAGGAAACACATACACTTATATATTTGTGCATGCATATTTATACTTGTGAAGTTATTGTATTTGTATATGTGTATACATAAATATGGCTTATATAAGTCTTTACTGTCTAAACATATAATACATTCATATGTATGTATATACATATACATCAATATAAAATCTATGTGATTATATACATATACCCTAACTCTCCCTTTGTAATTCTTACAATTTTTTTTTTCAAAGATTTATTGTGTTTTTATTTGAAAGGAGCAAGCACACATGTGGGTGGGGGAGGGGGCAGAAGGAGAGAGAGAGAGACTCTCAAGCAGACTCCCACTGAGTGCAAAGCCCAGTACAGTCTGGATATCACAACTCAGAGATCACAACCTGAGCTGAAAACAAGAGTCAGAAGCTTAATCAACTGAGCCACCCAGGTACCCCTATAATTCTTATAATTCTTGATCATAGCATTCATTTCCTTCATAACTCATTCTAAGTTACTCTGGAAAATAGTTAACAAGGCACATCTTTAGGAAAAAAAAAGATATAGAGAGTACCAGATGATGAAAATTGGCAAGTCATCTGTATTTGGTCTGGCTTACTTAGAGACACATTCTCATGTTCATTCCATTTATCCTTCTGAGAACAGTGTACCACCACATGACCTGAGATGCAAATAGACAGGAGGAGACCATGGACTTCACGGACACTGTCTAAGCCTCACAGAGATAACTATATACAGCTAAATGAATGTCTCACCCCTTTAAGAAAGTGCAATTTTTGTGCATGTGTGATAAAAAATCCAACTTCTGTTGGACTAGTATCTAGTCCCTAAATGAAACAGACCCATTCCTCCATGATGACGGGTATTGAACAGATTTTTTTCCCTTTTGTGAACTCACCACTGGTACTCCTTAGGTTCAAAAGTGCAACTGCATACAAGCAAGATGCTGGAGAGGAACTGTCAGATGTTTCTAGTAGCGGAAACAGACCCATGTATGATATTGGAAGAGGATGCTTTGGGTTTTTTTCTAAAAGCCTGGTTAGGTCAGTAAACTGCAAGGAAGCTTTACAAAATAACTTTAATAACTGTATCGGACATGATCATCTGCTGGGAGCCTTAACTATGTAACAGTATTAACTAAACACAGGTATTTTTTAAAATGTGGGGGACAAAATGTCAACAGTGCAATACATATATGGTAACAAAAAATCAATGTACTTAAAGCAACTGCAAGGCAAGTAGTGGAAAATATTTTCAGACAAATTTAATTATTATATGTACTCCCGAGGTGCTGAGAATGGTTTAGTATCTTGCATATTGTGTATGTTTTTATCTGTTCATAGAGACTAAGGAATGAAGCAGCCATTAATTCCAAAGGAAAATGGCTTAATTAATCAATAACACAATGTTTTCCTATGGGTAGAGAATGTAGATTCTGGATTTTAAGGATGAGTCTTAGATCCCAAAATGTCTCCAGTGAAACAGTTTCAAATTTAAGTTTCCCATTTACCCCCAATATTTTAAAAATGTCATTGACTCTTCTCATGAGAATTCACCTACATTATGATTTTTGCTTTTAGTTATGACACACAGTAGTTGCTATTTTCAGTGTAGGCAAGCTGATTTTTTTTTAACTTTTTAAAAATTAACATCTAATGTATTATTTGTTTCAGGGATACAGGTCTGAGCATCATCAGTCTACACAATACACAGCACTCCCCACAAAACATAGTGCCCCCTCAACATCTATCACCCAGACACCCCATCCCTCCTACCCCCTTCCCCTCCAGCAACCCTCAGTTTGTTTCCTGAGACCAAGAGTCTCTTATGGTTTTTCTCCCTCTCTGGTTTTGTCTTTTTTCATTTTCCCCTCCTTTTGCCTATGATCCTCTGTCTTGTTTATCAAATTCTTCATATGAGTGAGATATGATAATTGTCTTTCTCTGACTTACTTCCCTTAACATAATAGCCTCTAGTTCCATCCATGTCATTGCAAATGTCAAGGTTTCATTTTTTGATGGCTGCATAATATCTCACACACACACACACACACACACACACACACACACACACACATATATGTGTATATCACATCTTCTTTATCCATTCATCTGTCGATGGACATCTAGGCTTTTCCCATAGTTTGGCTATTGTGGACATTGCTGCTATAAACATTCAGATGCAAGTGCCCCTTGGGATCACTGCATTTGTATCTTTGGGGTAAATATCCAGTAGTGCAATTGCTGGGTCATAGGGTAGCTATTTTCAACTTTTTGAGGAACTTCCATACTGTTTTCCAGAGTGGCTGCACCAGCTTGCATTTCCACCAACGGTGTAGGAGGGTTCCCCTTTCTCTGCATCCTCACCAACACATGTCATTTCCTGACTTGTTCATTTTAGCCATTCTGACTGGTGTGAGTTGGTATCTCAGTGTGGTTTTGATTTGTATTTCCCTGATGCCGAGTGATGTGGAGCACTTTTTCATATGTCTGTTGGCCATTTGGATGTATTTACATTTACATTACATTTCTGCAAAGAAATATAAAGAACTTATCAAACTCAACACCCAAAGAACAAATAATCCAATCAAGAAATGGGCAGAAGACATGAATAGGCAAGCTGATTTTAAGAAAACTTGTAAGTCTCACATATAAAACTCAAATACATTAAAGAATATTTTAATTAGTAGAACATTTTCAGTTGACAAAATAACACCCCTTAGAGTTGACTCTAAAAGCATTTAAATCTACAATTATAAAACTAATGTTAGACATAACTTAGGTTACACTTAGGTTAGACATTTTCAGGATACAAGAATTTTTACAAAATAAAGTGCACTTATCTATTGACTTACTTCTTCCCAGACTCAGAGGTCTTAGTATTAAATATACCAGCAGATTTGATACAATCCAGAATGGCTTGAAAGGGGGAAGTGATACATTTTTGCCCTTCTCACTAAGCTGAAAGCCTGTGTGCTCTATTAATTCTTTTAAGGAAGAAGTGGTGGCTAACTGGATATTCAATTCAACCACTTCCAGAACTAACACTCATAAGCAGGAACAAATGGTTTCAATAAGACTAGATGGCCTAAGATGAAGGCCTAAGACAACTCACACCAGTAAGGTAACGTACGATACTGGCATTTCATGAAGTATGCTGTTTGGTCTTAGAAAGTATGTCTGTAGAATGTTTTATTATTCAACTGTGGGTTGAGTCCTTCATTCAACAAGCATTTACCAAGCACCTGCTCTAACCCATGCACTGTTCCAACTAGATGTTGAGGCCTAATACTGCATAAGACAGAGCCACTTCCTCAATGAGGTCTCGGTGCACCAGAGAAGACAGACTGGCAGAGACAGGTAACTTGTAACTTCATGGTAAGGTCTATAACAGGTATGTGAATAAAGAACCATGGCACCACTGGGACAAGAAACAAGTGTGATCTGAAGCGGCACCAGTGCCCCAATGTCTAGAGCAGCAACATCCACAATAGCCAAACTATGGAAAGGTCCAGATGTTCATTGACAGATGAATAAAGCAGATGTTGTATATGTATATGTATATGTATATGTATATGTATATGTATACGTATGTATGTGTATATATATATACACACACACACATACACATATATATTGAATAGAATAGAATACTATTCAGTCATCAAAAAAATTAAATCTTGCCATTTGCAACAACATGGATGGAACTAGAAGGTGTTATGTAAATGAAATAAGTCAATCAGAGAAGGACAATTATCATATGATTTAGCTCATATGTGGAATTTAAGAAACAAAACAGAGGAACATAGAGGAAGAGATTTAAAAAAATAAACTAAGATGAAATCAGAGAGGGAGACAAATCCATAAGAGAACCTTAATCATAGGAAACAAACTGAGGGTTGCTGGATGGGAGAGGAGAGGGGGCATGGGGTAACTGGGTAATGGGTAACAAGGAGGGCACATGATATAATGAGCACTGGCTGTTACTATACAACTGATCAATCGCCAAACTCTACCTCTGAAACTAAGAACACACTATATGTTAATTGAATTTAAATTTAAAAAAATGAGTATGCATCAAGTAGTTAACAATTTTTTCTGAGAGGTGGTGATATTTGAGATGGGTTTTACAAGGTAAGAATAAATTTTCCAAGGACATATTGAAAGGCATTCCAGATTGTGGGAACAGCATGTACACAGGCACAAAAACATGTTAAGTCAGGAAAATTAAGTTGCACATTCCTGGAACAAGAGGAGGTTGTACATTTTGAGGAAGAAAAGTAGGGCCAAAAGGTAGCTCAAGTCAGATTATGAGATTTTATACATCAAGTTAATGTATTAACTTGTTAATACCTTAGTATTAAGAAGTAAAAGTTAATGTAACTTCATTGTATTTTCATGCATACGTTAATGTTCAACATTCACCTGTGAGGAAAATGGTAAGAGGGGAGATGGTGTAGGAAGGTGCATATGTAGATATGTTTTTGTATTTTATATATAAACACACACACACGTATGCACATTATTTTTTTCCAGAAAATATGATCTTTGCTTTACAATTTCTTCCAGGTCAGAGCAGCATGAAATGGGTCTATGCATCAAAGGCCCTTCATGGTCAGCTGTAACATTTACTAACCTATTTGGCAATCAAACAAACTGTTTCTTGTGGTCTTCTATTATTTCCTTGAGCTGTTATATAAAACACTGAATCTTTTGGATTGTCTTTCTATCTCCCCAATTAATATGCTATACCCTTGAGGGCACAGACTGCCTTGTTCAATTTTAATTTTTTTTTACAGTTAATACACTTACAACATTAATGTACCAGCCTCATCATTTCCAGTCTACATCTGATATTAATTAGATCTAGAAGAGTGACTTTACTGACTTATAAAATGTGTATATTTAAAATCATCTGATGCCTTTGAAATGGGCTCTTGCAACAAAATAAATAGTACTGAATTACAGCAAATAGAGTAAAAGAAATATCGATGAACCTATATTTATATCCATGATAGGAAGGAAGGAAGGAAGGAAGGAGAAATAAAGGAGAAGGGTCAGCTCATTCTTACTGTAGAATTCCAATTCTTGGGGCACGTGGGTGGCTCAGTGGGTTAAGCCTCTGCCTTCGGCTCAGGTCATGATCTCAGGGCCCTGGGATCAAACCCCGCATCAGGCTCTCTGCTCAGTGGGGAGCCTGCTTCCCCCTCTCTTTCTGTCTCCCTCTCTGTCTACTTGTGATCTTTCTCTCTCTGTCAGATAAATAAATAAAATCTTTAAAAATAAAAAAAAAAGAATTCCAATTCTTAAGTTAAAACGTATGATGGAAGCAGAAAGTTACCACTAGGCAAACATCATAGAATTGCTTATTGCAGGCAAGAATCCCCAATGGATGCTACAATTAGTAGGCAAAAGTATGATGAGTTGTGAAATAGTTGCACGGTCTCAGACTATTGCCCCACTTATTAATTAAAAAGAAAACAAAGCTAACTTTACAATGGATAAAGCTGGCACATAACACCTTTCCTACGTGATCCAAGTTACAATCATCAGTAATCAGTTACATCAAGATCATACATCCTAATAAGATGCACTGAGACAGTCACATTACTTGTGGTATTCTAGCCCAAAACGTATAACCTCCATCTAGTCATGAGAAAACCTCAAACAGAAACTGAGGAATATTCTACAAAATGATTAACCAGTTCTGTTCGAAAGCATCAAAGTCCACTATTAGGACTGGGGGAGATTAAAAACAGCTAAGTACATTTTGACAATTGTCTGGAAGGACACTAGTAGGACAACTGGCAAAATTCTAAAAGATCTATAGATTCATTAACAGGCTGTATCAATATTAACCTTATTTCTATAAGTGCGCTACGGCTATATGATATGTTAACATTAGAAGAATCTAGGTGAGGACAATGTGGCAATTGTACTGTTTTTGTAACTTTTTTATCTAAAAATATTATAAATTAAAGTTATTTAAAACTATAAATGGGCTCTTGTTATAGACTAAACTTCTCAAACAACTGTGCTTTTGTTAACAACTGCAAGAAGATTAACTTTTGCCTTCCAAGTCTTTTTTTTTAAAGATTTTATTTATTTATTTGACAGAGATCACAAGTAGGCAGAGAGGCAGGCGGGGGGGGGCGGGGAAGCAGGCTCCCTGCTGAGCAAAGAGCCCGACGCGGGACTCGATCCCAGGACCCTGAGATCACGACCCGAGCCGAAGGCAGAGGCTTAACCCACTGAGCCATCCAAGCACCCTGCTTTCCAAGTCTTTAGCTGAAACTTTCATATACATTGAAGTGACATGGTATACATACACAGTGAGTAATATCCTCAAGTAGAAGCAGAGCTTTCCAGTTGGAGATTTGGCTCTCTTGTGCTGCTAATGGAGATGGCCACAGTTGGGGTAATACACTGAATTTAGGGCAAAGGAGAAAATACTCAATCTTAAAAAGCGAAGAAGTCTATAAATGCAAAAGCATTCTTAATTTACAAGTATTTATTATCTATGTGCTAATTACTTGGCCGAGATGAAGAAGTAGAACACACAATCTTTGGACCTGAGGCCTTTATAATCTGGTTCAGGGGACAGGGTGAATATGCACAATACAGCTCATCTTTCTCCTTTCCTACTCCTGGCATTTCCACCAGCAGGCACCTTCACCACAGTAACACTCTGGGTCACCATATTAGTCCTTTCCGGGCTACCACAACACAATACTACACGTGGACTGGCTTGGACAACGGAAATGTATTTTCTCAGTTCTGGAAGCTAAAAGTCCAAGATCAAGATGTCAACTGGGCCGGTTTCCTCCAAGGCCTCTTTCCTGGCCTTGCAGAAAGCTGACTTTTTACTGCGGTCTCACATGACCTTTTTTCTATGTATCTGCATCCTTGGTGTCTCTCTTAAGGAAACCAGTCCTATTGGATTGACCTCGTTTAACCTTAATTATCTTCTAAAAGGGTCTTTTCTCCAAATACAGTCACAATGGGAGGTTAGTTAGGGCTTCAGCATGTGAACTGGTGTAGAGAGGGGACACAATTCAGTCCAGAAAAGCCCTGCTGAAACAGGACTGGCTGGGATCAATTACCAAGAGCTCATCTCAGCCCTCATCTCTGTTCTTGGATTCTGCCTGTCTGCAAGCAAGATGCATTCTCATCAGCTCTGTTGCCCCAGTGGTAAACTCAACAGGACCGTCTCTGCTCCTCTACACAGAGGTGCATGTGTGGGGAAGGAGGACATCTATGACACAGTAGATAAGCCTGATTCATTCAGGATATAGTATTAGCAAACCTGCTGTCCAAAACTTCTCCTCAATAAAGTTTTATCAGCTAATTTAAAAAAGAGGTAAGATTTTGAGCTCCATCTGCCTGATTCCTGTATTTGTCTTTTTTTTTTTTTTAATATGAGAGAGAGAGAGATCACAAGTAGGCAGAGAGGCAGACAGAGAGAGAGGGGAAAACAGGCTCCTTGCTGAGCAGAGAGCCCAATGAGGGGCTCGATCCCAGGACCCGGAGATCATGACCTGAGCCAAAGGCAGAGGCTTTAACCCACTGAGCCACACAGGCGCCCTTTGTATTTGCCTCTTAACTGGTTCTGAATTGAGTAGAGAAAACAAGTGCTATTTGTTGGGCCTCCTTATACCATAATAACATATTTACATCTCTTACCTTTTACATAATATAAAAATATACAAGATAGTATAATTGAATAGTTCTTAGAAACCTTTCTGCTGCAGACATTTAAATACCATTTCATAGAAAGTGACTTTGTGAATAAGACAAGGATGCCCACTCTTGTCAATTTTATTCAACATAGTCCTGAAGGCTTACCCAGATCAATTACGCAGGGAAAAAAATTAAAGGCATCTAAATCAGAACAGAAGAAGGGTAACTGTCTCTATTTGCAGATGACATATTATATATAGAAAACCCTAAAAACTCCATCAAAAACTGTTGGAAGTAATAAACACAATTCAGTAAAGCTAAAGGACACACAAAAAATCAATGTGCAAAAAATGGTCTGCATTTTTAGACACTAATACAAACCATCAGAAAGAGAAGTAAAAAAACAGGAAATAAAAGACAATAACAAGTGTTGACAAGATGTAGAGAAAAGGATGTGGGTTTTTGTAAGTTGGTGTAGCCACTGTGGAAGACAGTGTGGAGATTCCTCAAAAACTTCAGATAAAACTACTGTATAATCTAGCTATCCCCTTCTGAGTATTTACCCAAAATAAACAAAATCATTAACTCCAAAAGACATCTGCACCCCTTGTTGACTTCAGCATTATTTATAATAGTCAAGGCATGGAAACAACCTAAAGGTCCAACGAATGAATAAAGAAAATAGCCAAAGGGGGGTGCCTGGGTGGCTCAGTGGGTTAAGCCTCTGCCTTCGGTTCAGGTCATGATCTCAGAGTCCTGGATTGAGTCCCGCATTGGGCTCTCTGCTCAGCGGGGAGCCTGCTTCCTCCCCCCGCCCCCCGCCGCCCCGTGCCTGCTTCTCTGCCTGCTTGTGACCTCTGTCAAATAAATGAATAAAATCTTAAAAAAAAAAAGAAAATAGCCAAAGGAAGAACATATGATAGAATATTATTTAACCATAAAAATAAGGAGATCCTGCCACTGACAACAAGATGGAGGGGGCCTGAGGGTATTATGCTGAGGGAAGTAAGTCAGAAAGAAAAGAGACAGACAAACACTATATGATATGACTTATATGTGGAATAAAAAAAAAAAAAACTCATACAGAGAACTGATGGGTGGTTGCCAGAGGCAACTATGGCAAAATGGGAGATAGTGGTCAGTAGCTATACACTTCTAGTTATAAGGTTAAGTCCTGGGGATGTCATGTACAGGACGGTGACCACAGTTAACAATACTGTATTGTACATTTGAAGGTGCTAAGAGAATAGATCTCAAAAGCTCTCATCACAAAACTGACAGTATGTGCGGTGATGCACATTAACTAAACATCCTGTGGCGATCATTTCGTAGTATGTATATCGATCAAATCAGTATGTGTACACCCAATACAACTTTGTAGGTCAGTTGTAACCCAATGAAAGAAGATTAAAATAAAAAAAAATGACTATGAAATTGTGGTTTATTTTCACAAAACAGATGATGAAGTCATCCTTTAGTCTCCACTAAGCCAACTTGTTTCACATTTGGCTAATAATTTCAAATTAGAGTCACAAATTAAGAAGTGGATCAACTCATTTTTACTATAATTTTTGTTTTATAGGTATGGATGACACCAAAAGGTCATTTAGACACTACTTCAGTAATTTTACTTGCACATCTTTTCTAATAGTTCATATGTACAGCACTATTTCTGAAAAACATCACCAGTTTCATCAGAACTACTGGTATCAAAAGCAAATGAGTCTTTCCTCCAATGATGATTAAACAGAAATGGAGAAGGCGACGATGGCAAGAGGTGTATATTTTTACGCACAGTAAATAGACCTACTTTTATATGTGGATATGAATGCTATTGCCTTATATTAAGTTTAGAAACTGAAAATAATCTTAGTTTATTTCAGATAGCAGGGTCCCGTGCTACAATGTTTACAACTGGCCTGTTATACATATGGAAAGTATTCCTACCAACATGCTACATAATTTTCACATGTCTTGAGACTCTGTCAAACCAATCTGTGTGGAAAACAATCTATTTCTGAATTACCCATTTGTTAGTGTTCAGAAGTAGAAGGAATCTTTTGGCAATAATTAACAAGGTATGCTCATACATATTAGCACATAAAGATTAAATTTTTAACACTCAACTCATTTCATGCTGAAACAAATCCTATTGTGGTAACTCTAGGCTAACCTATGGCATCACATTCATTATTACCTAATTAACCTACTAATGGCCACATCATAGGAGTTTGTGTCTATAATTATTTTCAATATTGGTTTTAAAAGTTATTAAAGGAATGCAATCCTATGGATTTCCAAAAACTATCTGGGAAACCTGACTGCTGCAATTGATACAGAGGAAAATGCCCTGCCCGTTGGATGTTGTTTGTTGCAGCATATGGGTGATTTCTTAAGAGTCCACATTTTTATCTCTGTATTAAGTACTGAAAGTGTATACTGGGAAACAAAATAGCAAGGCAATATTCCCAGAAATTTGGGGGCAAAAGCTAAATAACTGGCACTAATTACATCAAGTATATTAATTATTTTATAATATCTTTTTTTTAAATCCTGCCCAAGTAGGAAGAGGAAGTTTTGAAAACAAAATGCTGAGACTATTAAAAAAAAAAAAGACATCACTTATATAATCCATTAAAATGTCCTGAGAGAGAAGTTATCTATGAGAGCCATACAACATTATCAAAATTCAAAACTTGTTGCTGTAACAATCATCTGTAGATTATGAATACATTTGCTCTGAAATTCTCTTTCCACTCAAATTACAAAGCTGCCATGGGATTGTTAGAATCGGACTAATGAACGGTCCTTGTTTTCCATACAAAACTGCAGTGGGGACAGGTGGCAAGAGTTCTGGTTCCTCACAAGCGCAGTAAAAAAAAGAGAAGCATCCCTCAAGAAAGGTACCAATGGAAAATGCTGGCAGGGCCTCAGTGAGCTGCTGCTACTGCACAGTTTACCACTAGATGTCCTGTGGACTAAGCAAGAACAACACTAGTGCATATATTTGCATTCTTATCCCAGCAATGGATGTTTCTGGTTTTAACCAGGTAGCCCTGAATTTCCAAAATAGCCTGGTCAACCATTCTCTGCTACATTTTCTATTGACAGAGGCAAAATAAAATAGAGGTAGGTTAAGTAATGAACCGTGGTGTGCCATTTGTCCTGCTCGCAAAGAATTATACAAGTATGATTGAAATATTGATCGCGGGATCTTTCATAATGAGGAAAGCGGGCGTGCACACACAAATATAACTCCCATCTTGCAAAGATAGAGCTTTTAATTAAGCTTCATTTTCCTCATTTAGCAGGCTCAACAGGCTGTCTTGTGATAGATTTCCTCCCTTTTTTGTGAAGGGTAATAATACACGGGTATAGCAAAACAAACATAGTTTATTCAGGGGAATCATTCACACCGTGTTAGCTTCCAGGACTGGAACTTAAAAGTTGAAAATTAAAGGTGAAATGTTACTGTCTGCCGATTTGGGTGATTATTATGGCGAATCTGTGAAGTACAGAAGGTATGTAAAAGCAATGTGAGGTCTTTCTCCAATTCCACCTCCTAACAAGGCATTAAAGCACCTGCGGATACCAAGAACATGGGCCACAACGTGATGGGAAAGGAGGTCTCTAGCCCCGGATGTTTGAGTACGGCCTGCGGTATGGAGAAAGCGGGCAATGCATCCATGAAAACCCCCAGGGCTGTCAGAAAAGGGAAGGGAGGGATAAGTTTGTCAGTGGCACCTAGGGGGAAACCCGCAGACATAAAGGCCAACAGCAAATGCCTTCCTTGGCAGCCCTGGGACATGCTGGCAGGACAGGAACCCTGACAGGGATGCCCGGACTGGGGACAATCAGCACCAAGTTCTGTCATTCCCCAATGGACTCTTTTGGGGGGTTTGATTAAATACGCTGAAAATCATTTCTGAGGAGAAAAATAAAAGCAAATGAAATTATTTTGAAATTTTTGAAACTGTGTAGCCTAACACTAAAAAAAAAAAAAAAAAATCTGTTTTTGAAGTGTCGTTGGCCTCTGTGGGCATACAGGTGTGCTGTATTACAACAGGGCACAAGTGCCCCATCAGACACAGGGAGGACATGAAATCAAGCTGATGAATGAGACTCCAAGCTACCCCGAAACCCCACCAGGCATTCTCTCTCAAATGACTGGGTTATGACTCTCCCAGGACAATTGCTTTTGTTGTCCCCCTTTGAGGGGCTTTCTAGCTTGCTTTCGCCACCACTGCAGCCCCCTTAACCATCTCCCCAGCAGCCACAGGCCGAAACAAAGGAAAAAGATGTGATGAACTGCAAACTTTGCCAGCTTCACTGAGAAGCACCTCAGGAACAAGGGGGTGAACCTTCTTTAGCATAACCCACAGCTGCCATAAATTAGGTACCTTCCACTGGGGCTGCCAGCTAAGAGGTCTTGTTTTAAAGAGGACTTTTCTGCATCGCTTTCCTGTTTCTAAGACCTTTGAGCTGATTTCTTAGGGCCAAAAAGAGATTGGAAGGCGGTGGAGGAGGCAGGAGGGCCAGAGATTCATTCTTTTATACATTTATTGGATAAAATATTTATTGAGCACCTGTGTGTGGCATGTTTTACCCAAGTTGATTCTATACTCCCTTGCATTCACACAGGCCAGTGAGACTCAGAGAAAAATCCAAAAAGCAATTTTTAAAATTGATCACCCAAGGAGGAAAAGGGAATGCTGAGGTACTCAATGAGAGAGGATAGAAGGGTGGCGTTCGCCAGGGTGTGTAATTCCAAGTCACTGAAGCTGATGGTCACTTTCCTGCCTCTGTTCACGGTGAGCTCCCTCCCTGGAAAACCTCTATTTATTCATTTTTGCTTACATCTTTCACCAACTTACAAGGCCCATTTTGCATGACAGTTCCACGTAAAGCTTTCCTCAGAGAGATTTACCCAACTCTCTATGATTTATGTATCATTGGAACAACAATTCATAGTTGACACTTCTGTAGGACTCTGATTTTACTCCAGCACACAGTACTAATGAAATTGCTTTTCCTCACAAATAAACAGTGATGTCCTTAAGGATAGGTCCATTTGTGTGAAGATTTCAATGGCGTATACCAAATAAACTCTCATTGAGTATGTTAAATTGAGTTTATTTCCTTATGGTTTTCAGACCTGCAGCAAAGTTAATGCTAGAAATCAGGCCTATAAACACGCTGCTGTGTTGAGGGCTGGCCCACGCGACCGCTCTGCTCCTAGGCTGATAGGCAAATTAACTCTTCAACGCAATGATCAAACGTGATGATCACACTTCCAAATGTAAAGTTTATGTATATGTAAATATACTGGATCAAATCCAAACTGCCCATAGACAGTAAGGAGTTCTGTCTTTGGGAAAGAATGAAAGAGAAAAATGCCCATTAATTATTACTCATAAGTGATTTCCAATGTTCATTTCTAAATGGCAAATAATTATAGTTCTAATTGCTAAGTAATAATACTTTTAGTTAAAATCAAATTGTTCAAAATGGCAAAATTTAAAAACATCAAGAAATAGTGATTCCAGCAAATAAACAGGCACATTTATTTAAAAAGATCAATAATTTTTAGGTCAGTAAGTGATGTACTGGTCATCTTGCCCCATGGTTAGTTTTGATGTGGCAAGATAACAGAAAAAAATCAGACTCATAAAAATTATTTGAGTACTGTGTGATGATTTACTTTGTTCAGTTATCAGCCTTTATGAGTCACCCTATTTTAATTGATCTGAAGGAATTCCAAGTTTTTATAATAAAAGCAGTTGTTTCCTCCATAGAACTTACTGCAGCTTTTTTTGGTTTTGTCTTGTTGTTTCCTTAACTGGACTGTAAATTCCATGAAGTCAGGGAAAATGACTTTTTCTCATTGCTCTTTTCCCAGGGTTTTCTATAGGACACGTAGAGCAGGTGTTCAGGTAATGTTTCTGTGAATGAATATGAATGAATGCACGAGTGAATGAAACACAACTTTAGAAGCTAAAACTGTATCACATCACTGTATAGTCTATGTCTATAAAATGTGGGAAAGAACAGTTAAAAAGTGAAAAATTCAGTCAACCAACCAATTGTTAGGTCGTCCCTCACTCAAATCAATCACTTAAATTATTTTATTGCATGATATATCCTTTGTGTTCATATCAACCAAATCCATGGAAAAATGACCCTCTAGTAAGCCAGGCTATATCTGATAACATAAATGGCAAGACCTTTTAGAAATTTTAATGCAAACAAGATGTTCATATAGTCATATTGGAATTTTATGCTTTAACAAAATCAATATTTCTGCATTTTCAAAATTCCATCTTCACTTAGTCTATAAATCTCCATTGCAAGGATTAAGTAAATCAGAATCAATAAACATAAGGAATCACTTGATGCAAAGCCATTAAATAGCTTAGAGCAGACAGAGGGAGGGAGAGAGGGAGGACGGGAGGCAGTAAAATATGTAATTGAGAGGATAGTAATAAATAATACTATAAAATAGCAAATTCCCCATGTATACCTACATATGTGCACACATGTGCATAGGCCCACCTGTGTGTGCACACGCATGCATGCACACATATCCCCACACACACACATGCTGGATGTTACCTTGAGACATACAGGCAGATAGATGATCATTATAAAAACACCCTTGTTTCTATTAAAATGGCATTCTAGATTCTAAGGTAGAGGGAAAGCCAATCTATTTTAAAAAGACAAATTTCAGATATGCCTGCAATTGTTTATCGATTTAGTATTTAGGATTTATGATATGGAGAAAGTTCATTAGAGCAATATTTAAGTAGAATCCCATAGAAGAAATGCAGCACATTTAATTTTGTCATCTAGTTCTACGTGGATCGTGAAGTATTCTGTATATTATTAATAGAAAATCTCATAGAGGAACTATTAGTACGCAAGCTTTGCATATTCTCTTTTTTTTTTTCTGGAAGAAGGCAAAGCATAAAATTAAAGCATATCCTTTGTTCACATGAGTAGGTGCTTCTCTGTATTCCTTTTATGCTGTCTGGATTTCCAAATGTGCCCTTATCATTTTTAGCAAGTGAAAATTGAGAAGAAAAATAGAAATGTAATATGTATTATTATATTTTAATGTGATGTTTTACTTTTCTGTTTGTAGATATTGAAGTTTTTGTCGGACTTCATTAAACATTTAATAAATCACCACCAGTTTTGTGACAGATTTTAGCCATAACACAAACAGCAGGAGGTATAAACCCAGCTAAGTTCATATAGGCATATAATATCAGCGTCTACATCATCAAGCCCCGCAGGCATATTGGCAGAACGACCAATGGAAGGTAAGCTTTTTCCGACAAAGCTTCGAAAATAAAGTTTTCTTCTTTTATCTTACTACAAATCAATTGGAGCCCTTACAGCAAAATCCTATAAAATAACTTCAAACACCACTTCTTAGTCTAAAAATTTGTATTATGGCTATGACTCTTTGAAGTATTATGACTGAAGTTTGGAGAAAAATGATTTAAGTGCTATCTACTAGACATCAGAGCTTCAAAAATTCTCTCAGTTTTTCTTGACACATAAACTACTACCCACTGTATGTTTTAGAGTTTTTTTTTCTTGCTTTTAACCACCTAACCCAGTTTGCTTGATAAAAGTTATTTAACTGCAATTTATCCAATTGAATTAATACTCTTTAAAGGTTCACCAACTTGCAATTGATTATTTTACTTTGCCCAAGTTTTCTTTTTTTTTCCATTCTGCTAGAGTTTGGGGATTTAAAAAAAAAAAAATTCTAGAATCTCACTTTTATTCCAGAATCTGACTTTAAATTAAAGTTTAAAAAAATGATCACTGAAAAATGTGTGAAACATGGGGTTAAAGGCACTGTGATTCCTGCTCGTAAGTTAAATGTCAGAAAAACTCGTAAGTTTCTTGATGGCAAAATCTCCCTTAGACTGGCAGGGCAGTGAGATGGCAGCGGCCTTCAGCACAGCGCACAGGACTGCTCAAGCCTCCACCTGCAGCAACATGTGGAAAGTGTTCGGGATTCAAGTAACTGCATGTTCAACCACCATTCTTCACAAACTGGAGCAGAGACTTTGGTAGTTTACACTTTTTAAAACAAGACACACAAAAACTTTAGTTCGAAAAAGAGGATTCCATTCAACAAGTTCTTAGTGAGTATCTGCCTTACGCATGTACCTCTCTGAGATGCTGCAATGGGTGAGGTGTGCAAAAATGGAAGGAAAAAAAAAAAAAGAGTCCCTGACCTCAATGGACTGCCTCTGACTCAATACATTAAGAATGCTTGGAATTTTTATCCTATTTTCCTCAAGAATATTTTGGGTTGAGTCTCTTTTAAGAGAAAATGATTTTTCAGAGTCCAAAATAATACAGCTAATAGAAGTTCTATATCCTTATGTTCATATATAACATAGACTCATATATTCAAAGCAACATTATTTTTAATAGTCAAAGGCTGGAAAGCAAACCAAATATCCACTGACAGGTGAATGGATAAACTGTATTGGTATATGCCTAAAATCAATTATTATTCAGCTTTGAAAAAAAAAAGAAATCCTGCCATTTTTCATATTTTGATATTAGGGAGTAAATTGTGTTATGAAATAAGCCAGTCACAGGGAGCCAAATGCTGTATGATTTCATTTATGTAAGGTACCTAAGTAGTAAAATCATAGAGATAGAAAGGAGAATGGTGGTAGTGAGGGGTTGGGAGAAATGGGAAGCTGTTTCATGGATAGAGATTCAAGTCTGCTAAATGAAAAGAATCCTGGAGATTGCACAACAGTGTGAATGTGCTTAACACTACTAAAACGTACATGTAAAAATGGTTAGGATTTTATTGCAATTTTATTGCAGTATCTTACCACAATTTAAAAATTTTAACATAAAACCTATTCTTAGTTCATGGTGCTATAAAAACAGGCAGTGGGCCAAATTAGTTTGCCAAATCCTGGTCTGATGTGTACACAGGTAGCAACTGAGTCTCTGATATCTCGACCGCCACTCCTACAACTCAATACAAATTCTTTCTCTGACTCCCCATGAATGACCTGTGAAGTGCTATAAAATAGACACAGATAAAGTATTATGGGAAGGCAATAACCTCTTCAACATCAGCCACAGCAACTCCTTTCAAGACATGTCTCCAAAGGCAAAGGAAACAAAAGCAAAAATGAACCCTGAGACTTCATCAAGATAAAAAGCTTCTGCACAGCAAAGGAAACAGTCAACAAAACAAAGAGGCAACACACAGAATGGGAGAAATTACTTGCAAATGACACTGCAGACAAAGAGCTGATATCCAAGATCTATAAAGAACTCCTCAAACTCAACACTCAAAAGACAGATAATCACGTCAAAAAATGGGCAGAAGACATGAACAGATACTTCTCAAAAGAAGACATACAAATGGCTAACAGACACGTGAAAAAATGTTCATCATCATTAGCCATCAGGGAGATTCAAATCAAAACCACATTGAGACACCAGCTTACACCAGTTAGAAAGGCCAGAATTAACAAGGCATTAAACAACAAGTGTTGGAGAGGATGTGGAGAAAGGGAAACCCTCTTAACTGTTGGTGGGAATGAAAGTTGGTGTAGCCACTTTGGAAAACAGCATGGAGATTCCTTAAGAAATTAAAAATAGAGCTATCCTATGATCCTGCAATTGGAGTATTTACCCCAAAGATAGAGATGTAGTGAAAATAAGGGCCATCTGTACCCCAATGTTCATAGCAGCAATGGCCACAATCATCAACTGTGAAAAGAGCCAAGATGCCCCTCAGTGGACAAATGGATAAAGAAGATATGGTCCATATATACAATGGAGTATTACGCCTCCATCAGAAAGGATGAATACCCAACACTTGTATCAACATGGACGGGACAGGAGGAGATTATGATGAGTGAAATAAGTCAAGCAGAGAAAGTCAATTATCATATGGTTTCACTTCCTTGTGGAGCATAAGGAACAACATGGAGGACATCAGGAGAAGGAAAGGAAAACTGGGCAGGTGAGGGGGGAGATGAACCATGAGAGACTGTGGACTCTGAGAAACAAACTGAGGGTTTTGGAGGGGAGAGGGGTGTGGGGTTAGGTGAGCCTGGTGGTGGGTATTAAGGAGGGCACATATTGCATGGAGCACTGGGTGTGTATAAACAATGAATCTTGGAACACTGAAAAAAAATTTTATGGGAGTTTAGAGGAAGAAAAGATGCATCTAGTTGTTTAAGATCAGTAAAGCCACTGTTGACCTCAGTGATTTTCTCAAGTAGAAGGTCCACCTGAGTTAAGCTTCTGCACAAGTAGTGTTTAGATATGGAGAGGGAAAGGCAACACACACCAAAGAGAGCCCAAAGAGAAAAAACACTTGGGGGAAATAAAGAGTTCAATTTAAATGGAGCAAAATAAAAAATTGGGACTAAGACTGGAAATTTTATTTGGGGTTATGCCAAGAAAGTCATTAAATTAAAGAACTTGGACTGCTTAGGCAATGAAAAACAAGGAAAGGTTTTTGTACAGAGCATGGACAGCAAGACCCGTAACATATACTAACACAATTTGTTTCTGTTTGACGCTGGAGTATAGAAAATAGGGCAAGCAGGGAGACTAGCTATGTGCCTACTGCAACAGCAATGATAATGAAGGCCTATAACAGGATAAGGAAAGATGGATTAGAAAGAAGTTAGAAAGTTTGAGAGATGTCATAGAGCTGAAATCTATGGAATTTGATCACTGACTGGAGAGACAAAAGAGGGGGACAATTCAAGACAATACTAAGACTGTTACCCTAGGGGTTGGGGAGATGACAGTGTCACCAACAAAAGTAAGGGACATGGGAGAAAGGCAAGTTTAGGAGAAAATATGTGAGTTCAATTAGATACACTAACTGTGAGGTAACAGTGGGATATCCACAAGAAGGTGTGTCATGAGTAGCAAGGAGAGAAGAGTATACACATGTGAGGTGTGTGGAGGGGAGGGTCAGTCAGAAAGCTAATGCTTAGAGTAATGAATACTGGTGATATTTCCAAGGAACACAGAGAAGGCCAGGAATTGAACCTTGAAAATAACTACTTTAAGAAGCAGGAAGAATAGGATTCAGAACATGAGTCAGAGATATAGTTTAGAAGGATGCAAGGAATAAGAGACTAATATTTGTTGAGTACCTAACTACTGTGCTAGAGATAATACATATGTAGGTCACCTACTTTTAATCTTTAAGTCAACTCTTTCAGGTAGGTCTTAGCCTTCCCTCTTTTCAGAAGTGACAAAACAGAGGCTCAGAAAAGTTAAATGATATGTCTCAAGTCACACAGCCAGTGGCAGACCTGGGATTCCCACCCTAGTCCTTAGAAGGAAAAACCAGGTGAGCTATACCATGAAATACAAAGAAGTAGAGTGTTTCAGGAAATCCGTAGTATCAGTAGCATTACATGTATGTAGAGATGAAGGAGAACAAACACGGAGAAGAAAAATCATCTAAATGGCTACCAGATTTGCTTATAAGGAAGTTACCAAGTTGCTTCCTTCCAGAGCTAGAAACTCAAACTATACTGCCAACATTTCAAGAACAAGTGGGTGGTTTGCAAGTGATGAGCAGTGAATGAAAACCTTTTCTAGCCAGGAGTGCAGTGATGTAAGAAAGAGAAGATTGTGTGGGAACTCAGCAGAGTTCCTAGGTTGGGGAAAGATAGTCTTATTGTTTCTACTTTGTTTTTATTTTTCTTTTGTCTCCCATAACAGGAGCCCTGGGTGCATTTTTACGCTGAAAAAAGAGATCAAATAGAGCATTTGGAGATGAGATAGAATAGGGTAACTCAGCTAACACACAACTAAAAAGGCCCAAGATGAAGGCAAGTAATAGATTTGGATATCAATAAGCACTAAGCATAAGGACTTTTTTACATTGAATACCATAGCTTGGTTCAGTCCACAGAACAGTAATCTGTACTTTCTCAGTATGTTTTACTCAACAAAGACTCTCTTTTTAGCAGTTTAATATATGCTGCATAAACCGGTTATATAAAGCAAGGCACGAGGCTGGAGGGCTCCCACTCTAATTTGACAACACCCTCTTGTCTTCACACCACCTGTCACATCTATCAACATTTTAACTAATGTCAGAGTTCTTCTTTTGCTAATGAGCTGCTACAGAGAGGAGCGTTTCTCCTCTCAGTCCGCCAGCTACAGTATAATGAGGTGGAGTGAAAAGCGTGATCTTCCTCTCAGAAGCCACTCTTTGCTCAGAAGACCATCACTGTTCTTTTTCTCTTTTGTCACAGACCCAAATTTAGTTGGTTGAGGCCCTTTTAGATGTGTTTTCCCTTTGATATGATTTAAAAAACAAAACAAAACAAAAACTAAAAAAACAAAAACAAAAAAAAACCCCTTCCTCCATCTAAAGGCCAAACCACCCCCCAGGCTGACATTGATCATAGCCCAAGAGCTCTCAGTGTGGTTAAATGAAGTGGTTGTGCTATATCTAAGTATCTTCCCAGAACTCCCTTTTCACAAATAGTATAGTCTCTTCTTCCAAAGAGATACCTGTTTACATTCATCTTCTTCAATATCAAAAACCAAATGCTTATACTTCCCCAGTTTCCCTGAACTATGCTTATGGTCACTATGTTCAACCGGAAGCTGTCTCCCCCCACTACCCACATGGTGAACGTCGACTCTTTAAGAGTCAGGGCATCACTTCCTCCAGAAAGTCTTTCCTGAATGCCTAGGCTGAAGCGTCCCTACTCTGGGCTGGTATTCTATCTTACGCACGCCTCAGTTCTGGCAATGACATTATATTGAAATGATGGATTTTTGTACTTTTCCCCAAACTAGCCCATAATCTCATGACACACAAAGTGTCTTACGTAGTCTTATCCCCAGTGCCTAGCCCAGTGACCTGGAGGCACCTCGGTGACAGCTCTATGTGAGAAATGCAATGCCAAAACCATTTACTTGCAGTAACAGATGCCTGGCGTTCCCTTCATTAGCTTGTATTTCCTTGCTTTAAGTCTACAACTAGAGTAAATTCAGATGAACTAGCAGTTAGCCTATATATAAGCAACTACTACATTAGTCTTTCCCAAAGTGTGCTCTTCAGAACACTGTCACTGACATGGTCCCAGGACTCCTTGTTCCAACACATGTGGGAAATACTTCATACTATCCAAATATCTGGAAATTCACAAAGCCTATTAGATTTAAATGGTTCTAAGAAGTCAAATCTGTTTTAAGGCAAAATTCCAAAAGAATTTACTTGACAAAAATCTTTACTTTGGGGGGATAGGGGAGCATATACCCTATTAATATCCCAGAGACTTAATGTTCCTCAGAAACTACTTTGAGAAACACTGCCTTGTTCATCAAAGTCATCCTAACAGAGTCATCTATATATGTGCTATAAGCCAGAGACAGATTCTTCCTGAGAGATCATCTGAGCTCCCTAACTTATTTCCTTAGCTATTGTTCATAAAGACCATTTCTGAAATAGACTTGTGGATTTGGCTATGGATGTATGAAAGAATGGTTACTTTAAAGGATAATCCCATTTTCCGGAAAGAAAACATTTTTGTGGTTAATGTTTCCTATTACTACATCCCAGGCATTGTTCAAGTTCTCTGAGAGCCCAGGGAACATAATTATATTCTTAATGCAATCTCCTCATTCTTCCAGTTATGATGAGATATCCAGAAACATTTATTTTGGTGAGAGCTTATACATCTGGAATGTTGTCAGATGGACCCACTAAAAAATCCCTATTTTCCACAAAAAATAGTGTTCTACGTGATACCAGTCCAGGCTTTATAGACACAAGAACATGTACAGGTAGACAGACACATACATGCCTTTACTTGTCTATAAATTAGTTGTGAAAATTAAAATAAGCATCTAGGGGTGTTTAATTTGGTGTACCCAAGCATTTGCTTTTTTTTTTTTTTTAACCTAAAATTAACATTTTCTGTCAAGTCATTCTTGAGACTACTCCAGCACTTTCTGTGATTGGACCTCATCTGTGGAAAAGATAAGTTTCCAATTTTGTAACACTGGAGGGATATCTGCAACAAGAAAGATTCTAGGTTAACATATTTACTAAGGGCTTGCTATTGGCCAAATTCGGCATGACACTACCAGAGGACTCATTTTTTTTGTTTACCAGCAATGCTTATGGGCTGAAATCTGTCTGTGTATATATTTAAAATGTGTTGGCTCACATGAGGTTGTTCAGTATGGAGATTGAATGATGATGGCTGGGCTAAATAACATACTCACTTTGGTGAACTAGAAAGAGTGGGCTTCAAAGCTTTACCGGCATTGTTTATACAACCCTTTCTGATTCATTGCAGGCGTCTCAAAGACTTTGTCAAGACAATGGGGCAAGTTGATGAGTTAGGAGATAATTACATACAGGTTATCTAATTGCCTTAAGTTAAACTTATTTTCCAACCCTACAATCTCCTAGCATTCCTAATGAGATCTCAACAAATACAATAAATACATCCTAAATAAATTCCTAATAAGATATCAATAAATCCAAATTCAACAGCATTTTCAAGTATCTTTCTAACCCTTTATTAAGCCCTACACTTCCCATTTCATAAGACTTACCACTAGTAATTGTTGTTACTTCTTTTCTTTGTTGGCATTTAAGCTGTGTGAGAACATGGATTTTTCTTATTCTTTACTACATTCTCATTGTTCACCTCTGTGCCTGACATACAGAAGAGGTGGAATAAATCTTTGTGGAATGAATTAATTAATATTTTCTAAGTGTCAACTGTTGCCTTCTCTCTTGAGTTAAACTCTGGGCCCCTTCAAGAGGTATTTTTCTCCTATTTTATTGTTCCATCAACCCCCAGTGGATATTTCCACTGAACTGACATTTTAAATTTCTCATGTCTGTGTTCTGTCTGCCCTCCTAGAATAACTTTCATGAGGTCAACAATGGTGCCTTACTCATCTTTTTATTCCAATCCTTTAATACATTCTCTGATGATTAGAAGGTGAATGATAGTTATGAAGGAATAAAGGAATACGGAGTGAAATTTATAAGCTAGTGTGCCAGACAGACACAAATAAATCCAATACAAAGACAACTACGACAGTATCATTACAGTGATAGAAACAGAATGCACTAAGAAAGTACTGGGGTGGATGAGATTTAATAAGATTAGTCAGATCTACAAAGACTTCACAGAGAAGATACCATCTGAATAAGACCTTCAAGGACAAATAAAACTTTGAGGAGCACAATGGGGCAAAGCACTGGGAAGGAAACAAGAGCCCTTGCATTTGGAAGGGGAGGAGTAAGGTAAAGGGGGAGTTACGGCGAAATCACACTAGAGGAGACTATGAAGAGAGGCAGGAGAGGTGTGCTCAGAGATGTAAGAAAACAGGGTTCTGATAAGGTTATTAAAGACTTTATTTTTTTATATTATGTTCAGTTAGCCAGCATACAGTACATCAGTAGCTTTTGATGTAGTGTTCAATGATTCATTAGTTGCACATAACACCCAGTGCTCTGGATTCTAAGTGGAATGGAACTTTTCCTCTTGCCTTTCAGTTTCAGCTAAGAACTTAAAGCTAAGAATGATGAGTACTAAACTTGCCACACTTTAAAGTGGGGTCCTAGATGTTTTGATGTAATGCTTATTCAGAGTTAACCCAACTCTTGTCACTATCAACCCCATAAGTAACAGCTAAACATTTCTTGAGAAGATCCTTTGCGTTGGGAAAATACTAGTAGGGAGTGCAATGACATTCTCCCTTCTCACCAACAATGACCTCAAATCAAGTGAAAGAGACCCCAAAAGGACATTTAAGGGACTTGGAAATACCTGCAGAAGAAGAGATTTTATTCTCAAATTCAAGTCAAATGCTTCTTTAGAGATAGGAACTAGTAGGCCTTTCCATGCTTCCGGTCACAGAACTCAAAAATGTTCTTGGGTATGCCTGAGGCATGTACCCAAAGGAGAAGGATAGATGCTGATGCCTGCTTCAGGCTGGCTAGTGCTGCCAGTGAAGGCAAGGCCAGGAACAAGGGACAGATGGCTCTCAAGTACTCCCATGTGATGAATCAAGGATACATAAGATTTCCCATGGGCCACATGGATGCGAAAGAAGGCAGCCTGATGCCAGTCATTTCTAATGAACTCTGCTGGGAAGAGGAGATCCCAGTGAAAAGGGACAGGGGATGGGGCGCCTGGGTGGCTCAGTGGGTTAAAGCCTCTGCCTTCAGCTCAGGTCATGATCCCATGATCCCAGGATCCTGGGTTCGAGCCCCACATCGGGCTCTCTGTTCAGCAGGGAACCTGCTTCCTCCTCTCTCTCTCTCTGCCTGCCTCTCTGCCTACTTGTGATCTCTATCTGTCAAATAAATAAATAAAATCTTTAAAAAAAAAAAAAAGAAAGAAAGAAAAGGGACAGGGGATGTGCCATGGGAAGGTGGGAACAGAGGTGGGTAAGCATTTCCTGAGTCAGGGAACAGCGCAAAGCAGAGAACCACACAGGGTCTTCCAAGGAGGACATCAATGTGCTCCCAGAGATGCCATCAACACCAGAATGCTACTGTGCTGGAACATTACAACTCCCAGAGAGCTGCGAATAGGACGCCTTTCCTCTCTCCCTTGTTCTCTACCTGTACTTCAGAGGATCCAAATGGAAAAAGAGAGAATGTGGATTCAGAAAAATAAATGGCCAGGACCTCCTTTGCCCACCATTAGTTCTAGACCTTTCCTAAACCGCGAAGAAATGCCTAGAATTAAACAAGAAGCAGAAATTCTGATGTAAGGCGCCTGGGTGGACCAGTGGGTTAAACCTCTGCCTTTGGCTCAGGTCATGATCCCAGGGTCCTGGGACCGAGCCCCGCATCAGAGTCTCTGCTCGGCAGGAAGCCCGCTTCCCCCTCTCTCTCTGCCTGCCTCTCTACCTACTTGTGATCTCTGTCAAATAAATAAATAAATAAAAATCTTAAAAAAAAAAAGTTCTGATATGTATCAGAGCAGAATTAATACAAAAACAGAATACTTTTAAAACCCAAAAGTGACAGTAATGAAAAGTATCATCAAGGGTGATGGCAATGGTAGAAAAAGGTAAAGCCATTTCCTGATGGTTTCAATTTCTCTAATAAGCTACTTTGAACCTTTTTTGTTTACGACAGAAGCTCAACAAGTTATTTTTAAAGAAAGAAATGCTATGACCTGATTTAATCTCTAGAGTTACCCTTTATGACTGTATAGATTACTGAAAGAATGGATACTCGCCTCTGTGTCAGAGGGTCATAAACTCCAACTGCACTGTTAAATTTTCCCACAAGGTAAAAAGTGGGATGGCTCTGTGAAAAAGCAATGTAATTCTTCCCCTTCATACTAACTCCCAAAACAGAGTAGGATTAAAAAGTATTAATAAACCATCAAAAGTACCCAGAAGGAAATATTTCAAAATATTTCATCTGCGCATTGAAGCTTCATGAACTCATGAGTAGTTTGTTCTAATACGTGGAAATCCTACTTTCCGCTCTGCAGACTCTCTCTCTCTATTTGTTTGTGCATCCTGAAAGCACTTTGTACTGCTAAGTATCTCTCGAGAAAATGGTTTAACCAGCACACCCTGGCACAGACCAAATGAACGCACAGATTTCCCTAGGAAACGGTTCCCTTCAGCCTAGGGCCTCTGTTCTCGGCTGTTCCCACAGCCCAGTGTGCAAAACGAAGGAATGCAGATACTAAGCAGACTCCTTGGTCCTGTTCATCAGTGTTATGAAGATATAAAAATAAGACTTAGAAAATGCAATAGGGAATTTGATATATTTAGATGGTCACAAGCTGAATTTTGCTTGTCACTGCTATAAAGAGGTGAGGAAAAGCTTTTTTAAAAACTGTTTTTAAGATGAAAGGTGTAGGGAGTTAAGATCATCCCTATAACTTGCTAAGACTGATTCTAACAATACACAGTGCCACTTTCAATCTGTTGGATGCTTATGCAACCCACCACCACTGGCAAGGAGAGCTGGGTCAGGACCGATTACCGTTCTCCCCAAACCTCAACTTGTAAGGCTTGCACAAGCCCTCCAGAACCTATCATCACCAGACCTCCAAATTAGAGCCAGGTCAGCCTGGTGGTTACCACATACACTTGGGGGTCTCTTGCTCTCTTTTTTTTTTTCTTCTCTAGAAGTCCTCTTTGGGTCTGAATGATAAAATCTCTCCTTTTCATCTGGCAACCCCAAGGCCGAGAGAGAGATTTTTCTGAATGATATTTTTCAACTACGAAAGAACCATTCAGAGTGAAATAAGTCAAGCAGAGAGAGTCAATTATCATACGGTTTCACTTATTTGTGGAGCATAAGGAATAACAGAGAGGACATGGGGAGATGGAGAGGAGAAGCGAGTTGGGGGATATTGGAGGGGGAGACGAACCATGAGAGACTGTGGACTCTGTAAAACAAAGGGGCGGAAGTGGGAGGCTGGGCAAGCCTGAAGGGGTGAGGGGTGGGAGGTTGGGTGAGCCTGGTGGTGGGTATTATGGAGGGCACGTATTTCATGGAGCACTGAGTGTGGTACATAAACAATGAATCCTGGAACACTGAAAAGAAATTTAAAAAATAAATAAAAATTTAAGAAAATAGTAGATTGTAGTCGAAGCCCATGGTGTGGGCACAATGCCTTGCATTTCTGGGTTTCTGGAAATCATGTTGTCATTCACAACTACAGGGCACAGTTCAACTAAAAGTCAGAACTCAAATGACTCAGATCAACCTGAAATGAACATTCCAGATTTGATTCCATTATCCTCAATTTTTTTAATATATGCATAAACAGTCACACTGCAACATCGAAGGAGAACATGGTAAGAAGTAGTCCTTATTTCTGGTGTGAATTCCTGCTTGGGTTTTTGTTTGCTGCCTTGCTGCTAACCCACGGCAGCTGAATGCATCAGGATTTTCAGGTCAGAAGCAAGGGGGGCAAAAACCAGGAAATGGTGGGAACCATAGCCCAGAGCAGAATAGCTACATGGTAAGGAGGAGTCCCAGGTATCAGATTAACCTTCTACTTTAACTTCATATACACTTCCTGCTAGAATAACCAATCCCCAAAACTGCCAGTTGGCCATGGAACAAAGCACCCCATATCTGGTGATCCTTGACACAGGTCTGATGCAGAACTTCCACTTGTCAGGGCCACTCTATCCTGAAATGGCCTGATAGTGACAAAGCAGCTACCATTTCTACATGAAATTTTCCAATTAATAAGAAAGGGAATCATGATGAAAGTCTGCATCTAATCCTCCATTGTATACTTGGAGGATAAATAAATTAATGCCTATGAAGTAGAGCACAAGAACTAAAAAGACGGACTTTGTACCTTTCCTTCAAGCATGAGGTAAAATGCAAGATAACAACCAGACACCAGAATCATTTGCTGTGGTAGTAACTTTAAATTCTGCAAGATACCTATTTAACTAGCGAATTGGGAGGGAATTTTAGGTTTTCACAGTGTCTTCATCACTGAGGACATATATGCACTGTCATAAAGCAAATCATCCATCAAACTCAACCAATCAGTAACCCTTTTTAATGTATCCAAGTTAAGAGTGGGGTGTTCAGAGCCAGCACATCAGTGTGGCCACAATGTGGGGACGTGCTCCCTGCCCCCCACCCCCCGCATTTGGTTAAGGACTGAAAGTTCTTAAAGCAGTCTGGGCTCTTTAAATGTTACTTCCCTTCCTGTCCTTTATAGAGCTGCCGTCTCCTCGTTAATCTGGTTTTTCCATTTGTCCTGTATTATTTGGTCACTGAGTATTTAACAGAGTGTCTGTTGTGTGCTGGGCACTGTTCCAGATCCTGGAGGTCAGTGATGGACATGATGGGCACCGTCCCTGCCCTGCTGGTGCTTGTTTGCATTTTAGAGGGAGAAATATACAACAAACATGTAACAAATAAATAGAATCACCTCATGAGTGTGAAAGCTACAATCAAAGTAAGCCATAAAAAGGCCAATGGAATAGACAGGGAGAAAATAGGCCTCTGAGGAAAGAACATTAGAACTGACCATCGAAGAAGGGGCTTTGTCTCTCTCGTCTCCTGATAAACCCATGGTGCATAGAACTGGTAGGCTATAAATGATCAACATTGAGTTGAATGCCCAAGTGAAAGACTGAACAGAGAGAAGGGCTCACACATGTTACCATCAAAAGAGAGAGGCGGACTCATGAGGGAGCACTGCCTGGGGACGGGAGAAAGACAAGGATGGCCAGTGTGGGTCAGTACAATGAGCAAATAAAGAAGTGTCAGGAGGTGATGCAGGAGAGGGAAGCAGGGCCAGATCAGGTTTCTTGTTAGACACCGGTACCCAAGGCTCATCAGCAGCCCATATTCGCAAACCCCTGGTCAAGAGGGTTCCCCCCAACATGGCTGACCTGAACCCATTACCCAGTCTGAGGGAGGAGCCTCTCCTCCGTGCAGCGCCAGTAACACAGTGAGGCTCCTCTGTTTGTCAGCTCTTCACATGAGTTCCCAGTGGCTGCTGGTACCCCCCCTCCCCAACTAAACCCTCAGCTTCTGGCTGGGAGGGGCCATGTCTCCTCCCCAGACATCCCTCTGTCTTCCCTTTATCACACTCATCCCTCAATGGGTAAGAATTATCTGTCCCCCATAGACTGTAAGTGTCCTTGGGGCAGGACCTGAGTCAACTCATTCATCACTGCAGCATGTGGTAGAAACTCAATAAATACTCTCCTACGAATAAACTAACTCTAACCTTTACTTAAAATAAAAGGACTGGAGGAAATCTGTTTAAATGTTTCCCATCTCTCGCCTCACAGTGACATGTTCTAGAATAAGCCAAAAGAAGGCAAACATCCTTGGCTCTCTTCCTGACTCAGACAGCATGTGACTTTGGGCAAACCATTTAACCTCACCTGTGCCTGAAAGCGGGAGCAGTGCAGGAGAGCCTCACCCCCTCAGGACAGGTTTTTGTTGTTGTTGTTGTTTTAAAGATTTTATTCACTTGACAGACAGAGATCACAATTAGGCAAAGAAGCAGGCAGAGAGAGAGAGGGAGAAGCAGACTCCCTGCTGAGCGGAGAGCCCAATGCGGGGCTCAATCCCAGGACCCTGAGATCATGACCAGAGCCGAAGGCAGAGGTTTAACCCACTGAGCCACCCAGGTGCCCCAGGACAGGTTTTTAAGTTGGGGAGGGAAGGGACAGAAAGAATGAAGAGCTTCAAGTTCCCCAGGATTTTTTAGGTAGCAGGTCTACCAGTTCTCTAAATTACAACCACAAACCATAAAGGCTTATCTGTATCTACAAGCCGTGTTAGGAAATCAGTTTTCGTTTGCATCGGAGCAAAACCAACAGAGCAAATGCATGTGAAGGAAGGTGTCCTCAGTTAAGATAAAGGTCAGGCACAAACAGAAAGATGCATTGACTACTTAATCATTGCTTATTAGGGTAACAGTTTTTTAATTAAATATTTAAAATTGAGAGAGAGTCGTACGGAAGAAGTTTACATGTGTATTTTTTTTCTGACATCAATACTGCCATTGATGAGCAGATCCAATTTAGTTTCACTCTGAGAGTGCAGACAATGGTCAGTTTTCCTCCAGCTGGCTTATTCTACAAGCATTAATGAACAATTAACCAACACTGGCACTCTTTCCGTCTGTAATCCTGTAGTAGGATCACTAATCTCTACCACTAGCAGCTAATGATGAAGGTCTCTTAAGCTTCACTTCTTATCTCAGCCAGTTCTTAATACTTGCATAAGTATGCTTTCTGAGGAGGGGGGCCCCCTACTGCTATGCAACCCCGAGAACAAAAGCCCAGAGACATTTTTGAAGGGGTTTCTGTTCAATAACACTTCTATGCTTATGTTTGCCTTCCTCCTACAACAAACACCAGTGATCAACAGAGGGCTCTGCGGGTCACGGAGGGCTCTGTGTTTCCATACTTCTAATACTTATAAGAATGTATTCAGACAGCATTATACACAACCCCACCCCCAACTGCACAGGCAGACACCCTAAAGTGGGGAGGGAAACGTGGACTAAATAGAATCCAACAGTATTTTTCTCCATGAGTCAGCTTTGATTTAGTATTGAATTACACCGAGTTTGAAACCACATTGTCATTAAAAATGTAGAGGGCAGAAGCAGATTTATCTAGAAAACCCCACACAGTATAGGTCTTAGTTTCTCTGAATTTAATACAACTTATATCCAATTGTCTCTCTCTAGTGGGGCAGAAACCAATTCACCATTTCATTAGAACTCCTCCATAGGGTCGAGATTTAAATAAAATGCAGGGTCAAGATAAAAAAAAATAACAAAAAACTGTAGAGTGGCACAACGGTAGGATAAAAGCTTGGCTGAAATGACACACTTTTCATTCTTAACTACTTTTTAGACTCTTACAACTTGCTGGGAAAGTTGCTATTTCAAGGAAAGTTGTCCTCCCGACTCGATTCCACGACGGCCTTGCAAGAAGTGGTCTCATGAACCTAGGTCCTGCCGGGTGTTGAGCAGTAGGGGAGAAGAACAGCAGCGGCGTGGACAGCAAGCACATGGCTTCTGCGCCCGCGTACGAAGGCAAAGCCAACAACAGCACATGCCCATGCGGGGCTGAAACATCAAGCCTGGGGTTTTCTACCATTTTTGGCGCTCATAAAGCTGCAGCGTCTTATAAACGCCATTGATCAGGAAGCAGCAAAACACGCAGGCTGACATGGAGGGAGGCATGGGTGCTGAGACTGAGCATTGTGATGGGTCCCAATGGAATGGGAGCTGCTCTCTCTGGAAGAGAGGAGGAGGAGGTCCAGGAAGACGGGTGTGGGGGTGTAACACGAGCCCCTCTTTTCTTGCACTTCAGCTTCACACTAGTTCTAACTACCCACGTTGCCGGAACCGTACGGTAGTGATGTGGGCACTTAGAGATGGAGGAAGCTCGAAATAAATAAGAAGTTAAACTATTCTGCAACTCAGATCCAAAATGAAAGGCATCTTTTTCATAAACCAGCTCACTTCTTAGTTTCTCCTTTCAGGCTGCTGAAACACTACTTTTCTCCCCTAACATTCAGGGCTTCCTGCAGTGGGAAGGGGGCTTAGTGGACAGAGCCCCGGACTAAAAGTTTGGAGGCTGAGTCCTATTCACACACAGCCCCTGACCCTTGTGTGATTTATACGAGTCACTTAACCTCTCTGCCCTTCTGTTTCCTCATTCATTCCACAGACACAATGCTACCTGCCCCTCCCCACCTCCGTGGAGCCGTGAGAGGGAGTGACCTATGTCAGCAAAGCGTTTGAAAACACCATTCGTCCGTGTGAGGCTCACACAGTGTAAAACGTTGTAATAGGCCTGCAGCGTGATAACACACACAAAGAAGATACGGATAGACTCTAAGATAGGGAAACATGGAGGTCAGGAACACTTGCCACTGAAAATGTGGTAGTCGTGTGCTTTGAAAGTGAGTCTCAGTGACAGGATACAGAGTTTATTTGCTCTTTAGAAATGACTGGGCTGATCTAAATTAATTTAAGTGATTGTTTGGACAGGAGTAGTAAAGTTTAAAAGGGAGTGGATAAAGTCATGGTATCCTGTGACTCTCAGATGGGTGCTTATTAACCCTCAATTAGGAAGAATTTATTCAAGATTATCTACTATTCTCCCTCTCAGAAATGTACTCTCTTCGCTGCCCCACAAATGCTCAGTTCCGTTCCTTATCTTTCCGTACTGCTTCCCACCTTCTCTCCTCTACTTGGTTTTTGCATTCCAACTTAAGTCCTTCCCAACTCTGTTGCAAGAGTCATGTAACATTCCAATATATTATATATATATGTATATGTATATGTGTATATATATATACATATATATGTGTATATATATATACATATATATATATATATATGTATATATATATATATAAAATCTCCCCCCAGTATATTCCCCACACAATTCCTGGCACGATACTGGACACAGGGGAGAAGTCCAATAAATTCCTATGGTATGGTGCGGTGTAAGAACTGGGCTTAGAATATCAGCTCCTGAAACACACCAACTATTTCCTGCCTTGGAACCTTTGACCTATTTCTGATGCCTGGCCCCTGCTCTCTCCATCCCCCACCCCACCCTCACTTTGTCCTTTGAATGGCTGGCTCTTTCCTATGCTTGTGGTCTTGAATATAATCTATTCACAGAGGTCTGCCCTGACCACCCAATATAAAATAGGCTCACTGGAGTGCCTGGGGATGCTCAGGCAGTTAAGCGTCTGCCTTTGGCTCAGGTCATGATCTCAGAGTCCAAGGATCAAGTCCCAGGTCAGGGTTCCCTGTTCAGCGGGGAGCCTGATTCTCCCTCTCCTCCCCACTGGTGTTCTCTGTCTCATTATCTCTGTTTCTCTCTCTCAAATAAATAAATAAAATCTTAAAAAAAAACAAAACAAAACATGGGGCACCTGGGTGGCTCAGTGGATTAGGCCTCTGCCTTTGGCTCGGGTCATGATCCCAGGGTCCTGGGATCGAGTCCCCCATCGGGCTCTCTGCTCAGCAGGGAGCCTGCTTCCTCCTCTCTCTCTGCCTGCCTCTCTGCCTACTTGTGACCTCTCTCTGCCAAAGAAATAAATAAAATCTTAAAAAAAAAAAAAATAGCCTCTCCATTCCACTGTTCTCTCACCTGTATTCCTCTTCCTTCTTGACACCAGTTACCACAACTTGTAGTTACCTGTTTCTCCTCTTTCCTTGTTTACTTCATTACCGTCCATCTTCACTACTAGAATGTACACACCCTTCATCTGTAACACAAAAAGCTTATCTGTTTTGCTCGCCACGCCACTGTTCAATAAATGTTTGTTGAATTAATTAGTTATGACGTCACCCAATTTTTTTGGCCAGTACTGCCCAGTGCCTATTCGGCAGCCCTCATCACTCTCCCTGAAATAGAAAACATCTCCCTTTCTACCAGTGTTGCAACTTGTTTATCAGGATCCCCCAAAAGGAACAGTATATGTTTGATATTTTACAGTACTTCCCTGTTAAGACTCTTTTACCAAACAAACTCCATTTCTTTATCTCCCTCCCTCTCCAATCTGGAGTCAAGACCCACAGGCCGGGAGGAGGACCGGGAAGTCACACACACACTGGATCTGAAGGACCCACCCCACAGAACGGCATCTGTGTCCCAGGACTGAGCTCCAGCATTTCACTGTCCTTAGAGTTAGGGCCTTACACTCTCCAGATCCTTCTTGAGAAACCAAAAGTGGCCTTTCCACTCATCCTCTTTGTTCCATGGCTTGGTATAAGGGACAATGGCTTGGGCTGAAGGACCAACCATCAGTTCCAATCGAAATTTTTCTTGACTCCGGGGAGATGTCAGATTTTCAATGAAGAGCACACTCTCCACCTCAGATTCCCCAGGATAAGCATGAGATTAGTACCCGTCTGGGACCTTGATGCTTAGTGATATATTAACACCCCACCTCACAAGGTTATTTCAAGAACCAAATGCGACAAAACCATGGTGCCAACAGATGACTGGTATACAAGTGTTAGATTTATTGCACCACAGCAAGGCTTCAAGTACCAGAAGCGCTGCACACACATGGTTCGCAGCGCTGTGGGCTGCCGAGTTTTACGGTATTTCCAAACAGATATGGTGATGGCATCAGGTAGGGTGGTTTTGCCTGTAAGTAACAGAAAACTCCACTGAAGGATGCTCATGCATAACAAGAAGTCCTGCAGTAGGGAGGCTCCAGCTTTGGTTAATTCAGAAGTTCAAATGTGTCATCAAGGATCTAGGTCTTCCCTTCCACTCTGCCATCCTTAACATGTTGGCAAGCAACCCACAAGGCCCCAGGTTTGCAAGTGTCCCATCTTCATGCACCAATATCCAGAAGTTTCTAGCAGATTTCCCTTCATATTCATGTCCGTTGTGTGGAGCCAGGGTAAACAGGCAACCCTAAACAAATCACTTGCTTGGAAATGGAATTCTGAAGACTCTCCTGGACTAATCAAGATTGCCCCAAGGAGAATTACAGGCAAGGGCCACTTCAGCCAATGTGGAACACGGACACGTTTTGGGTAGGAAGCCAACATTGTCTGCTATAGTGATGTAATGAAGGCTGAGCTCCTAACTGTTCCCCAAGCCAAACACTATTTAGACATATTCATTTACATCAGTGAAACGTTTCCTTGGGAACTAGTCTATTTTGAAGGTACGCATCCTGCCTTCAGATGCTACACCTTCCATAAAATTGGCAAAAAGTTTTTCCCTTTCTATGACAATGGACCTAGAAAATCATTCCATCTCTGATTATGAAAGTAACAGCTCCCAGGTGCTAAGTCCTAGGCTGGCCAAACTATACATGGGGAAGATTCAACTGCAGACAGACATAGAAAATAAATTAAAAACAAAAAACAAAAAACCACAATGGGTCATTTTCATGCTATTACACTGCCAGGTGGCTGGAGACCATGGACTTTTGCCTCATTTCATCTGATGTGCTTCTTAATCACCCAAAATACACATCTTCACATGATGCCCACCAGCAATGAGACTGTTTTTGAAAAATGAAACATGTTCAAATGCAAATTTAATCTTGTCCATCCACTGCTTTAAAATCCTTCAATGGCTCCTGACCACACTTGGGTAAAGCTCAGCTTCTAAATGTGGACCCTGCTCAACCTTAAAATCTCCTTTCTTTCTATACTACCTTCCTCTCCCAGTCCTAGTACCCAAGTTATTGGAATGGAAAACATTAAGCATATCTATCCTAAAAATTAGTCTGTAGCAGTTTTAATAGAAATAAATGTCCAATAGTAAGGTATTGGTTAAATCCATTATGATATATACATATGAGGACTATAAAGCAGCCATTTAAAATCATGCCGTAGAATATTTAAGGATACATGTTCATACAAGATACTGGTAAATGAAGGAGATTATCAAAATCCAGGTTCAAGGATGACCCTAATTTATAATATATATGAATAGACACGTATTGGAAAAGAATGAGAATATTATACACAAAAATGGTAACAATGGCTATTTATGAGGAGTTAGAGAGTAGAAGATTTTAACTTTATTCATTGGACTTTTACCTAGTTTCCAAATTTCATACAATGAATGCCTATCACTTTGACAATCAGAAAGAAATTCCTCGGGAAAAAAAAAAAATTGAGATCTGAAATACGTAAGTGGCCACACCCAGAAAAACCGCAAATCAATGCTTCCGCATCTGTTCTTCCAAGAGCCCCACCCAAGCTCCCCAACCGTGCTCACATTCAGGCACATGCTTAGCAGCTCTTAACCTCTACCTGGTTGCCAGTTTACTGTGGTGCCATGGACAATAGGAGCCCAAGAAAACTCAGGGCCTGGAATTTAATTAAATTTAATTAAAATTTAATTTAATTTAATTTAATTTAAATCGAAATGTTTCTAAATTTGATAGAGAAGATTATGGGCTGATGGCCCCTCGCTGTACCTTTCTTAGGACAGACATCATACTGTTCTTTCAATGACAGCGGCTGGACTGTACTACTCTTCAAGTCCGCAACTTAGCTATCCATTCTGTTTGCTGAGGCCTGTAGCCCAGTGCCCTGAACACTGCAGATGCCCAATAAGGAACTTTTTCATGAATACAAATGATCCACCAACTAATAGACTGACCTATTAATGAGTAAATCAACTGACTTCTGAGTGGCCATCGGCCCCAGGAACTGTACTGGGTCTTAACAACAACAAATGGCGGTAAAGTGTCCCTGCTTTCAAGTAACTTCCAGCTTGATAGGAAGGCAGAGCTACTGCAAATGAGCCAAATATGTGCTAAATTGTGTCATATTGATAGATCTGAAATAGAAACGGAGAGATGAGAAAGATGAGCATAGACTGGAATACAAAACAGCTCTGAAATAGGATCTTCTCTCCAGCCAGAGAGCACAGCCTCAAGGCCCACCCCCCAGGATTCCCTCACTCCTGCCCACACAATATACAGGTTCTGCCCCAGGTCAATCCACTCAGACAACCCATCTACTGAGGCCATATAAGTAACAGTTCCTGCATAAGGAAGACTATAATTATGAACTAAAAATCAGAATACAACCCTTTATCCATAATTATCAAAGGCTATGGAGTTTAGGGGTGGTACTAGGGAGAGGACTGATGGATCCCAGGTTATTCCAGAAGTTCAAAAGCACCATGACTTAGACCTTGGACAGATCCCCTCCCTTTTGTTTGAGAATTTCTCTTTACCCCATCCTTTCATTGATTCAACTAACCAGCTATCAATTCCACAAATAGGAGATTTCAGTCTAAAAGGAGAAATATGTATACACACAAAGTAAGTTAAGAAGGTGTTAATTGCCTTATAAGAGGTGAAGATGAAGTGCTAGGAGATCACTTCTAGCCAGAAGTCAGTAAGTGCTCCATCAAGAAGAGAAAAAATGATGTAGCCTTATGAGCTAGATGGGAAAGGAACAGGGAGAAATGATAGGGGAAACAATATTGTCAAAGCAGATTAAAAAATGTTTTACACACACAGAGGCACAGCCGGGGTGGGGAAGAGGAGTTATAATAGTTTGATTTGGTGGGAAGACAGACAGAAATAAAGATACTTGGAACCTCATACAGCGGGAATTTGACTTCATTGTTGAGATAGTAGGGAGCCAATGAAAGTTCCTAAGAAGGGAAGGAACATGCTACCCCCCCCAATGTTTATTTGCATTGTGCCAAAAAAGAGGAATGCCTCCCAAATGTGTCTCTTACCTAACAGTTGTCTATTCAAAATCGGTGCATCCTCCAAGTGATCCTCTATCTTCCCTTTAGAAAGGAGTTTTATTGCTTGTGCTGTGGTAGTCCTAGATTATTCCCACTCTGTCTTGGCTGTGTCATGTCATCAACCTAAAAATAGATGCTAATTAACAAGGTTATTTCTAACTTACATTGTTAAAAAGAGAGGAAAACAGTGATGAAACACTGAGAGTATCAAATTAACCAAGGATGGAACCAACTTCTAGTTCAAAATTCCCACCTCACAGACATTGAATTCACTAAATAGTCTTTTTTTTTTTTTTTTGTAAATCAGATAGTCATTATCCAAATTTCCTATCCCTGATGTGATAATATAGTGTGATGAGACATGCCCCAACAGAACACAAATTGACTTTTGGAGTCCAGATGCTACATGGAGTGTGTGGATGGTAAAGCAAATATCTCACTCTATTATCTGTTGTCTCTGAACCAACAGATTACATGGTTCACTGACTAGCTGAATAACTTTTAGACAGTTTGCTCATGTCTATTTACACATATTCTACAGAAATATATTAACAACTGAGGAACAGCTGTAAAAATTATATGGCAAGACGGACAGATGAGAGTGACAATCTCTCCATGTACATTTCTGCAGAGAAGACGAAAGTTTTACATGGTAAAGGAAACGGGGGAAAACACACATATGCACATCTGTATGTTGCTGCCACTACAAAGTGTGAATTCCATACAGTAATACAGGCAGTCAAAGAAAGCACATCATAAAATCTCCTGGAGACTCTTTCCATCTGTCTGGGATATTACTATAATATGTATCTTTACAGCGATGGGTTTAAGATTTATGTTTGTGCTCTAAAATATTCTACTGGACAACTGTATATCCTAATGAAAAAGCCACTTTTCATAATCCATTTGAGAACCAAAGAAATAGTGAAAGTTTTCTGGTTCACATTTTTACTTTAAAAATATTTATTCTCGAGAGCACATGCAGAGGTGGTGCAGAGCACTTTGGCACTCAGCGGTTCAGGAATGTGTGCTTTCTGAGAGGCTGCAGCAGAGCCTCCATATAGAAGGCACGAGAGGTTGGCAGCTTTGAATGAAGCACATTGAACAATGGCAACAGCTAGGAGTCATGAGCGACAGCAGCGAGAACTATGGCGAGGGGAAACCCGTTCTGTTTCCAGAAGTGGAAGTGCTCATGGATCTGGGAAATCTGCAAGGCATACCCCAGCAAGGTCTCGCTCCAAGGAAGATTCCAGGCGTTCCAGATCAAATTCCAGGTCCAGATCTGAATCTAGGTCTAGATCCAGAAGAAGTTTTCGAAGGCATTACACAAGATCAAGATCTTGGTCTCGCTCCCATAGACGATCCCGTAGCAGGTCTTACAATTGAGATTATCGAAGACGGCCTAGCCACCGTCATTCTTCCATGTCCACTCGCAGGCGTCATGTTGGGAATTGGGCAAATCCTGATCCAACTGCTGTCTTGGAGTATTTGGATTGAGCTTGTACACTACAGAAAGAGATCTAAGAGAAGTATTCTCTAAATATGGCCCCATTGCTGATGTGTCCATTGTATATGACCAGCAGTCTAGACATTCAAGAGGATTTGCCTTTGTGCATTTTGAAAATGTAGATGATGCCAAGGAAGCAAAAGAGTGTGCCAATGGAATGGAACTTGATGGATGTAGGACCAGAGTTGATTTCTCTATAACAAAAAGACCACATACCCCGACACCAGGGATTTACATGGGGAGATCTACCTATGGCAGCTCACGCTGTCAGGATTACTATGACAGGATATGATCGAGGCTATGATGAGCGAGACTACTACAGCAGATCACACGGAGGAGGAGGAGGAGGAGGATGGACAGCTGCTCAAGACAGGGATCAGATTTACAGAAGGTGGTCACCTTCTCCTTACTATAGTCACGGAGGATACAGATCACGTTCTAGATCTCAATCATACTCACCTCATCGCTATTAAAGCATGAAGTTGAAGACTTTCTGAAGCCTACCCTAGAGTTGGGATATTGTTCATGGACAATATTTTTTTATTGTCTCCTGTTTAAAAAGTGAACAGTGCCTAGTGAAGTTAGATGACTTTTACACCTTTAATGATGACTACTTTTGGTTGTTTTCATTCTGCATTTGTATATTTCGATGCTTTGTTCCAAGTTAAGTGTTTTCAGAAAAGTATGTTTTGCATCTATTTTTTTACCGTCTAAATTTTGACTGCTGAGAAGTTTCTATTGTACTAGTCTTCATTTAAAAGGTTTTTCTACTGAATCCAGGGTATTCTGAACATCGAAGCCTGTGTGTAAAATGCTACCAACTGGTAAAAAGTAACAATAAAGTTTGGTTTTTACTTTTCTTTCTAACATCAGTGCTTAGCAAAACTGTTCAGATTAGGTTGTCAGTAATAGATTTCAAGACAAAAATACCTATTTTCCTCCAATCCGTGAGACATACTATACTTAATAAACCTGCAACTAAGTGTTAAAAATTACGCTCTGTAACCCTGTACTGCTAGTATTAGAACTAAAGAACTTCCAATACAGCCAATGCTTAATGCTTATATAAATGTAGATTTGTCAGCCTTTATGTAATCTGTATCATATAAAGCAGGGAATAAGAAAACACATACACAATGTATGCTTTTAAAAGGCTATTTCTTAAAGCTGTTACAAGGGGATAATGGTATTTCAAATAGTTACCAGCAAGCGACAATACCTTCCACCACAAATGCACTCTTTTTCTTCTAGTTTTCAGAGTATGGAAAAAAATGAGTACTTCAGAATTTGGGAAAAGAGAAGGGAACACTACACCTGTGTTGTGGATGAACTGAAGACTTGCCTATTCATTTTTTAAATATTATTTTCAGGTCCTTTGCTTACCAAAGGAAGCCCAATTTCACTCAAATGGTTTGAGAACTGTGTTTAAATAAATGCAAATGAAAAGAGAAGAAAAAAAATTCTCAAATCAGAACTCAATTTTAATGTCATCTGCACGTCCTATACATCTCACACTGAAAGAAATTATTAACAAAAATAAGAAGATTCTCTACTACGATAAACCTGGTCACTAAGTATTTTGCCTTAAAAATTAGTCTTGTTATGCAAAACTTTGTTCAGATAAATGCTGCCTATCACTTCTTAAAATTTCCAACTTAATTTAGGTAGGGAAATGGATGGTTGGAAGGCACTGGGATTACACTGCCCTAATATTCAGGCTCCGTGGACGTTTAAGTTTGAAAAATACTGTGTACTGTATCTTCTTTCCATGATTCCAACACACCACTCCCTTCTAGAAGCACTATCTGCCTTTGAGTCCCAGGATGCTTCAGATTCCCCTGGTTTGGCTTGTGTATGGCAGCCTTTTCCCAATCTCCTTTGCAAATCTATCATTATCTAAAAACTGTGACACAGAAATAAAAAATTAAAATTTTAAAATTAAAAAAAATTAAAACCATGAAATACTGGAACTCTCCAAGCTGCAGCAACCCTCCCTTTGTTTAGGACAGTCACACAGTGACTAGCTGTATCTGAATCCTTTGTTCCAGTTACAGGCGGTGACTCCATTTGCTGGGACCTTTAGACATGCCCACACATTGTCCCACGTGACAGCTCCACTTGAGGATCTCCTCATTCTCAAAGTGTCTAAAATCCCCGAAAGCTCCGCTCCAGCCCAGATCCTCCTTCAGTCCCCTATCCCTGGGGTGGCACCACCATCCTTCGGCTGGAAAAGCCAGAAAGAACCCCAGAGGGTGTCCCTGATACCTCGATCCTCCTTCCCTCCAAAGTCCAATCTGTCTCAAACTAGGGTACTTTCACTCTTTCCTATCAGTCTGCTACTGACTGTTCCTGCAGTAGGCTCTCCCCCATTGGATCTTTGCAGGAGCCTCGTACTAGTTTCCCTCTAGTCTAGTAAAAATGGATTCTTTAAATGCAAATCTCATTTGTTAATCTCCCACCTAAAACTCTTCAAAGTCTTCCCATGACTCTTGGAACAAAGACTAAAATTCTTGACAAGACTACGCTTGATCTTGCCCTGCTCCTCTCTCAAGCCTTATCTCATGCCCCCTCTGTCCCACTGGCAGCTCTCCAAACAAGCCTTCTTTCCTTTATTCAGACCCGGGATGCTCTCCCCAACCCAGCCTGAGATGCTTTGTACTATCCCCACACTGTCCTCTCATTTTACTTCTACATATCCTTTAGATTTCAACTCCTCTCCTAAGTTTTCTGTTTTATATTCATTGTAATTAGTCATATAGATTTTCTTTCTCCTTCACCTTATTATTAACTCCTTAGGGCGTATTTTGTGTTTATATTCCTACACTGCCCAGTACACTGGTAGGCACAGAAATGACTCCCTTTAAGATGAGCTGAACTAAAAAGTTCACCACGGAAGTGAACTAAGACTGGATAACTGTGATTAGGAAAGAAACAGGCAGCTCATGGAGTGGTGAAAATCCAGGTCTCAAGAGGAGAAACCTGGTGGCAACTTCCACTATTTCAAGTTCCCAAGGTTAAAAGTTTGGTTACTGAACTGGCCTCCACATTACCAAGTCCAGTTTCTCATGTTGATTTTCAGATTCCGCAGGTCAGTGTATGTCAGACCCTTTTGAAGTTCACACCTTATCCTTTGCGTTTAGGAGCACATTCTCGGAACATAAAAGAGGACACTTCTGAGGACCCAAGGAACCTTTACTGAAACTATGGCCAAAAACATTACCTTCTTGTATTATCCAACAAACCAAGAAACAGCACAAGTCAGAGGGCTGTGATCACAATGCTAATAGCTAGAAAGTTTCAGAACCTGAACATCAAACTCCTCCATGTCTTCCAGCGAGCGCTAAGGACTCTGGATTATGTGAATCGAACTTTCTTACACTCTCAGACTTTGAAAAGCCCAGATTGTAATACAGCCTCCTGATGCTTTATTTAAATCCACGAACTAAGATGTCTGGTCTATTGTTTGAATGCCATTAAGTCAATTTGGGGAAAGGAGGAACTAGGATGACTGTAACAATCCCTAGACATTCCAGTTTTCCCGTTAAGGCCTTGCTGAATAAAACTTGCCAATTAAGGCACAGATTTTTTTTTTCCTTCGTTTGTTTTCACTAGCCAGCTTTCTCCTCATATTGCCCATAATTTAGATCATTTCAAAGACATTCAGTAAGAGTCACCACTGTGTCTGATTCAATTGCCTTAACTTGTTCTTTGTTCAAAAGGCATATGAACAAGTCACTAACGGACAGAAAAAAATAAATTCTCGTTTAGACGAAAACACCTGATACGTCCAAACTCCTAACCACCCCAGCTACCTGTCTATTTCTTCTCATACCCAGGAAGCCAGTGTTCATAGCTACGTTTTTCTTTGGGCTGATGATCGGTGGAACTGTTCTTCTTATAAACAGAAATCCCATGAAGAACCTGTTCTGTGCTCCCACTGAAAGTTAAAATGATCTGCAAGCTTTACTTCAAACACATAAATATTGCTATCTGTTGCTGGTCTAGTTACTTAAAGCCAAGTTGTAAAAGCAAAGTTCCAGGACTAATTACCTTTCCTCTTGGCTGCTTTGCTGCCAATGCTGTAATCACGGAGGATAATCTTCAGGAGCTTGGCATCGTTGCTAGAGCAACCAACCCAACTTTAAGCAATTTTCAATATCTTCCTTTGGCGTATTTTAAATAAAAATAAGACATAACTGATGCCAGGCCACACTTACCAGGGCTACGCAAGTTTTCACCATGCTGATGTAGTTATAAGGACATACGGAACCTAGTCTAGAAGGCATTTTACACAACACACACTCTTTGTGTGGAAACCACACAGCATGTGCCACCTTCGGGCCAGTCTTCCATCTCCCTGGGGCAGAAGGTCACAGTCAAAAGGAAAAGGCTGACAAGAAGACTGTTGCTTCCTCCAGCTCAGCCCTTGCAGCCATCCCAGAATTTAAATGCATCACGGCCCAATTTTACCCTGCCCTGTATTTCTGCTTCCTTATCCTGACCGGGACATCAGCAGATCCTGCCACTCTGATGGAATATTCAGACGTTTGGGCTACTGTGTCCGGATTCCCTGACTGATGATTAACAGCAAGCTTTCTGCTGTCCCTAACTAGTTTTTAGCTTATTTTTATTTAATTGTTTTCTATATTATATTAAGGAGCCTGACACATTTTTGGGGAGTAAGAGAGGTATTAATTCTCAATATTAACAAACACACCATCCACGAAACCAGAATTCCTACATAACTACAATTTCAGTAACAGTCCCCCCTGTATTTGCTGCCAATTCATCCTCTACACAAAGTAGAAACCATTTTTACACAATATCCAGGACAGCAGGCATCTGCATGTGGCTGTGGCCTCCACTGAGGAAAAAAAAAAAAAAAAACAGAGGAAAGTAGGCTTTTTAGTCCGTCTGTCCATCCATCCATCCATCTGTCAGGAGGTATTTATCAGGTACCTAAACAGTGTTGGAAGCATATAAGCATAAGACAATTTTCTGCCTCACACCGATAACAAAAATCTAATGATTTTAGGTGGGGTTAATAAAATGGGGGGAGGGAATGTTTCCTAGGCTATGGAGAAACTAGGAACAGAGGATTATGTTAGCAGTAGCCCATTAAAAAGATAAGGGAATTAGCTCTGGCCAGTTAAATAACTTGCATGGCTCCTGCTTGAATATCCCTTCCCAAAAAAGATGACTATCTTTACTAAAATCACTTTTCCAAGGCTGGGGTACATATGTGCCAACTTGTGATCCCAAGAATATGAGGTAAAGTGACTGGATATTATTAATAACACATTAGCCTTACTTGAAAACTATTAGTTTCAATTGTTCACTAAGTTAGCTTTCATTTACTTGAAGCCCAATGGGTGAGTTCAGTGTTTTTTTTCGGGAGGCTCTCAATGAAGTTTCAGGGATTCTTCCTTGATGGATGGTCTTTTTCTTGAGCTGTTGAAGTGGATGTAATTTGGGTGCCCCTCAGTAATTTACATGATGACTGTCAATGTACTACATATCATCAAAGGCAATACACATTTATTTTTTAGCAGTAGTTTTTAAATGCGTGGCTCTCAGATTGTTCTCACTACAATAATTCAGTTTCTTTGAATATACAATTTGGCTTCTAGCACTTTCCCCCTTCTTACATTTTATGGATGTTTGTTCAGATGTTCCCTCACCTAAAAGGCCTTTCTACTTTCCTCTAAAACAAAATGAACAAATCCATGCTTAGCAAGCAGTTCAGTTTAATAAAAATACCATACAACTCTACCTTTTTGCAAAATCTGTTCCTAAGAAGCCATCATAAAATGATTTTTCCTCTTCAAGATCCTCCAGCTTGTTGTAAGATTTCATTCTGCTTTGTCATTTATCGGCTTCACACAAGGATATGTCCTGCCTCTCCAATTAAATGCCAGGAGTCTAAAGTAAAGGGATCTTTTTTATTTCCTTTACTTCTGAATTGCCTATGATATGTTTAGGAATAGATTATGTTGTAACTGTTATTGGAGAAGATAAAAATAAAGATGAAAGTCTTTGTGAAGTATGACATCTGCACCTAAATTACTCTATTTGTGGTTCATTAAAAAAGTCTTGATATTTTCAGATAAGACTTTTACATAATTAAAGAGGTAAACTGATCATTCAAAAAATATTTATTAAACATCTACTATGGGTCTAATCCCATGCTTGATGTTACAGTAATATAAAATTATAAATAATACATGGCTCCCATCCACTAGGTGCCTATAATGTAGTTATGTCTAATGGAAGATTTTGCTACTATCAGATACGATCAGATACAAGTTAGTGGAATGATTAAACGCACCGGCTGTCCCCAAAACGTATAATCCAGATTTTAAAACAGAATGGTTCAAGAGGCTGGATATGAAATTATTTAAATAGAAAATGAAGTTTTAAACATTATGAAAAGAGCCAAGTAATTAAATAGTAAGCACTTCTTAAAGTCAAACAGACAAAACAAAATAAACATCTATGAAATTACATTTCCTGATCTTACTTTTTTTCCCCACATCAAATCAAGCACTAGTTTTATTGCTTAAACCAAAAGGAAAAAAAAGAAAATACAACCAACCAACCAAAAAGAGAACCCTCTGTGTCAGAGTTCCTCATTTTCCTTCTCACTGCCATGTGGTTCAGCTCGATCCTCATTGCTCCTCTCCTGAATCTGTAGTTTAATTGGTTTGCCCACCTTCCATCTCCACACTAGTGCAGGAGTCTCCAACACACTCCAACACACTATGCGCATGTTATTCTCTGCCCATGAGGCCATCGGGGTATGGCCCTGCCTAATCCACAGCACAGGGTGCAAGACCCTCCACAGTCCGGCCTCAGTCTTCCATCCTCCTCCACTACCCACTCCCATACTCTCTTCTGGTCCCAACACAGGAAGCTTGCTAGGGGACTCACAGTTGATTCACTCTGTCAAAACACATATGAAGCAATTGTGCAAAACCTGCTGCTGAGTCCCGGGAATATGGAGGAGCTCAGAGTCTACTGATGGGGACAGAGGAGCTGTCGAATGGGCGAGGGGTCATTAACAGCAGAGACAAATGCTGCTGCCAGCTTGGGTTGCTCATGTCCCTGAATTTGTATAAGAAGAAGGAAATAAGCCCAAATGGACGGAAACATTTGATTACGTAGACAGCCAAAGCAAGAACAGCATGGTGTGAGCTCCCCACATGGCTGTTCCCGCAGGAGGACACAAGGCTGGAGGGACCGACAGCAGACGGCATGAGTGGTTGCTCTGCCTGGAGGAGCCACCTCTCAACTATCAGCCTGCAGTCTGGCCGACTTGCACAGAAGCCTGCAGCTGTACTCCAACAGGAGGGGGCCAGGAAAGAAAGTGGAAAGTCCTCTGCTCAGCTGAAACCCAAGAGATAACGAGAAACTGCCTCAGGGCAGCTCCCACAAGGTCTAAGAACCTGCCTTGTGGTGGTTCCTCAACAAGCTTATCTCCCATTACTCCAGGAGGGATCACAGGACACTTCACCAAGTCTCGGGTGAAGTCATGGTCAAGCCTCACCTACTTGGCCTAAGTGGAAACGTGCGAGGTTGCCCGGGTACCGTGACTGAGCCAGCACCCCCCACCCCACCATGCGTAATTAAAGTAAATTGCAGCAATACACACAAGGACACAGAAATGCTCAGAAAGCTTTCGAGCACTTTGGAGAGGGCCTGGCATAGTGACACGATGGGCCCTGACACATACTTGATCTGCCTAAATGCTCCTCTGCCCTGAATAGTCCCACACAAGCCCAGAGTGAAAAGTTCCTACCACCTTCTCTGGTACCTTCTTCCAGCATTCCAGGCTGAATAAATTGCTCTTTCCTCTGTATGTTCATAGCCCTTAGATCAGACCTGTGTTTATTATTTGCCATAAACCATTCATTCATTCATTCATTCAGAGGCCAGACACTGCCTGGAGCATTGTCAACAGGGCAGTGAACAAAAAAGAAAGATCCTTCCCCCGTGGACCTTCCATTTGTTCTGTTCTCTCTTGTCCCTTCTATTAATAGTTGCAGTCAACTTCTGAAACTCATGACACGGTCTATTAGCCAGGATCCCTTGACCAGTCCAGAATATCACTCTCTTTCTTATTTTACGTTTAAGTTACAGTAGGAGAAATAAATCTATAATGCATTTTTACAATTACACAAGAGTGTAACCAAATTTCATAAAACTTAATTTTGCCACAGGGCTCATAATAGAAAAATAATACATGGGTTAAGAATTGTGCTTAGAATTCTCCTATCAAAACCTCTCAAGTCTAGGATACAGAAGGCTTCTTGAGTTCAACTAAGGACCTTGATTCAAAACCAAACATTGGAAAAGTTTTCCTCCCCAACAGACAATACTATCAGACATGACCAAATTCTTTCCATTCCCCTTTCCTCCTCTTACTGCAGTGCCTTTGAATTCCTCAATCTGAGTTTTGGATTAGAAAACAATCCTTTTCCTAAGTTGACTTTTGCTCAAAAGCCTTTTTTCCTCTCTGAATAGCAAGAACAATTTACCATCTGGTAAACTTCTTCACGATAAGATCTAACCCCACTGAAAGAAGTCAAATGTCAGTTCTTTAAAGATTAGAATTTTCTTCTTAATGGAGTTTCTAACAATGCAAAAACCAATTTTTGGTAAGGGCTGTGGGACACCATTACAAACATGACAGAAAAAAAGGAATTATGGGAAAACTTTATACCAACAAATTATACAAATGAGGTGAAACAAATTCCTAGAAAAATGCAAATTATCAAAACTGTCTCAAGAATAAATTATTAAGAAAGTAAATCTTAAGTGTTCTCACCATTCCAAAAGAAAAAAAAAGTAACTATGTGATATGATGAATATGTTAACTTGATTGCAGTTATCATTGCAAATTGTATATGTATATCAAATCATCACACATTGTACACCTTAAATGCACAATATTCACTTGTCAATAAAACAGAGGGGAAAAGAATAGAATATCTGAATCTATATACATTAAATAAAGAACATGAATAAGCAATTTAAAAATCTTCCCCCAAAAAAATAAATAAAATTTTTTTAATTTTTCATAATTAAAATTTCCAAAAGATTTACTGATCAAGTTGTAAAAACATTTAAGAAAGAAATAGTATCAATAGTTTCAGCAAATAGAGGAGCAATTTCTCAATTCATTTTATGAGGTCAGTATTACCCTGATACCAAAGCCAGAGAAAGACACACAAGAAAAGTAAACTATAGACTAACAACCATAGATGTAAAAATTCAGAAAATGTTAAAATGCCAAATCCAGCAATACCTAAGATAGATTACACACCATAATCCCGTAGGATTTATCAAAAAAAAAAAAAACAAACCCAAAAAGTTGGTATAAGATCCAAAAACCAATTAACACAAAGTACCAATAAAGAACAAAAAACAACATGATTATTTAAAGATGCAGGAAAAGCACTCCACAAAACTTAAACCCATTCATGACTAAAAATAATCTTTCAACAAACTAGGAATAGAAGGATACTTCCACAACCCTATAAAAGGCATGTAGGAAAAACCTACAGTTAAATTATACTTAATAGTGAAAGACTGAATGCTTTCCCCCTGAGATCAGGAAAAAGGCAAAGAGGTTTCTTTGCTCCCACCACTGTTATTTAACACTGTACTGGAGGTACTAGCCAATGCAGTCAGGCAAGGAAGAGATATTACATGTCCCAGTTTAGAATGGAAGAAGTACAACTGTCCTCTTTCATGGATGACATGATTTTGCATTAAAAAAACCTAAGTAATTTTAAAAATAATTTTAAAAAATTACAAAAAATTGTAAAAATAATCAAGTTTTGCAAGGTCACGGTATAGAAGGACAATATACAAAAAAATTGTATTTTGTGTAATAGCAATTAATTTTAAAATAAACTTAATTCCATTCACACTAGCATCAAAAAATAGTCATGAACATTTTTAACAGAAGTGGAATTTCTGAAAATGACAAAATACTACTTGTTTTTTAAAATCTAAATAAATGAAGAGATAGATCATTTTTATGGCTTGTAAAAATCGATATCACTAAAATGACAATTTCCCTAAATTGATCTACAATTTCAATGCATTGCCAATTAAAATCCCAGCAGGAATGTTTAGAAAATTGGCAAGTTCAATTTAGATAGAAATGCAAAGAACCAAGATCCAAAAAAACAATTTAGAAAAAGCAGAACAAAGTTAGAGGAGTGATACTACCTGATTTCAAACTTATTATAAAATTATAATAATCAAGACAGTGTGATATTGGGATAAGGATAGACATATAGAGACCAGGAAAAGAGACTCAAGAGCCCAGAAATAGACTTCCACATCTACGGTCCACTAATGGAAAAGGATAGTCATTTCAACAAACAGTGCTAGAACAACTGGATATCCACTTGCCAAAAAAGAACTTTTTATCTTTTTCAAAGGAGGAGGAGGAGGATGAAGAGAAGAACTCAGACCTTTACCTCACACCATACACAAAAATCTATTTGAAATTGATTGCAGACCTAAATACAAGAGTTAAAACCAAAACTTCTTGAACAAAAGATAGGAACAAGTCTTTGCCAAACTTTCATAAATACAACACCAAAAGCAAAATCCATTTTAGGAAAAAAAAAAAAAAGATAAATTATACCTCATCGAAACTAAAAACGTGCTCCCCAAAAGACCACTAATAAAATGAAAAATCAAGCCACAGATAGACAGTTAATATTTGCAAATCGTATAATTGATAGAGGACATCCAGAATATATAAAGAGCTTTAACAATTCAATAAGACAAAAAAAAATTCTTTTAAGCGAGCCAAAGATTTAAATAAGCATATCACTAAAGCTATATAGATGGCTAACAAGCCCATTAAAAGATGCTTAACATTATTAACCATTAGACAAATACAAATTAAAATATTGAGATACCACTGTATACCCATTAGAATAGCTGTAGTCAAAAAGTGTAACAATGTTAAATAACAGCAAGGATGTGAAGAAACTGAAGCCCTAATACACCACTACTGGAAATGTAAAATGGTACAACCACTCTGGAAAGCAGTTTGGAAATTGTTCTTCTTGTTTTTAAGTTAAACACAAACCTACCATATGACCAAGCAATCCCATTTCTAGGGAATGTGTACACAAGGCCTTCACAAATGTTCACAGCAGCATGATTTATAACCAGCAAAAACTAGAAATAACTTAAGTGTCCATCAATGGATGAATGGATAAATAAAATGGGTCCAGCCACAGAAGGGAATACTGCTCAGTAATGAAAAGAAATGAACTACTATTAATTGCAAGGACATAGATCAAACTCAAAACCATTATACTAAGTGACAAAAGCCAGACACAACTACACGTTGTATGATTCCATTTATACAAATTTATACAAAATGTTTAGTAATGGCAAAACAACAGACACAGAAAGCAGATCCATGGTCACTTGCAGCTGGGAGTAGGACCAGGGACAGACCTCAAACAGAGAGCAGATCAATTTGGAGGAGAGGGGGTTATGATGAGTTGTTCTAAAAACTGAATTGTGATGAGGCTGCACAACTGTATAGATTTACCAAAATCATCACACTCTAAAACCTACAATGAACAAAGTTCATACAGTTTAGAAGATGTATCTCAATAAATCTAAAAAGATCAAAGTCCATGCCTAGGTTAGAAGAACAATCTCTGGAGACAGAAATACTCAGTACATAAGGAACAGAGAGATGCCTGATCGTCACAACTGTCTAAAAAAAGAATGAGCTTCCTTGGAAGGAAGGGAGTTCCCCATTACTACAGGTACACTAGCAAGAAGAAACTGGAGCCTTAATACACTGTCCCTGGAAACATAAAATGGTACAACCACTTTAGAGTGAGTTTCCCACCACTAAAGGTGCACTAGCACAGGCTAGCCAACCACGTGGGGAAAATATTATCAAATTGCTGATTCAGACATAGAATAGATCATTGAACTAAACCATCTTTTAGGTCTCTTACAACTTTCATTCATCACTGGTATTTACTGAAACTCTTTAAAATCCCATTACCTAAAAAGAAAGCCATGTTTCAGCAGCTGTTCTCCCAATTTGCCAGTCTCCCTACATGTCTAGGGAAGAGGTGGTCCAGTCATAGGTGGGGCATGATTAGAAGTGGATTCAACAATTAGATGTGGTTCAGCCCACATTTTTGTTTGTTTTTTAAACATATGTGTTTTTATTGTGCTTTCCTCTCATCATTGTTGTTCATGTTTGTATGTATACATGGATCTCTATAAGAACAATTATCGTGGATATTCAGGACATCACTCAGTACAGAAATCTTTGGGGCATATGTTCACCTCGTAATATCAAAGGCGTGAAAGAACTTCACACAGAAAAAAAAAACCCAAGTAATTCATGCAATCTCTTTGTTAAACATTTTGGTGTTTGGCAAAGGTTTGTTTTATATGGTTATTTCGCCATGTATTGTGCGTGTGTGTGTGTGTGTGTGCGTGCATTAGTTGACTTTGTTTGCCTTTTGCTTGTATGTTTTATTTGAGTTAATAGATCTAAGGAAAGAGGAGAGTGTGGGTAGACGGAAACAGGTGATAAAAGGGAGAGCCTGGGTGGCTCAGTGGGTTAAAGCCTCTGCCTTCGGCTCAGGTCATGATCCCAGAGTCCTGGGATCGAGCCCCACATCAGGCTCTCTGCTAGGTAGGGAGCCTGCTTCCCCATCTCTCTCTCTCTGCCTGCTTCTCTGCCTGCCTGTGATCTCTTTGTCAAATAAATAAATGAAATCTTAAAAAAACAAACAAACAAAAAACAAAGGTAAAGAGTGGAAAAGGCCAGAGGTAGGGAATAGAATTTAAATGTAACAAGGCAGCCGTTAGAACCACTGAGACAGGGGCTGCAGGAAGGCAGACACGGGGAGCTAGCCCTTGTCCTCCACCATCAGCACAGACTCCTCAACCTCCAGGGAAACACTGGCCAGGCAAAGGTAGAGAGCTCAAATTACGATGGAGAAAATGCAGGGTGCCTGGGTGGCTTAATGCACAAAGCTACCCGCTCTTGATTTCCACTCAGGTCATGATCTCATGATCGTGGCCTCAGAGTCATGAGATTGAATCCCATGTCGGGCACTGCATTGGGCATGGAGCCTGCTTAAGATTCTCTCTCTCTCTCTCTGCCCCTCTCCCAGCTCTTAAAAAAAAAAAAAAAAAAAAAAAAAAGATGCAGCAGACCGGTATTTACCATCATTTCATCAATCTCACTCTAAAGATGATGGTTGTAAGTTGCCACTTGTTAAATGCTGACTCTGTGGAAAAACAGTGACTCTTCCAAGTTCTTTATCAAGTTCATACTATTAAACTCTCATGGCAACCATCAATGGTAGGTCTTAAGTTGCTTTTTTTGTAAAATAAAAATGATGAACTCACAGAGGTTAAAAAACTTTCCCAGGGTCCTACAATAAGCAAGTGAAAGAAACAGGATTCAAACTCGGGTCTGTCTGGCTATGAAGCCATCCTTTTTCCCCACCACACATACTGCCACATTCCACAAATACTTGAATAGCACCCTAGGGTGTCAGCGGACTGAAGTACACCATCGTAATCACGACCCTTGCCCTGATTGTGGAGAGCATTAGACAGGAACTCTAACAGCTCTCTGGGACAATTCTCAGTGGCTACCATCAGTCCATCCATGCTCCAGGGTCCAGCAACCTCTCCTGCTTCACGGCCACCAGGAACCTTCATTTCAGGATGAAATCCCTCTTCTCTCTAAGAAGACAAAAAGTTTCTGGGAAGTCCAACTAATTCTGGCATTCAAACAAGAGCATTTGTAAGAGAAACGATATAGAGGAAGGGCAGGAGTGCCAGACTTATGGGGTGTTAATGTCCTAAACAATGTGAAGGCGGGAAAAGCGCAGTTCGAGTTGGCAGATCTAACAAAGTTCCAGAGAGAGGGAAATGTGGACATATTAAAACTCACAACATCAAAACTCACAACCTTGTCTACCGAAGTCGGAGAAGCAACAAATCCAACAGGCTCTGATTACCCGGAGATGGAACCGCGAGTCTCTCGTGCACTCTGATTGAAAATTCAGCTGCATAACCTTCCATGAACTGTTTATCTTATGTACTTATTTAACTAACATTCAAACTGACAAGACTCCTATTCTGGGCCTGCTTTTTATACTTTCATGTACCAACGATCAGATGAAGCTCAGATACCACAAACTTTGCATGTTTTTGATTTTGCACATAAACTGAAGGTTAGAATTCTAGTCTGTGTCCTCAGTCATTCAATTCTTTTAGATCTTTGAACATGACTTCAAACCCTGCCAAAACACAACCCAAATACAGCCTTGCTTCTGTGTCTGTACAAATACGTAAAAGAAATGGGTATGTCAACTTTCAATGGATACCAGCCTAATTGAAGCTTTAACTACTGTCAGGGAACAAAGGCAGCCAGTGCTAACTACGTCTGCTTTGTTCAAGGGTAAGAAGACATTCAGAAAGATGAGCAATGACTCAGTGCAGGTAGCACAATGGAAATAAACCAAAACCTTCACTGGCTGTTGCTGTCCGCGCCAACTTCTCCCTGTTCTGGCTCCTACCACACTCATTGTAGCTACCTTAAATAATCAACTAAAGCACTTTTAATTATAGTAAATATTTGTTTCTTCTTCACGCACATCGGTCTTGCAAATAAAATGCCAGAGTTGTAGGACACTTCCGTCCTTGCAGACACGCTACTTTGTTTTATGTTCATAGGGCCCACTGAGGCAGAGACACTCCACAGACAGCTTGATTTCACAGCTCACGAAATTGAGGTTGAAGATGTAATTTATGCCACAGTATTCACTACATGGAGAGCTGGGAATCAAAGCCCATTCCCCAGCCTCCATATCCATTGCTCTTTTCCTTGTATCACACAACCTTCATTTGACAGTAGTGGGACTTCCGTTTCTCCTCCTACCATGGAGCTGGAAAAATGTTCAATAAATACTTGCTCTAAGAAATAACACAGAGGGGGCGCCTGGGTGGCTCAGTGGGTTAAAGCCTCTGCCTTCGGCTCAAGTCATGATCCCAGGGTCCTGGGATCGAGCCCCACATCGGGCTCTCTGCTCAGCAGGGAGCCTGCTTCCTCCCCTCTCTCTCTCTGCCTGCCTCTCTGCCTACTTGTGAGCTCTGTCTGTCAAATAAATAAATAAAATCTTTAAAAAAAAAGAAAAAGAAAGAACACAGAGGACATGGGGGAGATGGAGAGGAGAAGGGGGTTGCGGGAAACTGGAGGGGGAGATGAACCATGAGAGACTGTGGACTCTGAAAAACAATCTGAGGGTTTTGGAGGGGTGGGAGGTAGGAGGTTGGGTGAGCCTGGTGGTGGGTATTATGGAGGGCTCATATTGCATGGAGCACTAGGTGTAGTGCATAAATAATGAATTCTGGAACACTGAAATTTAAAAGATAAAAATTTTTAAAAAGTAAATAAAAAAATACTTGCCATGTGACTCCCATCTCTACTCCTCTATAGGTAAAGCAATCTGTAGTAAAGAAAGTGTAGCCTCTTGGTTATACTATGAGTGCATTAAAAAAATGGGTAACTGTGTGTGGTGAAGATTAACTAGACTTATTGTAGTGATCACTTCCAAGCGTATACATACATCAAATCATTATGTTGTATACCGGAAAACTGATACAGTGGACCCTTGAACAACATGGGGCTTGGGGTGCTGACCCCTCATGCTTCAAAAATCCATGTGTAACTTTTCACTGCCCCCAAACTTAACTACTAGTACCCTACTGCTGACTGGAGGCCTTACTGATAACATAATCAATTAAAACATACTTTGTATGTTACATGTAGTATATACTGTATTCTTAAAGTAAGCTGCAGAAAATATGTTTAAAATTATGAGAAAATACACGTATAGTACTGTACTATTTATTTAAAAAAAAAAAGTGCATAAGCGGACCTGCACAGTTTAAGTTCACATTGTTCAAGACTCAACTATATAATGTTAGATGTCAATTATATCTCATTTGACAAAAAATACATTAGACCTAAGAAGTAGAGGGGGCCTGGAGAACACATAACCTTTCACATAACACATAACCATAAGCTTTCAGACACTGTAGTGACTACTCAGAATTCTTTAAATTTCTTCAGCGAGTATATGGTCGTAACGGTTTGTGCATCAGGTCTAAACTGTGCCCTCCCCTGCTGACTGCTCACACAGGTTGATGGACCATTAAATGGTGATAACCTATCGAGGGTGGGAAACCCAAAGTCCAGTAGAGACACTATGATTTTCACATAATTGCTACAGTTAGCTCCTGCTCCCCCCATTTTTCCACAGCCCTCCTTAGACCCAGCTATTTTGTCTCTGCATTCCAATATCTCTCTCCTGAATGTTTTTCCTCCTGCTGGGTCACTCTGGAAATGCTGTAATAGGTGTTATAACAGCTTTTTTCCATGGTATTTTACCAAAACAAAAAGACATATAGTCCCTGAAAACCAAACACAATCAGCCTGACTGGAGCAGCACTGGCGGGCACTGGTCTGACACACCCACCCCACCCTCACTCCGTCAGGAAAGTCAAAATTATCACGTGTGGCAAAACACATGAATGAGTTTATAATGTCTCTGCCCTAAGCTGTCCCGAAGAGACAGATTTCTACACTACCCAAACTAGATAAGGGGTAACGGCTTGACAACTATCAAATAGGGGGTACTGTTTGGATCCTGCTGACTTTCCTTTCTTTGTAACAGTGTCCAAAATTCCTGTGGGCCAGTGCCCACTGCGTGCAGCCCAGGGGCAGCAGTGCCATCATAACATGGAGGACACTGCACTGTTCACCACCTGCCCCAGTGATGAGCCTAGGAAGATTCCCAGGTGTCTAAGGATGCCCTCACAGCCAGCTCTGTGCAGCAAGATTTCTTCCCCTTTGCCTTTACCCTGGGCCTCACTCTGCCTTTCTCTCAACCACACATCATGCTGTCTTCCTATCTGGACCGCAGGACTGTTTCCCAGTGGCCCTGTGCTAAGGCTCTGCGGCAAGGCCCGGAGGTACAGCCTCTCCTGAGGGCTCCATCCTGCACGGCTCAGACCAGTCCAGAGAATTCAGAAGCAGTGGGACCAGCTATTTCGTTCCCCTCCCCACAAAATAACGTTCAGTGTTTCAGACTTCGGGGGCCATTATTTAGAATTGGTATTAACATACATGACTGGCAACTTCAGATTCCTTTAGAAGATAAAATCTGATAGAGTACAATGCTCTACACCCAAGACAAGAGAAAAGCAGCAGAAATAAAAAACAGAAATATAAAGAGACATTTTTATATTACAAAAATAACAAAGGCTGAGATGGAGTCCACTTTGTTTTGGCAAAGCTGGGGCACTCAGACAAAAGTGTTTACTGAGCTCTAAGTGAACAGCCACCGCAGGCCACTGACTGGCCTGAGTTGTTTACATTAGCCATTTCCAGCCTGTCATCCTGCTTTAGGTTGGTCATATCGTTACCTGGAGGAGGAAACAGACAAAATAATAAACAATTCCAAAGTAATTCTAGAAGATACTATGCCATAAGCATACCACCCACACCTTGTATAACCCAGCAACTTCCCATTCTCGTTCCTAAAAGATGTTTTGAAAGACTGGCACAGTCAACTATTCTTACTACTAATGCCATAGCATGTTTCCAACAAAAAGAAACCTGACAAGCTACCAAATTTCTCCAGCTACAGCAGTGGCATTAATTTAACATCCCCAAAAACATTTGGGAAGAAACAGAGGACTTTTTATTATCAAAAGAAGGAGAGAGTTTCTAACTGCACTAAGCACTGAGCTGATGTTCTTAATAGTAAATTGCATGACCCCAGTGACTTCTAGAAACTTAGAATTGCCAGTCAATGCACTGGACAGACAGCCCCAAGATGGGGACACTGACCCACTACGCAAATATCCACTTAAATAAAGTAAGTCAATGTCCCAAGTATTTTAGACATGGAATTAGGAAAGGCAGATAATCGGAATGGAGATCAAAGACAATACTCCTGGGAAAATTCTGAGTAATGGAAAACAAAGGCAGCAGAACTAGACTCCTCTATGCTTCTGTGGGGAGCAAGGGGAGGTGTGAGAGAGGAACATGAGCACTTCCTGATCCAGAGACAAGGGTTTCATGGGAAAGTGGGATTTCAAGAGATGTAAAAATGGTGTGGGTAGGGCATTTGGTTAGGCTGTGGAGAGAAAGGTGTTCTAGCTGTCTTCCTTCAAAATTCATGTACTTATTCAAAGCTGCTGGTTGTATTAAAAGATACAGAGGTGAACCAGAGTAATGATCTAAGGGCACACAAATGGAAACAAAGTCTCCAGTACCCGCCTCTACGCACTATTACATCACCCCTCTAATCTATATTCATTCATCGAACAATTATTATTTGAGTTCCTATTCTGGACCAGGCATGTGCTAAGTGTTACGGCTAATTAAAAAAAGGGTAATATAAGAACCTCTCAGGGAGTTTACCAGAAGCAGCAACATGATAAAATTTATTATGATAAAATAAGAGACAGAGCTAAGTGCCTTAAGGAGATGAAATCAAGTCTTATAAGAATTCAAGCTCAAAGGTTCTCAGACAACTCAAATCCCATCTTCCCTGGGAATTCTGGCCATCCCCTTTGAATTTATTCCACACTTTTCTCACTTTCTTAGTAGGGAGGGACGTTCATGTGTCTTATCTCCCCAAACAGACCATACAGGTTTTCCCCTGCTCTCTGAAAGCAGGGCACTCTGATGAAAGTATCCATAACCCACAATTACAATGGCATCAAGTGAAGAAGTAATCACCATTAACTTATGTGGAAAAATTTTTAAACCCGACCCCAAAAATAACTTCTCTGAGGCTCTTCTGACACCTTAGAACACAATTTGCTAATGGATGCACAAAACAAATCGAGTTAAACACTGATGTTTATGAACAGTTCAAAGCCTCTAGTGTAGTTCCCCAAGAAGGACTTTGGTGGTGCCACTCTCGATGTGTAGGACACGCACTATCTCTAAAAGGATTCACTGCAGAACAAACACTGAATGCTCTTTTCACTTCCCACCGTTTTCATAAAAGTGAAAATCCACTTTGGATTCTTTCTGATTAGCAAAAACAAGGGCATATTAACATAGGTCTTTCAGAAAAGCAAAGGAGCATAATCCTCCAAACATGGGGGACCCATATAAGGTATTTATGACTACATCTTCCTTCTCAGTAATTCCCCCTCCACCACCACCAAAATACTTGGCGGAGGGCAATGTGTGTAGTAAGTGCTCAACCAACACTTGTTAGAAGGGCTAGAGCTCCTTAAATTTATCGTAGTCCCGAAGATTTTTTCCTTGTGCCTGCCTCATGCTAGATTTTTACTTCCTAGGGCACAAACTGTCTTACTGATCTTTGTAACCCTTCTGGGCTCCGACACTCTGGTATGTGTGAACATTCAATAATTATGTGTGCTGAATGAATCTATGTTCAATGGGAACTTTCTAGAAGAATGGTAATGACAACCTACATAGGTACAGGGATTTACACAGTTGACAAGCTGCTCTAAAATACATGATCTCCTTCAATCCTCTCAGCAGCACTGCGGGTTGTCCCGGAGAGGACCATTGCACAGACAATGCAACAATGCCCATGGAAGTTCCACCCCGAGCAGCTAAGAGTGGAGCTGGAACTTGTAGGTGTGAGAGGCTCTACATCAAGTCTTCCATTCTACCACAGAAGTCACTGAATTCCATGGTGGAGTGACTTGGTTTAGCCTTTGTCTGCAAAACACAGTTTAGTATCATGATAGAATAACAATCAGGTGACACCTGAAGTCCCTTTCTTCTTCAGTGTCATTCCACAACAATACGGTCACTTCAGACCACTAAGCCAAGCCCAGTGGATTCTGGCTGCAAGCAAGGGGGTGATCTTGGCTCAGATTACAGGCTGAGCAACAATGAGCCACCTCCATGAAAGAAAACCAAATCCATTCAAGTGATTCACATCAGGCAAGAGAATCTTAGCTAAATTTGATGGGTCAAATGTCAGATTTTTCTATGAGGTAGGCAGAAAAACAAGTAGGCAATCGAGGTCCAGGACGGAATCCATGCCAAAACCGACGTCAGTGGAACTCTGGGAAGGTCGACAAACCGTCGAACACAGGCTTTTACGATACCCATCCTCACGGGCACTCTAGGCCTTTAAAAAACACCCGTGACTCCCCCAAACTCCTCTGGTATAACAAGTAAACTCTGGAGTTCTCACCCAAACTCAAAACTCAGCCATTCTAACCCTTCCTTCAGCCATCAATAGACATAAGCTGCTTTTTAATGCGCTCCTTGTACTCGCCTTGTCTCCTGTCAGCAGCCAGAAGTTGGGGTTTTTTTTATCAGGAAGAAGATTCAAAGAGCCTGCCCTGCAGCCATCCCATACTGCACTGCTCTGTCAGAATCCTAATGACGAATTCTAAATACATAAGAGACAGTCTCCAGCTGGAGAAGCGAAGAGCTTCCGGGGGCCTGTCGAGTTCCCTGACCCCAGACCTATTTTTATATTTTGATCTTAGGGACCGTGCCTCATGACTTTCAGAACCCTCAAGTTATCCCCGGGGTTACAGAACACTAGCTTAACCAGTTCTAGCAAGACTTAAAACAGGGCAGCCAGGATCAAAGTGGCCAACAAACTAGTGCGTTAGCCACCGGACCAGCCCCCGAGAGAACCCCATTAGGCTGCACCGCACAAGTGGTTCAACTCTCCTCGTGAGAAAACCCAACACTCAAGGCTTTGCGTGGCATACATCTGAATAACCCTTCTAACAGCTACCCATATTTTGATATAAAATGTCACAATGGCAGTTTAGTGTTCCGATTGAAGTATGAAGAAAACAACCACACGATTGGAATTCTTTTTAATTTAAAGCACCAAAGTCCAGTGTTCCTTGCTCTACGTTTTCCTCTGAATGATATTAAACAGACTTCCCCTATTCAAACACAGAGCATGGATGAGAGAGGTTTAAAAGAGAGAGAGAGAGGGAGAGAGAAGAGAGAAAGAAAAGAAAAAAACCCTGAAGAGTCTGGATTAAGAATAACATAGCACAGAGAGGTTCTGTCAATGACCTGACACTTCATTTTTCCCTCCATTGTCTCCCTACCCAAAGAGCAGGAGACTAGCAACTGGGATGATCACATGAAGGCGGGAAAAACACAACTGTCAGGCTCCAAGGACAAAGCCTACTTTTAACAATACCATTCCTTAAATCCAGACATTAGAGCGGGAGGAATGAGAAAAAAGCAACTCACTCATGGATAGCTTACTGAGGATACTGCAGAAGATTATGCTAATCTTCACTTCATTGTCCTCTGCAAAATGTTTTCATATCAAGCCTTTTATCTGGGGAAGAAGAGATGCCCAACCTCTCAACTCAGTAACAGCCAGCACTTTCTGTGTGGTTTCTGCGTAATTAACACCAGCACTAGACCTTTTCATTTGTGCTACTCAAGCTTAGGGCCTTTTGAGGATGTCCACGGGGGAGCGGCCCTCACCCTTTGCCTGTGGCCCGGGAGCCCCGGCTTATGCTTAGATCTGCGTGCCATCTGTTAATGGCAGAGGGAGCAAAACTTGAGCTAACTTTTCCTTGACTGCCATAGAATGCAAGAGACAAAATCCACCAGCATGAGATGAGCAAATTATTACAAAACAAAAAACAAAAAAACCCGAAACCAAACAACAAAAAAACCGCCCAAACCCCTAACCTAGGAATTCAGACCAACTGCTTCATTTTTCCATATCAGATTTCTGCCTCATTATAAAAGTAGCTTTCATTCCTGACTTAAATGGTATCAAAGCACTAGCTTAGGTGGTAACTTGAATGGACCAAGGGACACTTATTTATTAATTTATTTATTATTGTTCAAAGATTGAGCTTCAGCATCCACCTTATCTTGTTTCAGAATTATGTCAGAGAGGAGCCACATGCCAGCTTCTGGCTGCCCAAAGGCTACAGGCAGCCCTCACAGGAACACAAGATTTAAGGATGAATTTTCCTCTCTAATCGATTTCCCTGGCTTTTGTTGGCTCAGGTCAAACTCATATGAATATCATAAAAGCCAATCATCATGATGACGAAAGTCATGTGAATGTGTCCAAGAGAGGCTTTAGCACACAATACTTTTGTTTGTTGTGATTGTTGATGTGAGAAATGGGCCATTAAGAATTTCTCAACATCTAAAATGAAAGATTAATTATACAGAACCACCCATTTTCCTTCAGACAAATTCCACTAGTCTAGAAATAAAGAACCATTGCCATACTTTTACCTCTTCTCTGAAAAACTCTGACTACACTTATTAAACAACTCAATACCACTCAGAGCCTGGTTTTTATTCTTCTTTCAAATTAATTTTATAATCTTGTGGGACCGGGGGTGGGGGGGGGCGGCTAGTCAGGTAAACTCAAATTCTCCATTGATATAACAAGGTCACACAAGATCACAGGTTCCCAAACTGAGGACCAAAAAAAAAAAAAAATCTTCGGGAATCCCACACACACCAATACAGAGTAACCATTCCTGAAATGAGTTATTTGCAATTATTTTTTTCAGCCTAATGGAAACCAAACTCATGTGCAGAAGTAGTTTATATCTTCCTAAAGGTGGGCACCATTAAGATAAAATAATAAAAGAGATCTTGCTTGATGAAAATTTGAGAACCACAAAACTAGAGTGTCTTTAAGAGCTCTTTCAGCTTTGTATTTCTCTGAGATGACGAGTGTCCTTTCTTGTTTGAGGTGGTGGTCTTGGCAGGGAGTTCCAGGGTCAGGGTCCCCTATGTGTAGCAGGTGCTTTTTGGTGATGTATACGTTCTCAATGGATTTTTATTCAATTAATCCTAACAAATGAGTTAGCAGGGTTCCAAATAATTGGGAAAGGAATAGTATGAAATCCGCACTACTTTTCCGACATACTACCTACTCTGAAGAGCTAAAAAAGGGGAAAAAAAAAAAAAGAAAGAAAGAAAAGAAAAGCCACTTTCGCTAAGTTAGTCCTGCTCGGTGAAAGAGGGCAGCAGTTACTCCCTGTGGGGGTGCTGGATAAAGGTCCGTGAGCCCGGCCCACCATGACGGTCAATGCCAGACCGCCTGCTCCAAAGCCATTCCAACAGTCTCTGATGTGGACGCACACGGTATACCGAATGTTCAGTCTTTTAAAAACGGGGATCTTTCCTGCTTTTTTTTTTTTTTTTAACTTATTAGGATCACTGTGCAATGCCAAACAATCATATCATAGATGTCTCTTTCAAGTTTCTGGAGGGAAAAAAACGTTTTCAGAGCAGAAGTCAGTCAAAGAGGATGAGGAGCAAGGCTGTGAGGAACAGACTGAAGTCTCTCCCTTTAAATGCTAAAGATTTTGTTACATTGTATTTTGGAAAATCAGAAGTTTACAAACCCCACTTGTAATTCTAACACAGCTTTCCTCATTGCTCTGTTTAGACAAAAATATTATAAATTTTTTTAAGAGCTCTCAACTTGAGGTAAATTTTTCTCTTTGAGATTTTGGTGAAAGAGAAGAAAATAAAAGTCTTGTAATGTTTTGTTTGTTCCTTTTACGGAAATATATTTTTTCCATTTTTCATATATATGTATATATACATATATATGAAAAACTCTCTCTACTGTCTAACCTTAGAACTTGCCAGTTTTCTGAAGAATAAAAAGGATAAAAAAGGCGTCGCATGATCATCTAAAGCCGACTAGGGTGAGCATGTAAATCTTCACAGTGTAAGAGATCCTCTCAAGTTAGGATACCCTGTCAAAGCTAAAGCAGATAAATGCAAAGGGCCACCTGCTTCATCCCCTAACTGCACTATTTGAAGGAATTAAACTATTGCCGTGCAGTTCAATCTTGGAAAAACTGCATAGCTGTGAAAATACCATTTACTGTCTACCCAGAGTTTGACTTAGTATAAGCTATTTAGACCACATGAAATCTGCAATGCACTGTTAGATCTTTACAAATTTCATGAAATCTTTTTCGGATATCCAAAAAATCCTGAACCGCTTGAATCTTTTGTATCCTAGCACTGGGGACTGACCCATAATCTCTTTCCCAGCCGGGATACCAAGTCTGGACCCAACCTTGTCACTGATTCCGGCAGCTGCTTCAATTCACCAGAGGGGAGGACAGCAATCCTACTTCTAAAAGAACACCACAAGGGCTTACGTTCACGATGCCTTGAAGAGAGCCTGAAAGAAAGGTCAAAGGTGAAGAAAAGATAAAGTGCCAAACAAGGAGATCAGTAACATAGGGTCTTCTTGATGAAATCCTAATGTCTGAATCTTTGGGATGCAAGCATTACGATTGCATTTCCAAAAAAAAAAAAAAAAAAAAAGCCTCAGTTTTGCTGGCGTTTGTGTGTGCATGTGTGCCTGCGTTTGTGTATGTGTGTGTGCGTGCGTGTGTTTGTGTGTGTGTTTGCAGTGTGGGTTTTGCTTTGTTTTTAGGTCGGATCACTGTGCATCTGAAAGCCTTATTCAGCGGTCCTTGTCCCGAGTACTTTGTCTTACACAGGCCGCATTACTCTTGTAAACAGAGGCTGCATCAAAGTGAGAGCAGAGAGAGTCACATCAGTGGATTAAGGTCTTCTGCATGATAAAGTAGCTACCTAGGGGGGGATAAACTTAATATGTGAAAGAATGTTATTGAGAGGAATAAAGTACCAAAACTCTGTCATTCTCTTCATAATGTCCTAATCTAATGCCTGACACTGGGGCCTTAGGCCAGGGTTAGTGTTAATCAATGAAATACCCATCTGTGTTCCCTGTCCTTATCGCTATTTAAAACTAGCCTAAACTCAATTATTGTCCCTTAGAGACCAAGATGGGATATTAAGTTGATTGAAAGGAACTGTGTCCCACAAAGAAATCCCCGTGTTAAAATGCAGAGGTGTCAACATTGCTAACTAAATTTCAGCTAAACAGAGATTAGATGCTAATTCTTACAACATGAAAAACTTGCATAGATTACGTCTGGTTAAAAATCCGTATTTGAAAACAGATAAATTCTAGTAAACAGAGTAATCAATCCAGAGCAGCCTGCGCATTTGAGAATAAAACAGGTTGTCTGTGTCTCCTGTAACTTGTAGGACACAAGAAATACACAAGGGCGATACTAAATTCAAACAAGGATGCAGGTCCTGGGCTGAAGGGAACAGGAGATCAAACATTCTGAAATTCCTAACACTTGTTAGAATTATGACAATTATTAAAAGAATATGTAACTTTCTCTCTTGAATAACTAAAAAGTATCATCTGAAACTGACTTATTCATAATTAAATTAAAAAGTATTTTTTAAAAGGGAGAGAGACAAGGAGGACAGGGCAAGATGACAATATCCCACGGCGGCTCAAGGGTGCCTGTAACCTTCTTACTAATACCTGCATATGAAATGGCAGCTTTTCTCATTTATATTCTTCTCTGCTTTGTTTTGACCTAGGTTTGATGGCAGATTGCTTTTAGACCAGAGTAAGTTCTCTATAACCAGATCTCCTGGTACGTGCTGCGCTGACTAGCCCTTTGAGAAGTTTCAAAAAAACAAACAGAAAAACAGCTCTTAAATAGACTAACAAGAAAGTCTAATGCTGAGTGAATATGCTTCTGTTACGCTTCTATGTCTTCATAGGTATTTAAGTGCCAACAGGCTTCTAGGATACCATTTCATAGTAACAAAATCATAATTAAAAACTTACCTGCTAAATACTGGTGCAGAAGCATCCTCACTCCTTCCTTGTTGCAGTACTAGCCCTTAGCATACTCATTAATGCCACTGGTAAGACTAGTCAAAACAGGCATGATTGTAACACAAGAAGAGATGGACAAGCCAGAGGAACCGAACAGGTGGCTCAGAAATAAATCCTACCGGCATGTGATACGTGATAGAGGAGAAATCACATGTCAGGAGGGCAATGCTGGCTCAATGAACAATTCTACTGCCCAGCAAGAATACCCGCCCACTTAGTCGTTACCTTGTCCCACGCACCCATATAAGTGCCAAGTAAATTTTAGAAATTCTGTTGTGGGTTGCCTGGGTGGCTCAGATGGTTAAGCATCTGCCTTTGGCTCCGATCACAATCCCAGAGTGTTGAGATGGAGCCCCACATCCAGCTCCTGGCTCAGCAGGGAGTCTGCTTCTCCTTCTCCCTCTGCCTCTGCTTCTCCTCCTGCTCAGGCTCTCTCTCCATATCTCTGTCTCAAATAAATAAATAAAATCCTTTAAAAAAAATTTTGTTTAAATAAATAAATAAATAAAAGTTCTGTTGCGTTTAAAAATTAATCACTCAAAAGCAAGAAGAAATAGTGCCCAGTACCAAAGTCTTGGCCAGAGTGCATTCTAAACTTAAAACAGTGAAAGAAATTACAAAGTAGAAACTGATTCAGCAACACATACATTTTAAGTCACTCAAAAGAATTAAAACTGAAAAGTGAACAGCCAACTAAGGAAATGTTTAGAGCAAATATTACATAAAAAGGCCCAATGTCTCATGCAATATGGGGAACTATAGACTCTTACAGAACACAAAACAGTGAGACCTTTTTTCAGCTAATTACAACCAGTTTCGCTTAGAATTCTTTCTCTTCAAGGACAAACTCATCTAATTGAAAATCAGCACCTTGGGCAGAGAGTCATTTTTGGAGGCCTTGCTTTGGCATGATCTTTCAGACTGCCCCTCTCAGACAGTGCTTCCTGAGGCTAGATGCTAAATAGTCCATACATTTGTTCTCAACAGTTCAAAATCACTGGTCCTCTGCTGCCCATCTTCAACTTTGGTTGATGGTAAGTAGTATCTGACTCCTTAGTGCGGCCACCAGCAGCTGGCTGCTGGGGTAACTCTCTGCACTTTTTCATTTTTTTAAGATTTTTATTCATTTATTTGACAGAGAAATAGCACAAGCCGGGGGAATAGCAGGCAGAGGGAGAAGGAGAAGCAGGCTCCCTGCTGAGCAGGGAGCCCCGATGCAGGATTCGATCTCAGGACCCTGGGATCAGTGACCTGAGCCAAGGCAGACACTTAACCAACTGAGCCACCCAGGAGCCCCTTTCTGCACTTTTTCAGAGGAGCTGAAGTAAGGAGGAGAGAATCAAAATGACACTTGGAAATTTCAGCTAACAGCTGTGCCCACAAAGTTTTAGGAAGCTCAGGCTAGTCTCCTCAATCCCCTGCTGCAAATCAAATTCTTCGTTCATATCCGCTCACAGAAAATAGAGAAAAGTAAATAGGAAACACGTTCCAACGTGCTGATATTAATATACAAACTAACCTCAACCATTTCACTCTAATTCCAGAGAACAGTACATAACAGTGTCACCCTGTGTACATAAAACAAATCGAGAGACGGCCTCCGTACAAGCCGGTTATTCAAGCACAGCCAGTATGAGGGCGTAGTGCCAGGTGTCAGAGCCAGAGAGGGAAATGCTCTGGAGTCAAGAGCATCTGGAACAGCCCCCAAATGTCAGGCAAAAAAAAAAAAAAAAGAAAGAAAGAAAGAAAAAAAGATTGTTATCTTTGAGGGACTGAAGTGGGAGCTGAAGTGCTCTCCCTCAATTAGGCAAAGTATGGTGCAGCTGATTAACCTGAATGTTACCTTGGTAACCCAAGAATTACACTGTAAATGAAATGTGTGTCGAGGATAGGTACCTTTCATCAGACAAGAGCCACATAAGAATTTTGAGTAAGAGAGCCATAAATCTTGGGTTTCTAGCACTTTAATCATTCATGAAATAACAGTCTTTTTTGACAAGAGGCAAGCATGGCCACTAGTTATTAAACAAGCAGCGAGAGAACACTGCTGTAACAGAACCACAAAACAGCCCAGGCTCGACTCCAGACATGGTGAAAGTACACACAGAGCCTATGGAATATAGTTATTATAATGCTGGCCTATATAAGGCAGAGAGTATTAAAACGCCAAATTTTTCAGTGGAGCCAATGTTTTAAAAGGCTACACTGCAATTAAAAAAAAAAAAAAAAGTATTGCTTCCCTTCTTAAGAACCCTCCTCCATACAGGGGCACCTGGGTGGATCAGTCATTAAGCGTCTGCCTTCGGCTCAGGTCATGATCCCAGGATCCTGGGATCAAGCACCGCATCGGGCTCTCTGCTCAGCAGGAAGCCTGCTTCTCCCTCTCCTACTCCCCCTGCTTGTGTTCCCTCTCTCGCTGTGTCTCTGTCAAATGAATAAATAAAATCTTTAAAAAAAAAAAAAAAACCCTCCATACAAAGTAATGAACATCCTTTGTTATTTGTTACGTTGACCTTCTTCCTTTGTATGTTACCCATCCTTCAAAGAGGTTCCACACAATGGATAAAGTATAAATCCTTCAGTGTGGGTCAGTGTGTGTGTTGCAACTTCTCCCCTCTAAGAACCAGTATCGTATTTTAAAAAATAATTGAATTCTGGGCTCCGTTCCTTTCTCCTACTCCCACTGAATTCTGAAAGTCTCTCTTGGTCATCCACGGTGCTGGGAGCACTGACAGACATTTGAAAACTAAATGAAGCTTTTAAAGTGCTCAGAACTGCCTCCAGGACATGCTTGTGACAATTATCTTGAACTTGAGTCTAAAGAGTAAAGTCCTAGGGCCATATTTAGGCTTTAAAGACATGTTTTAAAATTGATAGCAAGCCTTTTAAAACCTGTGATCAGGTGAGAGGGGGAAAGGTCAGCCATTCATCCTTCTTTGAGGCTATGCCTTTGCCAAAGGGACACTCCTTCCACAGATCTCACTACCTTTGGTTTGGTCAGAGAGAGGGAGAGACAGACAGATAGACATATACCCCAATTCCCTTCTCTCTTTAGGGTGTTTATCTTATTCGTTTAACCCTGAAATTACTTATCAATTACCCTAAGGCAGTGTTTCTTAAAGTGGATTCTGGAGAATTCTCTGAGTGACACTTAGAAGATAGCTTCACCAACAGGGTTCAGGACCAAATAAAATACTGTGTTAAACAGAGTTCAATGTGTTTCTTTATGAAGGACTTTTTGGAACCTTGTGCACTAATACTTTGTGGCCTCTTGCCGGACATGGAGTCCTCAGTGGGGGACCCCAGCTCTAGTCCCCACCATCAGGGAGCAACACTGCAGACAGCCCCTCAAATGTGCAGGTTGAGGGTCATCTCGCACTTCATTTTTCGAGGCCTTTGGACATCCATTTCACAAAAGACCGGGGACATAGAGCATATTAATATCCCCAATTCTCTCCACAAATTGACTCATGTTTCCCCTCTGATGAGCATCCCAGCAGTTCAGGCTTGAGAACAGACCGTTCTCTCCCCCTTCTCTCTCCCCGCCAGAGGCGGCTGCTAGCTAAACCCTCCCTCCCCTGTGCCACCTCCAGACTCACACCGCAGTGGTTTACACCCTCTGCGCTTCTCACCTAGTCCAGTATTATCACCACTTACTCAGTCCCTCGTCTCAAGGTCTCTCCTCCCCAAACATGCACACATATTTCTGTGCTCACACCCATCATCATATCCTCCACAAGCTTTCTTAGCCTCAACAGTTTGACTCTAAAAATCAGTGGTTCCCATCTTAAGTCATAACAACCATCTTCTCTCCTCTCCCCTTGGCTTTTACCCCCCAAGTTCTAGCAACAACAATCTCCTCAAGAACGGTAAATGTGGGGCACCTGGGTGGCGCAGTCCATTCAGCGTCCGACTCTTGATTTTGGTTCAGGTCATGATCTCAGGGTTGTGGGATGGAGCTCTGCGTCAGGCTCCACACTCAGTGGGGAGGAAGTTTGCTTTTCTCCATCTCCCTTTGTCTGTCTGTCTGTCTGTCTCCCTCTCTCTAACTGCAAACTTGCCAGGAAAGCCTTTGGCCCACATGTGCCCAGTGAAATACCATCCATTTTCCAGCTTAAATCTTACAACTGGAAGTCTATCTTGACCCATCCATCAGGATTACCTGCTCATCACAGAGCCGTTTCTATAGTGTTTCTAGCCTAGCACTTACACAGTCAAGCCTGTATTCAAAGCTTTTCATGTATTTGTCAGTATCACCTCCTATTCTGTGAGATGCTGAAAAACAGAATGTTATCCTTTTTTTTGTTTTCCCCATCACAGCAACTGGTACCAGACACAGAGTAGGCAGTCTTTACACTTTTGTTGAACTGACTAGAACAAAGTATACTAGAAAGACTTTGGTTCGAGGTGGAATTCCTAACAGGATGGCAAGCAGTCATCATCAGCCTGAAAACCGCTTCTCTGAGGCTGACCAGACAAGCCCGACCAGGCAAGTGCTGTTGAGGGAACAGTAAGAAGTTTCCAGTACACTCGAACAAATTAACACCACTCCTTAAGGAGTCAACATGCCCATTTCAGTTGTAATGGCTGAGTGCCCATGTGTCCCTCAGAAAACACTGGAGAAAGGAATAGAAGGAAGGCATCGATAGCCAGTGGAAACACAATCTTCAACCGCTTCCAAAGGCAATGACACCCCACACATTGGGTCACTGTTTCACTCGGCTTTAATCACATATGCATTGAGGTAGTCCACACGCTCCTTCTCTTCTATGAGAGTCTACAATAGCCATCATAGCGTCCTAGTGTGGGGCCTTCTGTATGGCTCTTAAAAGAGACGTGGAAGCAGAAAGAATAGAAAAGCTGGAGGCAAGCTGACTTACTCCAGCGTTTTTTGTCAGACAATCATGCAATTTTTTGCTACACTGAGAGCTCCTCAAGAAAAATGGCGATTTTTTTTTTTTTCTAAATCTTCTGGTACATTATAGAGAAACAGAAATGTTTTTCTGATAGGAAAAAAAAATAAATAATCGACTGACAGTAGCTGATGAATTCTCTATATCAATACCTACTTTCCTATTAACTACTCTCCCCCTCTGCCCTCACAAATATCTCAAAAAGAGCTTTTAAAAAAAAAAAAAAGCTAGGATTTTGAATTTGCTGCACACCTGGGTAGCAATGAAATCCTCAAGTGTCTACCTGACAGAGTGATACCGGGAAGCAACAGGGAGCAGCCAGAAAGGCAGGTAGCACATGCCAAAATTAGGAGACGGTTTACACTCTTCCAGACGAAAAGCCATAAAAGGAGTGATAGATTGTGGCACAAAGAGAAACCTTTAACTAGGATTTGCTCGGTGTGGCATCCAGTAAGTAGCATCAACAACATTCAGTGGAGCAAAAAAAGTGTCTGTATGCTGAGATGTCAGCTTGTAAAAGTGTCAGTCTCCAAAATAAATCAAGTAGCAAAAGGAAACATATAAATAACCATACTTGATGCCAGCAACACTAAGCAAGGGGGGAAAAAACATTTTAAAGGAATTGTCCTTGTTAACCACACAGTGAGCTAGGCTTGGCTGGAGGGTTTTCTAGATGAACAAATGAAGTTTTCCGGTTTTTCTGTAAAGGAGATGGCGGCTACGGGGTCTGCTGGAGAAAGCACTGATGTGGATGGGAAAGGCCCAAATCTGGGGGCTTTGCCTTAACTCGGTTAAGAGAACACAACCTGTGTCTCCCAAGAATGTTTACCTTTCAGTTTCCTCCTCATAAAATGGAGACTGCTTTCCTCTGCTGCACCTCCCCTGTTCACAAAGTTATCAAACATGTGGTGACAATGATACCACAGTCGTAAGCTCCAATCCTGGGGGCAGGGCCCAACTATAACCTAAAGAATAAAGTGCTTGGCTTTAGTGAGACCAGGAGGTGTCCGCTGCCCCCACAAACACCTGGTCATCTGCTCAACGCTCCTAAAAAGTCCTTAAATGGGACTCAAAACCCTTACATTCTATGGCATAAAGTGCAAATGTCTCTGAAAAGAACACTACACAGCCCTGAGGAGGTGGCATGGTAGGGCAGATGAGAGACCATCAGTTTTAGGGTCAAGAGATCTGGATTGAAATCCTAATTTCACCCTGTATTAACTGTGTGACTTCAATTAAGGGCCCATTTCCTTATCTATAAAATGTGGGAGAGGAGCTCTTTCCTCTGTAGATAGAGTGGCATATCTATAGGTCCACTGAAAGCAATGAATAACAGACACAGGTTATCTACTACACAGACAAGGATATGTTTTTGCCAAACATGGGCACAGGGACAGAGCCTTAGCAGGCTAACAGAAATCCTGCTGCTCTTCAGGTGGGTGAGAGGAGCAATGATCTTATCATTAGTGCAGAACCAGAAGAGCTTTGTTTCTTCTTCTGTGCTCCCAACATCTGAAAGCTTCTTCAAAAGGCTAGAACTCTCCAGGGTCTCCCAGAGTCAATAGGAAGACTTTATCAACTTGTTATACGTGCATTTCTGGATAGTGGGCCCCAACTTCTACCCACATCTCTATCCAGTTACTTCAGCTCCAAGATAGTTCCTTAAAACCCATGTGGTGCCATATTCAAAAGGGTGAGGATAAGGTGCCAAGAATTGAGAATGTTAATATTCCATCTGCACTCCCTCACTCTCCTCACAGGCTCATATTTGCTACCAGTCACATAAGGGCCTACATTACAAAAGGCCCATTGAAACGCCCACTTTATGACACTAATTCATGACAGTATTTCCCATGCAGGTCATGTAAATCACGAATTGTCACCAGCATTTGAAAGAAGCACTTAGGATCAAATTAGTCATAGGGCTATTTCTGAATAGACATACCTGTATTTATACACTCCTTATTTAAAAATACATCTTTCCACAAAATTATCACCTCCAATATATGATCTTATTCTGCCACATGGTTTCCATTACAGAGTCTTCCCTTCAGCATCCCTTTCTCTTCCTTGGGCCTTTTCCAAACTAATAATCCAAACAATTTTTAATTAGGAAAATTTCTAGGTTAGAATAGCTGAGTTGGTTGCAAGGTCACCTGCTGCATCTTGAGTGACCATTTAATGGGGGATAATCCAGCCAGCTCTGGCCAACAGATTCTTCAATAACATTCCTAACTTCCTAATAGTCTTCTCTCCTACTTGTACAGATTTTCTGTCGTGCACAGGTTCTTCCACAAGCCCTGCCTCTGTCTTGCTATTACGGAGCGATACGCTGTAGGCAACAGGAGTACAGTGTGTGATGCATGTTCTTCTGCTCTCATCAACAGGAGGATTTGCTTGTTTATAGTGGCCAGTGTGGTCCGCTAATTTGGCATTTCATCTGGCTCTGTTCGACTGCAGGGACTAAAATGAAGCCTGCCTTCCTTTTTGATTTTTCCACAAACGTAAAACCAACAGGCTAATTTCTCTCCTACCCAAACTTTGGTACTTGAAATGAAAAAGATAAAGGTAGCTCTTTACTTTTTACTTTCAGTCCATTCAGCATCATTGCTGGGGTTTTTTCATGGCTGCATAATTCAGTGGTTAGTTACATGATTATTTACTATGGTGACTTTTGCAACTTGCAGATAAATCCTTCACTTGAAGAAACAAAAATCAAGGCAAAATTAAGAGTCCCTACATTATAATTTCAGGAACAAAATCTTGATCATAATATTAACTTTAACAGCTCCATGGAAGGAGAGAAATTCTTTTTCTGGACCTTCCAGAAAGTAGAGGCTGCTTCATATACCTTCAAAATGTGCTTCAAGAAATTTGCTATTATTAGAATACTCATTCCTAAAACCTCCAGAAATGTTCCTGTTGCAGCCTAATTCAAATATAAACTTCACTCTTAGGCTAAATTTTTAAACTTGTTACTCTTCCTTTAATTTTTCCCCCCCATCTATTGTTTTCTTTTTTCTACTCCTTCAAAAATCTTTTGTGGGCTTTCTTACGTGACCATATCTACAATCTCCTTTTCTTTGTGACACACCTTCTTCACACTTCTTCCAGAAGACCTTTCCAGAACTGCTAGAGTACACCCAACACATCACAACAGGACAAGCTGCCACCTGCAGCAAGAACGAATGACCTTTCATGTCCTTTTCAGTTAAGGATCTAGGATTCTTCAATTCCATTCCTGTGCCTAGATCTTGAACTAGAGTATAGCCAGAGGAACAAAAAAAAGATGGGGGGGAACAAAACCCTGAAAATTAAAGTCACCAACAGAAAACTAAGCACAACCCTCAATGGGACACTTATGACAGAGAATTATCACATTGTCTTTGTGTCTCATGCACCTACAGTATTTTCTGAAGGGTGGGACCACCAAAAAGAGCCAGCATTTGTGCTCTTCTGAACTGCTTTGCACTTGGCATAAATCTTGCAAAGCTCAGTTTCCTAACATATTTAAGGAGAAAAGAAGAAAATAAATCTTACCTCTTTTCTACAAGCTACTTAATACTTGGAGCATTGCTAACTGGGTTAAGGGAGATATGAGAGAAAGATCAGAAGGACAATCTGGCACAAGCCAACAGAGCTAATGTTTATGGAACATTCACTATATGACAAGACATAAGGTCAGGGCTTCAGAGGCATTACTGCATTCATCCTCAAGACAACCCTGTTGTCTTGATGGATACTGAGTTTATCCTCCTTTTGCAAATGAAGAAACTAAGACCTTGGAGATGTTAGGCCATTTGCTCCATGCCAAAAAGTAATAGAAATGAAACCTGGATCTAAATCCAGGTCTATCCACTTCAGAACTCAAGCTCTCAACCACTCCTTAAAACTAAATGACTGGAAGACTTGAAGCTAATATCCAAAGAACTTATTATAGTTCCAATCTAGTTGTCAGGGGATGATAATCATCCATACTGGTCCTCAACCCTTCAGCTGATACTGGTGCCCTGTAGATAGTCTACAAATTAGAGCGTAATGATGACAACCTCCTGTCCAGAATTGCCAAAACAAATCCAGCATAAGGCCAGCTGCCAGAACTATTATGCCATCAAATAAATCCAACACCAAACATAATCCTCATGTTTTGCCAGCCATGTGGCCCTGTACATATGGCAGCCTTGCTCCCTAGCAGGAGAAACATAGGGGGAAACAACTTGAATGATGAAGAACAGCAGGCATTTAAATACTTCCACTCAGACAGCAGGTAGCTTGTTACCTGAAATGCCCAGGATCCATCACTTGGCAAGGAGAGCACGAATACCAGACACTGATTTCAGAAACGCAGCAGGAAAATACCACTGTGTACAAATTCATGGTGGAGAGAGATGTTTTCTGTTTCCAATCTGGGTTATCGGTGGGACCCCATTTCCTCCTCCATCTTATACCTCGCTCGTAATGGTGATCTCGGAACTTTTCTCAGGAGATCTAAACAGGTCCAGATCCCTCTCTCTCCCCCACCATTTGGGAGAGCTGCAACACAGCAGGGCCTAGGGAATTCTCAGCAATCAACAGAGCACTGTGATATACGGCATTATGTAGGCCTATAGGAAACCCAACTCAGCTCACCAGCTTCCTGAGACACTGAAAGAGGCCATTGCCATGTGTGGCCATCTGCCTGTTAACTAGGAAAGTGGATCAGCAAGAACTTTATCTGATGACTTATGGCTAAGTAACACCATAACTCAGTTGTGCATTCATTCATTCATTCATTCTCTCTTGCCACCCTCTCTACCCTCCCTGCAAGCAGCAGTGGACAAATCCACAAAGTTCTCCTCTTTCTACAAGGAACTTTGACAGTATTATAAGAAACCAAGAAGATTCCAGACAACAACGGCAGCCCAGGATCTGCTTTCAAAGATTTTGCACTGCTTCTTTGCAGATGACTCCCCTGAATAAAAGCTAGTTGAGGACTACAAGTTCAAGTGATCCGTTCTCCACTGAAATGGCCAAAAGCATTAAAGAGCAATATAAAGCAACGGGGGGGGGGGGGGGGGGGGGCTCCTGACAAACATCTATGTTCTCCATCACTGTAAAGATAAATGCAACTGCAACCCTGCTTTGTAACAGATGCTGGGGAATGAGGCTGGTTGTTCTTTGAGGGAAGGAGGAATGTTGCTTATTGTTGTAAAGGGGGTTTATGTTTAGCTGATTTGATTGCAAGGAGCAGAGGTCACATAAAACTGACTCAAGAAAATGTTGGGGAGGTGATAAATGAGTTAACATAAGGATACATGTAGGCGGACTAATAACAGAGAGTGATCTTAAAGGACTCCAAGAAATGGAACCGACTTCGCTGGGGTAATTCCTAACCCTAGGGAACAATTCATCTCCTGTACGGGTCTTCAAGATCTGTCTCTGATTCATGATGAATGGCGGCTCTCTCTCCTGCCCCTCAGCCAGCTCTTCCTTGGCTGTCCTCCGCCTGCCGATGGCCCATCAGGACCTTTCCCTACCTCAAGGTATCTTTGAACCCAACCTGTTTCATCTGACCTTCTCACCAGCAACTTGTATCTCTCTCCAAAAGAATCCAATTAGATTTGAGACCATGGTCTCAGGTCTCTCTCATCATCTTCTCCTGGTGTCTGGCTGAAATAAACTGGTCTCCATAGAAAAAGACAAGAGGTAATTATTAGCCGGACGAGGTGAGGAGCTGGGGAAAGTGAGAAGGTCCTTTATGCATTCTGTTGTCATTGTAAATCTACTCTTCTCTATTTGATTTTGGAATCCTACCTTATCTTTTTCTTAAGTTAGTGAATTATCTACACAATAAATTCAGAACTAGGTATTACTTTTGGCCCCAATCTACAACCTGGGACAAATAACTTCAGTGAGCCTATCTGTAAAGTGAGAGAATATTCCTTAGTTGCCACTTTCTCTTTCACAAAATTCAATGGATTGGGATCAGCCCCTAGAAAACCTCAGGTGAGAATGTCTGAAGGTAAGAGGAATTGCTCTTTCCCCATATTACCGGAGGGGGAGATTTTCTGGGATCACAGCTCTTGTCCACTTCCTCTAAGAACACTGGCAGGGACCCACATCCAGGTATACACATATGAAAAATCCACTTCCTGACAGCTTCCCAGATGGGCTCCCAGCAATTAGCATGGAAAATTATACGAGCCCCAAATCTAACTTCTCATTTTGTTAATTATTCCTCCTTTTTGCCTGTGTAATTTTGATGAGGGTAATCATTTGGAAAACCTATGCACGGGGGATTTTGAAATTTCTGAGTTCAAATAAAATAGACATACATAATTAGACCATTAGGTAGTATTTTCCAGGAGTATAAAGTATACTTGGATCTCAGTGACAAGCTCATGAAGATAAAGCTTCAATCCATCCAGTGCTTTGAAAATTGCTATCTTGGGCCTGAGAAAGTGCAAGCTGATGAAGTGTGAATGCTAAATGATAATAATGATAATAATACATCTCATTGACTTAGTGCTATAATTTGTTGAAAGCTTAATGCATTAGGACTTAATGCACAGATTCTCTGAAAAGACAGGAACACGAATGGTTACGCTCTCGGGTAAACTTGTATATTTTGGTGAACTACTCCATTCTCTTCTTCAACATCACAGTTTTTGTATAGTCAAGTGTTCTAAAGGAAAAAGTGGATTAAACGTTTGTGTTGCTACCGAGGCTAGCTGTTGTCCACATAGAAAGGCAATCTCCATTATTAAAGCTCTCAATACTTTTGCTTTCATAGCAAAGGCCTTAAGATTCTGCAAATTACTCAGTTACCCCAAGTGCTCCATTCTATCTTCATACCTGCTTTAAGTACCCGGTCAACAGGTGAAGGCAAGGTGAATACTGAAAAGGGTTCCTTTTAAATCACAGGAATAGAGTTTTCATTTTTTTTATAGATTTATTTATTTATTTATTTATTTGACAGAGAGAGATCACAAGTAGCTAGAGAGGCGTTGGGGTGGGGGGGGGAGCAGGCTCCCTGCTGAGCAAAGAGCCTAATGCAGGGCTTGATCCCAGGACCCTGGGATCATGACCTGAGCTGAAGACAGAGGCTTAACCCACTGAGCCACCCAGGTGCCCCAGGAAGAGGGTTTTTAAATAATGAAATGTTAATCATTATTTTCAGGACAACAAATTTATGAAAACTTGGAGTTAATAAAAAAAGATAGTAAATGAGCAAATCCTTATTGACTGTTCACTGTATTTACATAAATGGAATGAACTATATGAAAGATACAAAGATATGAAAAGCTAATTTATGACTTCAAAGTACGGGTACTCCTTATCACATTTAAACACCCCAAGCAGTAGGCAATATATTTCTTTGTGTGTGCACACAACACACACACACACACACACACACACACACACACACACAGGCATTCAATAAGAGCATCTAAAAATCATTGTTTCTATTTCCAACCCACAAATTCGCCTATTTGAAAAGTTAAAACATTTTGTACAAAAATATAGGCACATAGCTTTCCACAACAGCAAAAGATTTGTAAATGTTTTTCCCAGTCATCTTTGCCTCCCCAGAGCCTCACACAGTCTTCAGCAAAGTCAAGTAATTGCACAATGAAATACAAAATAAAAGGAAAGGGAGGAGAGAAGGAAAGATAGAGATGAGGAAGTCAAGGAAAGACAGAAGCAAAGAAAGAAGGAAAAGATGGTCTAGGAAATTCTTAGATTCAGTGCCACTTCTATTTTCAACCCAAAATACATGTTCAAATGTTTCTTCACTGTGCTTTATCTTCTGGATGTTGTCCTTCTTAAAACTTAACATGCCCAGATTCATGATCTGACATCCTAACCCATTCCTCCCTGCTCAAGGTCAAGGCTACATATGTCCCATACCAAACAGGCAGGTATTTCTCAATGACTCTGATTCCTGCCAAGCTCCAACTCTCACTCTGTAACCTACACCTAGAAGGCTGGTGTGCTGGTATAGGTTCTGTCCAGTTACCTCCTCCCTGGATCTGCCTCTCCCCCTGGTTCCCTCAGAACGACACTTCTACCAGACGGCATGCTTGGCTTCCATTTGGGCTTCATCTCTTCCTGTGATGTCTAAACATCACAGCCTGGAACCTTCAAGCCAGGCACCAGACAGGCTGACTTCCCTGGATTCTCACTCGTCTAAGGGTGGAGTTCCAAGTCCTGGTGTTTCTGAGAACCACTGTTGGCAGGACTATGACCAATACAAGGTGTTCTGTGGTTTCTATTACTTAACTTGTGAAGACTTCCTGGACCCAATTCCACAGTGGGGGTGAGGGTGTGGAGTCCCCCAAGCAACACAAAACAATTCTCAGACACCAGCAGGGTGTCCAAGAATTCAACTCAATTCTGATGCTGCCTACCTGGAGGTAGTATCAGATTTTATAGAAAAAGGACTCAGTCCTTCAAGACTACCCCTATCCCCTACTTCACACACCAGTTGCAAGCCCCTGGGTGTTACCTGTGCTTCTGACCTACCTGCTACAGATTGGAAGTTCTAATTGGAACCTCCTCTGTAGGTTCTTTTGATTTGCTAAAGTGACTCACAGAACTCAGAGAAACACTGGCATTTCCCAGTTACATAAAGGAGATGATAAAGGACTCAAACCAACAGCCAGATGAAGAGATGCACAGAGCATGGGGAAAGGGTGTGGAGCTTCCATGCCCTCACAAGATACACCATTCTCTCCAATCTCCATGTGTTTGTCAACCCAGTTCTTCCAACCCAGTCCTTCCGGGGTTTTACATAGACTGCATTGTACAGTCATGACTAACGAAGTCATTGACCACTGGCTGGTTCAAACTCCAGTCTCACTCCCCTCCCCAGGAGGTGAGATTGGAACTGAAATTTCCAACTCTTTAATCACAGGGTTGGTCCTTCTGGCAACCAGCCCCTGCTCTTGGGCAGAATCCAAAAATCACCTTCATTAATGTCACAAAAGACACCTTTATCATTCCCCATACTTAGGGAATTTCAAGGAATTTAGAAGCTATCAGTCAAGAACCATAGAGAAAGAACAAATATATACAAGAAATTCATTTTGTTCATGTGAATGACCAAATATATATTTCTTACAAATCACAAAATCACTTCCCCATCTCAATTTCATGATCAAAAATATAAATAAAAATAAGTTTACAGGGAGGCTCTACTAAAAGTTTAAACTTTTGTGGGAAGTGCTTCATAAATTATAAAGAACAATACAAATGTTAGTGATTTCTGGATTTCTGTGGGATTCCATCAGCAAGGAAAAATAAAATAAACAAAAATTTAGCACTGTGTTGACTTACGTCCTATATCAAAACTAGAACTCTTTTTTCTGCCAGAACTAGGACACGAAGCAGTATTATACCTGTAGTGTTCATTATAAGATTAACTATTTCTTGTTTGGTTATTTATCTCATGCGCAACAGAAAAAGGAGTTTTATGTTTACTACTATAGTTTGACAAGAGGCCAGAGGGAAGTTTTGAAAGAAAAGGACCAATGACATGAAAAGGGAGACAATGCAATAAATAACATGAAAATGACTCCCAGAGAGTATCTGAGACGTGGATGGAACTCTCCCCATAATTCAGTGGCCGTGGCACCAAGAGCGGTCCTGGCTCGCGGGGGAAGGGCATGACGATGAGGACATAGGGCTCCAGCGAGGTCCACTGTCCATCACAATAAAATCTATGGTGTGGTCAGTGAGGTTTCCCAGTTTCTTACATATTCTAAAAAAAAATCCAAAAACAACAACAACAACAACCTCACTAAGTAGGTGAGGGATTACTTTTCTACGTTTTAACATCACACAGCAGTTAAAGCCACTCATCAGGAAGCCCTGACAGCATCTCAGACCTAATTTTAGGAAGAGAAGAAACTCAGGAGTCCATTATTTCAGAGAAAAAACCCGCATCCAAGAGCACTCAGCACCATCAGTACAGTTATGTCTGAGGTTAAACCAAATAAAACCTTCAAAAGTGTGAGTAACTGCCCTGAAATTTCTTTTCCTGTCAGGAGCACTAATACTAAATTAGATTTAGGATTGCAGATGCAAGAAATCATGTGGGAACTTTTCCTTCCTTTTCTTTCTTTTTCCAAGAAATTCTTCATTATAGATACTTGAATTAGCAGTACTGGGTTTGTCTGTCACTGGGCGGCCAATGAGTTAAACTATCCAAATGGACAGTCTTTAAAGGTAAGCATATAGTTTCCATCGTCCAGAGCCATCGAAGAGGTAGATCTGGTGATCATGAAATGCTTCCTTGCCTCATTATTTTTCAAGTGAAATCTTACTAGGTTTGTGGTATATATTATGATGTCAGTTTGTGCCATAATTCATAGGTGAAGAGAATGTTTTCTATCTGTAAGACAAACAATACTTTGCTTTTCAACATTTCCAGTGACTAAAGAATATGCATACGAACAAAAAAACCCACAAGAAAAAGTTCACATATTCAACAAGCACTGATTCGGGCGAGGCACAGAGAAGTTAGGAAGCTTGCCCACAGTCTGGCAGTGAACAGAAGGCCAACTGCAGACTCTGGGGCAGCCCTCTCTGAGCCCAAAGCCCTGCTTCTTGCTTGCTTCTTGCTGTTACCTCACACTGTTGGCCCCTCAGGAGCCTCACAAACTCTAACGGGAGATAAGACAGAGAGCACATTCACTCAACGTCGATTCATTTGTTCAACAAGTAGCTGCTGCGCACCTAGCCGAGGGACAAGTGTTACCTGGATAACAGAGCAAAGCGGGATATTGGCCAATAAGACGGACGAAGTGAGATACGCAGTCACGGGGCCACTTTTGGTAGACTTCCCCTGGAAGGTGGCAGGTAAGATACTTCCTGAAGGATGGGTCCACAAGTGGGGGTGGCCCAAAACAGGAGCTTCATTTTAAGTGAGGTAAAGAGTGGGACAGGGTTTACAGAGAGAGGGAAAGCACATTGTATGAATGGAGTGGAACAATTTAAAATATTGAGAAGGGCAGCCTGGGGCCAGAGCCTCGAGAGCTCTAAATGCCAGAAGACAACAACCACATTTTATTTGCTAGGCAATGGGAAATCATCGAAGACATTTAGCGGAGGAGTTACTTCATCAGAGCTGGGCTCTAAAACGACGAATCTGGAAGAAGCGTGGATATGTACAACCGAGCAGCAGCAGGCACGAGCCCAAGGCCGGGAGATGGCTGGGGCCCAGGTAAGGGACAGAACAGTGTTGGGGTAGGGGCAGTAACCAAATTAGGAACAGATGCGATACCTCACATGAATAGGCTCAGCAAATCTACTGCAACGATTTGTAGACAAGCTCCCAGAAAGAATAACGTTCCCTAGAAATAAAAGTATAAATATAAGCAGGTCCTCTGATGGGTCTCTGACCTTTCCACCACCTCAGCAGCCACTCAAAGCACGACGCTGCCTGAACACGGAAAATACCAAGTATCCAGGCTCAGCCTCACCTCACCGTCTGTCCCCAGACATGAACCACTCTCATCCACACCACTGTCCCCTCTTGCAATGATTCCTTCCCTCAGTCGCCTAACTTCACAGGGTCATGATGGGAGAAGGACAATTTTTTAAAGCTACAATATGCATACATAGACTCAATCAGCCAAGTCAAGTAAAGGAGAAGAATGGGTCCAAAGAGGGAGAACACTAGCAGAAAGCAAAGAGACCAAGAAGGGCCAGTCACACATGGACTTGAGTTTGCTTCTCCGGGGTGGAGGGATGGCTACGCCAGCTCACCTACACTCCCTCACACCCGTCCCCTCCTGCCCACAGCCTGCACTGAGAGGCAAGCGGATTTTCTTTCCCTTGTTCACATCATTCCATTGTCCCACGGACCTATAGGGAAGCCTTCCTCTCCCCCATCCCCCGCCCCACCAGGAGGAGAGTTGCTGGGATTCAGGCTCTGTGCTGAGAAGCCCGAGAGAGCTGTATCTTCCCTGGGGAACAGAATGAACACGGCAGCCACAGAAGAGAGGTTGGCAACCGGGCCCAAATGGAGATGAAACCTGTGACTCTACAGCCTGAATCAACCTGGGGATGCCGTGGCTCTCAGCAGAACAGGGCTGGAAGGTTTGGAGCCTAAGCCCTAGTCCTCTCCTCCAACTAAAAAGTAAAGTCTGGACCGAGTGCTTCTGGGACCCTTGCATTTCCATGCCCTCCCCGCCAAGGATGGAGAGCACAGAGGTATTACAAAGAAAGAAAGAAAGAAAGAAAGAAAGAAAGAAAGAAAGAAAGAAAGAAAGAAAGAAAGCCCCACTTCTCTTTTCGAGAGCCTCTACCTAGAGCAGGCCATACAGTGGTGTGCAGAGTCTCAAGCACTAAAGGAGTCGGGAGGCTGAACACACCAACGGCAAGTTTATGCCGATGAAAAACATGAGCTTACATAATAAAGCTGGGGCAGAACTGCTGTGAGTGGTGTGAGCAGAAGCGTTCTGCTGACTGCTGCTGCAATGGGGAACAGACTTTGCATATTATATCACCATGTTTTGTTGTGTTTCTCATGCAGTGTTTTTCTGCTCTTGACTTTGAGGTGTGAGGGGGAGGCTCTAATCATATGGCCTTGTGCAGATGCTCTATTTGCATTTCTATTAATCCAGGCCCTCCTGGAGATGCTGGAGCAGAGACACAGCATGCTTTGTGTTTGAACTTGTGAGAACCCATACCACTGCTTAATAACTTAATACATATGTATAGCCTCCCTCAGACAGCCCACTAGGAGGCAGAAGCAAGAGGAGGTGCCACCGGCTTGCGACTGCGGGGCTCTACGGAAATGTGTTCTGACAGGAGGAGCACCTTGCTCAGCAAAGAGTCCCTGTGCCTTAATCCCGGCTAGCCAACCCACCTGCCAGCCTGGGAAGCCTTTTTTTTTTATTTTATTTTTTTAAAGCTTGATCCAAAGCCTTAGTTCTCAGTGATCAGAAATATCCAGGCAGGTGGGGCTGCCTGACCCTCACAGGACTGAACTTGATAACATGGCAATGGCTGTCCCTTTGTTTCTGGCATGAGCTCGAGGACACAAAATTTAAAAAAAAAAAAAAAAAAAAAAAAACAGGTAACATAGGGAAGCGAGGTGGTAGGTATAGTGTTGAAAGCATCCGGCAAACCTATTCTTGAACCCCAGTCCCACCTCTGACTAGCTGGATGACCTTAGCAGGTCACTTAACTTTTCTGAGCCTTGGTTTTCTCATCCCAAGTAAGAGGGTCAGCACCTGTCTTGAAGGGTTGCCTTGAGGATTCAAAGAAATCATCCCAGGGGAGCACCTGTGAAGGATTGGGTACTTAATAAATCATAGCTATTACAATTACATCATGCTGTTACAACCAAATAGCTCCTTATTTTGCCAGCTGATTTATTCATGGACTGTTCTGCAGAAGCAAATGAAGGAAGGGTAGGATGGGGGAAGGCGAATGGTTGTGTTCACTCTGATGAGTGATGGCATAAATTCAACTGATTCTGAGAAAACGCTCTACTACATTTGTGCAGAAGTGTATATCATCACTTTTAAACAGATTTAGAGCTTCCCTCTGCTTTTTGAATTTTATGTTGGGAAAAATCTATGAAATTGGCAAGCAGAAGTGAAAATCACTCAAAGTTCTTCTACGAACCCTCCAAGAGAAGTTCATCAGAGCAGCCTATGAGACAACTGCACCCATTTGAGCTAAATATCCCAAGAATTACTTTCAACTGATAAGATTACATAGCATTCTAGAAAGAAATCTTACCACCTGTTAAGATTTCCCTAAGACTACATGAATAATGTTCCTTCCTTTGCTTTTTTCTCCTTGAAGTAAACAAGAGATTTCAGAAGTCAGAATTACAGATTTTCATTTCCCTCAACAAGTTTTTTCCAAGTGTTGTGTCATAGGTGTGGGGTCTAACATGTTGGGTACATTTATGTAATAAAGAGCCAAGAGGCAGAACAACACATGGCGGAGATATTCTAACTGTGTAAATTAGCACCTACCTGGATCCTTTCAGTACATGCCTGAAAGGTGGCAAAGCAAAGAGAATTTTAATGAAAATTAGCTAGATGGCTGACAGCACTTGTCCAGGTGACCCTCTACTAAATAAATCGGCAGTGCTAATATTAGGAGGGATGAGTGGGGTAAAAGGAAAACATGACTACCTGTAATTGTTTTCATCTACCCATAAGGAATGGGTTCATTTATAGGATTTGTACAAGACCTCATACACACTAGATGCTCAGGAAGTATGAAAAGCACAATAATTTATTTCTGAAAGATAACTTCTTGGAATCCACTCAAAATACCATGAGAGCTCTTGAAAGCAACTAGCTCGTCCAGAGTACACGATGACCAATTCTGCCAGATGACTGGGGTAGAAACAAATGCCCAGACCTCTGCCCTGGTGCCCCACCACCATCATCACCACCACACAATGTTACTTGGAATACCTACATGCACTTTCCAGTTTTGTTTGCTCTACCTCTTCCACAAGGCCTGCCCAACTAGATGGTAGATTTTGACCCAGTTCCTCAACTTGGCTTGACTTTGCTTTATTTATGCCAACTCTAAGCTTTGGTCACTCACTGCCTTTGATGCCTGTGAACATTATCATCATCTCATTTCTCCTTAAATACCTGAAAAGGAAGTTGGCAACAAAGAACAATCCTACATTTAATAGGTGTTCTCTCAAGTCTGAAATTTGGCGATCCTTTTCTGATTTCTGTTTCATTCTGACTTCCTGGAGGCTAGCATCTTTGGACTGATAAAAATGAACGCCCTTTGGGTAATACTCCCCTATTCTATCAATGTCCAGAAGCCTCTATTTTTACCCTACTCTCTAGCATCATTATTTCTGCCAAGAGCTTGACTTGTGATTTGGTAACTACACCTACATAGCTCCTTTCTTAGATTAAGTTCAAGAATGCTGAGAGGAAAACGCAGCACTAAGCTTTGAAAAGAATCCAGCCAAATGTGAGTTCTAGAGTCAGACTCCCTGGACTGAGTTCCCAGCTGTAACATTTACTAGTTGTTTACACTGAGCAAGTCTTTTGCTGTCTTTACTATACAGTGTCTTTATCATCAAATGGGGATAAGAGCAGCTGCCCCATATGGTTGTTGTGGTTATGAAATGAGTTAATGCATAGAATGCTCTTGCAATAGTGCATACTGCATAGTAAGTGTTCAGTTAATATTTCTGTAATAACATCATCACTGTTATTTTATAGACCTAGGATTCATTTCTTCCCTGTGTTTTAAGAATATTTTCTTGTCACTTTTATGTATCTCTGAAATTTTTTGATCACCTAGAGTTGGTTATGGTTACCACAGTTAAGTCCACATGTAGGTCACATGTCAGTTTTACATTTCTTTAGATTAAGGTGACACTTAGATTCTCCAAAGTTTTTCTGCTTGAATTTTTCTCTGTGACCTTCACACACTCACACACACATGAAGAATTATTGGCAGTCTTTAGTATATACCAGCAAGGGTTAAGTTTTCGTTCACCAAATATACTGACTAAAAAAACCTAGCAAACTGTTCAATGGAGTTCTGTGAATAAAAGCGTTCAATTAACCAGAACAGCTTTCTAATGCTTTACTTGGGAAGGCAGGCAGGAGAGAGCTACGTGTACCTTCATCCAGTGGAAGGACCCAGGACAGAAGCTAGCCTGTAACAAAAAAGCTAGCATGCAAATAAATACCAGAAGGTAAGGTAAAATCTGAATGATGGCAAAACATAAACAGAGCAGCAAAGCAGAATGAGGCTGAAGTTCAGAGTGGAGAGTCCCGTAACCAAGCCAGATAGAGAACATTTTGACATGGCCAACCAACGGGTCATTTCAGGAGGCCTATGGTCTGCCTTTCCTCTAAGCCATGCTTTGGGACACTTCAATTATTTCTTGGTTATTTGGCCAAACCTCAAGAGGACAGGGATTTCCAAAAGAGAAGAAAAAAAAAAAAAGAAAGAAACAAAAGAGGGAAGGAGGAAGAGAAATTTTCTAATACATATTCTGAGTTCAGTACAACTTCAGTCCAATCTGCTGTACTTTTCTCTGCATATATAATTCATTATGAACATAAAATTAATTTTCATAATGATGGCACTGAATTATAACAAGTTCTTCAAAGAGCAAAGATTAAAATGAATCATGACATGACAATTAAAATGTGTTCACCATACCTTACTAAGGCCAAAAATGTTCCAAAATGTTTCTCCCACAAAAGAAGAGATTTTCTATGAATTTTGGAACACTGAAAAAAAATAAAGTAAAATAAAATTTTTTAAAAAAAGAGAGATTCTATGACTACATCTAATTAATCCAAAATTTCACTAATTAGAACAGGGATGGAAAAAAACCTCAGGAGTCTCACGTAACACCTGTAATCTATTGGTAGGGGCTGCCTGGATTACTGTGTTAACAAGGATTCTGGGGCCAATCCAAGTTGAATAGGAACACATTCTGTGACCCATTAGTTCTATCTGTCATGGGTGATATTCATGGAATACATTTTCTGTTTGCTTTATTCTAGACTCTGAACATGACATTCTCTGAGAATTCTAATGAAAATCAAGATTTTGCCATATACATTACCACTAATTTTAAACAAATAGTTAATATCCACTATTGAGTTGGAGAAGCTATAAATTTTTTAGCAAAAAGTTTCAGAAAACTCCAATGTGACACACTTTTTTCACCATTTATAAGTTTTAACTTGGTTTCACAAAATTGTTAACACTGGTTAACGGTGTTAATACTGTAACAGTATTTTTGAGGTTAACAAATAACCATGACCCCACATACAGATGTTGCACATCAACAACATAAACCCCAACACCAACCATGACGTTGAAATCACAGCAGCCTCATCTTCCTGACAATGTAATCTAAAGGAGTTTGCAATTTAGGAACATCCTACTTTAGTTAATGAAGGTCCTGAAATTGTACATGCTGGTCTCCCCAATTATTCTGACTTGCTCATAGGCATAGATAAATCATGTTATCACTTAGATTAGTGGCCCTTAGCTTTTTGACCTTCCATGCATGTTTAAGTCTTCTCAGTTTGGCTTCTCTCCTTAATTAGGAGAAGCAGCCTTGTATTTTAAGAATGTCACTGTTTAAAACAATGTGAATTTTACATTACACATTTGCCTTGAAGCATCTGCAATGAACTCATTTTTATAAATCAAAACAAATATGAATTTAAAACCAACCAACTATTAGGTCCTATAGCCAAAATTATGTTGTTCTTGACCCTGTTGGTATAAAAATTCACATTCCTTTGTTGAAGACTGGTTCCTACAGTACATTATTCTCCTCCATCTCTTTATTTCTGGGAAGTTCAAAAGGAGCAAAAACAAAATTTGCAGAAAAGCACCAAATTAGCAATTAAAGTCTCTAATGTAAGACCTAAATTATAATGCTCCATTCCAAAAGATTAAATATTAAACCTCTATAACAATTCATTCAGTTCCACAGAACGTAAAGGGCAGCAGAGAAAAAGTGCAAACTTCAACATTGGTTGCTGAGTTTAGTGTTGCTTACAGTTTTCTTCTTTACTCTCAATCCTGTTACAAATAATGCAAACCTGTTTTTATTAATTTACATTAAGTTCATTTAACACTGATGAAACAGACCAGAAATGTATAATGAGGAACATTTAACAAGCTCCCGAATTAGGGCTAATCATGCTCTGTTTACGAGAGCTTATTTCATTCTTGGAAAATATCCTGGTAGAAAGCCCCATCCCTATTTAACAAGTAAAAAGGAGAGAGTCACCAGCTACGGGTAACAAAGAAATGAACAAGCTTAATAATCTCCAATTTGGTTTTCCACTCCACTTAATGATGGAGGCAATTCGAGCTCTGTGGCCAGAGTACATGGGGAAGCATCCACAAGTACTGAAAATTTAATTAAAAGTCAGAAAGCCATTGCAATGAAGACTCAGCAGAAAGCCATTTATTTTTAAAATCTAATATATTCTTCATGACTAAAGGCTAAAGCACATGCTGACTTACACATTTAGCTGTAACTGATTTAAGCTACTTGATGATTTTTTTTCTTTTCTTTTTTTTTTCCCCCTGCTCAAAGGGTGGTGCTCAATTTGCAATGGAGTAAATTGGCAGAATTTAATTTGGTGGATTTTTTTAACTCTGTAAAAAGAATCCTCATTAAAACTACACAATCATCTATATACTTTTTTTTTCATCATTAACTGGCCTAACTGCAGGTAAAAGAGATACAATTATGGATTTATATAAATCTGATTGTCAATTTACAGCTGAAAGACTGGTGAGTTACCTCATTTTAAATAGGTTATTTTTTTCCCCTTAACCTTTCTTTGTTTTAATGAGGATTTGGTTTGTCACTGTCTGAGAAGTCTGCTAGCAGGAAGTTTCTTGGAAATTATAAGGAAGAGAAAGCAGGAATGGGAGAAGATACTGGGCTAAATTTCAAAGTTGCTGAAGACTCAACATTTGAAATTTATCCCCAGATCAGTGGATTTATTGTCCCACCATGGCCATCCTGGAGTGTGGAAGGCCAGAAGAGTAAGAACACCTAAAGGAGGCCTTGAGAATGAAGGGGAGTTGAGAGAAATTTCCTTAGATGGGGTAGAACTGCAAAGAACATTAGGTAAAATTGGGCCTTTCATGTGACCTTGATATGGATGTTAATTTGCATATTTTATCTTGTTAAAAAAAATGGCTTTGAAGAAAGTGAGTCCTCAAAGTGATACTTTAGAAAGCAAGACATCCCACCACCCCAAAAGAGGGGCCTGGGGCCTCTATTCTCTAGCCCAGAACTTCACAGGGGGCTAATCCTACTGCTAAAACCTACATTCTCTCTGGGTAAAAGGAACTCTGGGGAACTCAGCCACGACCTTCCGCTCCTTTCTCTGAGATCATAGTTTGGGGGGCTTCTGAAGTCCATGGCATTCTTGGCCCTTTTTCCTCTCTGCTTTCTCGAGTCTAAATTATATAACAAAGCCATTCTCCCAGTTAGCTAATACTAATCCACTAGCGGGGTGACCTCCTACAGTCGGTCATCTCATTTTATCTCTGACACCTCCTGCCAATGAGACAAAAACATGAGAATTTTCCTAAGAGGGCAGCATAAACCTCCCAGTCTGAAGCTACTAATCTGAAGTTATCTGAAGCTACTACTATTGGAACCAACAACTCTCTCTCATAGCATCCAGAACCTTCTTGGTGCTAGTCCCTCCCTGAGGACGTGGAGAGCCAAGCCACTTCTCACTGCAAACTGGATCCAATATTCCTGACCAAAAAGCAACCACAGGGGTATCTAACAATTCAGACTTTATCTGACACTGCCCATCCTCAAAGAGTCTCCTATACTTACATGACGTACGAGAGTAGGTCCAAACCAGAAAAAGTATACCTGTGCTGTGACCGTGCCTTCAGGACAATAAAACATTTTTTTAAGCTTTTCAAAGTAACACAGAACTTTTGGTAGTTGGTGTCCAGAATGAAGTATGACAGCCTATTCCTAAGTACTTGTGAAATATGAAATTCTGCCAAGGAAAGGACTAAGGAACTCAAAAGGAAACCTCAGTACCTATTAATCCTGCAATGCTCTTTGTCACGGATGTTTCTGAACTTCATAGTGACCTCGCCTCATGGTATGGCCCTACTGCCATACTGTAACATAAAAATCCTGTTGACAATAGATTCACATCCATAACTACCACCAACACTACCAAAATAATCTTGAAAGAGGCTGGGTGTCCATGACAAACAGGAACCAGGGATTTTAGTTTATCACCATATTGGCGAAATAGTCTTCAAAGCCTTAAAAAATTAAACCATCAAATAGGAGTTTCACTGAAACAACACCCATTGTAAGAATCGTAGGTTCCTCCTCCTTCCCATTACCAATCTTACTGCAACACTACCATCTACACCTTTTCCCAATACTTTGTTCCACTTTTTTTTTAAAGATTTTTAAAATTTATTTATTTGACAGAGAGAGAGAGAGATCACAAGTAAGTAGGGGAGCGGGAGGGAGCAGGCTCCCTGCTGAGCAGAGAGCCCGATGTGGGGCTCAATCCCAGGACCCTGAGATCACAACCTGAGCTGAAGGCAGAGGCTTTAACACACTGAGCCACCAGGTGCCCCCACTTTTTTCCATTCTATCTATAAAATATAACCCCAGCATTTCCTGGCAAGCCTCAGTTACAGATGACATTTTTCCAGCTCTTTAGACATCAAGAAAGAACATAGACAAAGTATACTAACCAGCCATACAGTCTAGAAAACATCCACTCCAGTGGGTGATTTGGTATGACACCTCAGAAGAGCTGAGACCACTCTTAGCTTATTGGCCAGTGCCCACACAATTAACTCAAAGGTCTTCCGATGGCAGCTTTCTCCGTTACTCATGGTCCTTGTTTTCTCAGTTGTTCTTCTGCTAGCTCAATTAGAACTAGCTCTAGCCCTTACAGTCAGTCACATTCATCCATGTACCACAATGCTAAGTCATACAAAGATCAAATTTGTGTTGTACAGCTCCCACTGGCTGCAAAAAAACAGACACAGATCTGATACCACAAAAATCACTAGTCCAGAATGGAAGGCACCAGCATGGGCAGTGGGTAGAGGCAAAAGCCAGGTGTATGATCACCATGCTGTAGGAGAAACAATTCTTGCTTGGGTCTGATCCTTTCCCTGGAACATTAATACTCTTGCCCAGATTCTCTGTCTGCTCGTGGTTTCTCTTTGTTTTAAATCTTTATAAATATTTTTCATTTTCTACTCTAGAAAGAATAGAGTCTTGATATTAACCATTCCATTTTCAACCTTACCAAAAGCAGTGTCTTCTTTGATAGACTGGGGTCATATGTCCGCAATTTATTCACTATTTTATGCAGTCTGAATGGGGGAAAAAAAGTTGAAAGATTTTTGCAATAATTTATATGAAGTGTAATACACATCTTAACTAGAGTTCTAATGGGAGAAATCAAAAGAAAAGAGTAAATTCAAGAACTATTCAAGTAAAAAAAAACTGTTCAAGTGATACAGTTCACAGAATTGGGTGATTGATTCTAAGTGACAGGTTTCTAGCGTGACATCCAGATGGATGAGGACAGCATCAATGGCAATAAATAATAGGAATGCACAGGGGATAAGGGAAGGGAGAAGTTGGGGCATGTCCTTTTGAGGTGCCTGTGAAAAAATTAGATGGAAATATCCAACAGCAAGTTGAATATGGGAACCAAAACATAGATTTGGGCATCTACAATGAAAGGGTGTTAATAAAGAGAATGTATAAAGAGTTCCTAGGATGTATAAAGAGAATGTAATAAAGAGAGTTTGTAGATGGCTTATATAAATAAATCAGAGCAGTGAGCTAAGGCCCATAACACTGAGAACCTTCATGAGATGAGATCTAAATAGGAGTCCAGAAAAGAGATTTAAAAGGGTCACCCTTTCCAACCTCAACCTGAAGCACATTGTAAGAATAAGATACAATGAGAAATGTAACTGGGGGCGGGGGGGGAGGTGTGTGTGCACCTACGTGTAAGGTTTACAAGAGAATGGTGAAAAGTACTGAAGGATGTACACCAGACTGTACATGGAGGTAACAAGGCTGAGAGAGAAACAGAGGAAACAGGAGATAGAAAAAGGGCAGCAAAGAAAACAAACAGGTAAGCACAATTTTTATCAAATAATCCTATTTATGTAGAAATCTCTCTGTGTGTGCATATATGCACATAAAGAAAATAAGAATAAAAATGAGAAAGAATAAAGCTGACTGTGTTTATTCTCTGTTGGGATTTTCTAGGGTACACTCCAAGTGAAAAGGCAAAATGCAAATTAACAAGCATACATTGTCCTACTTAGTACAATTTTCTTAAATTATGCACGAACATGTATTTATGTATCTGTATGGATGAGAAAAGGAGCAATGTGTGGAAGGCCCACACCAGTCAGCTATCACTGAATCCTTGAAAAGCATGGGACTAGAAATGGAAGGGAGTGGGGACAGTGATAATGAGTGGTCTCTTTATACATCTTTGTATCGTTTCACTTGTAACAAGAACAGATTACTTTATAGTTTCAAAAATAACAAATGAAAAATGTGAAAATCAGAGCAAAGGTCCCCCAAAATTTAAGTTCAGCAGCAGTAGCCAGCACCTCATTAGAGAAGACCACCACATCTTCTCTTTTGAACACCCTATTACTCACTGCTGAGCCAGAGACCAAATTTGGTAAGGGTTTTTCAGGGTACTATTTTTGAAAACTGACACAGTATCATCCTAACTCCTTTTATACCTTAATCTATTCAGCAATCTTCTTTTTCTTTTTTTTTTAAAGGTTTTATTTATTTATTTGACAGAGAGAGTGAGTGAGTGCAGGAACACAAGCAGGGACAGCGGGAGAGGGAGGAGCAGGCTTCCCGCCAAGCAGAGAGCCTGATGCAGGCTCCATCCCAGCACCCTGGGATCACGACCTGAGCCTAAGGCAGACGCTTAACGACCGAGCCACCTAGGTGACTCTCTTCCTTTATTTTCAAATGCAGCTCATTTTATATGATAACTCTTAAACATCTTTGGCATCTTAACGATTATTTATTTATTATTTACTATTTATTATTTATTCATCTTTGAGTTTTTCAATATACGTGAGAAAGGTCTGTCTATATTATCTTTGAAAAAGTCATTGAGTCCATTATCAAAATTTACCTTTATTAAGTTCACCAATGTGGCTGAAATGCTCTCAAATTCTAAGTGATGCAATTATTTTTACACATTATGTTTATAGATATTTTTTAAATATGTGATTTTTTTAAAACTGTAATTTAGATTAAAGAAATGTGTAAGCTAAAAACTGGAAGACTATTTGACTATACTTTAATGGTAGGTTAGAAATTAAAGACTATCCCTTCATGATTTCCCGGATCCAGTTCTCCAAAGAGATAATATCATATATACATTGAGAGAGCCCTACTACATGGAACAACACATCCACATATCCCCCTGGCAAACTGTGGGACTGAAGTCAAAAGTAAGATTTAACAAATGACTTCAGGTACATGGTGAAGACAAACATAAAATCTGCCCAAATGTGCCATGTATTTTCCTTCATCTGTAATGAGTGACATCATCTTTTATCATTTATTCCATTAGAAATTCATTCAAGGTGAAACTGGCTTTAATCAAAGATACAACCAAAGCTTTCAGATTTCACACACGACTCTGAAAAGCAGCCAAGAATTACTGCCCCCATCCTAGGATCTCAACAGGGATTTAACTCAGTAGAGTATTAATTCAGTTGAAGAAAATTTTGATACCTGGTTCCAGCTTGGGAAACTAGGGAAACACACAGGCTAGGCTTCAGATTTAACTAAGCTAGACCATTGGTGAAAAAATAAAATACATTAGTTTGGCTCACAGTTTGATAAAATTTGCTAACTAGGTTCAAACCAAAGTCCAGAAGATGCAAGAGTGTTTAATAGTTCAGTATAAGTACTGGGAAAAAAAAAAAAAAACCCACAGGTTATTACTAACTTTCCTTGTACTGGACAACATGGTTAGGATGATTTTGTTTTTCCTCAACAGCAAGGTATACTTAGTGTACTTTTACCTAATGAAGAAGGACTTTACTGCCACCAACCAGAATCTTCTTTCTATAGAAGATGACAATGGAAAGCAAAGGATGATTCCCCCTCCTCTGAGATGGATGACCCCTCCACCCCCCACCAGAGGCAGACCCACAAATTTTTTGTTGAATGATCTGGCTGGAGAAAGCAGAGCAGTTACCAGGGAAAAATGAAGTGGAACAGGGGAGATGGTCAAGATGCACCTGTCATTCAAGTAGGGTTCAGGATTTCATGGCAGTCTGAAGGTTATGCTGTACCCTGGTGCTGATTTAAGAAGAAGATAGAGCACACAACCATTTAGGCATGCAGAAACTTTTGTTCATAGGTCTCATGGAACTCCAGAACTTTTTCCCTTTATTAATGTGAAGGACTCCTTGTCAGGGTCCTCATCAGCCCTGAATAGCCCAGGTTAGAGAAATCTACATCAGGTCCCTAATTCTTGAAACTTATGTTTTTTTATTCTTCTCCCCTTGCTTTAATTGTGCAGAGGTAAATGCAACATAAGCAATGTAAAAATCAAGTCTTGCTAGTTAAATATAAGAACACAGAGCAAAATATCTGAGAAAGGTTACACCTCTTTAAAGATGCAAATTGATAATGGAGCTCAATATCAAAACAACAGAGCGCTGTTAATTTTTTAAAAGGTGCAAATTGCTAATCTTACTTAAGGCTTTTTTTTTTTAATTGCTTATTAAGAGTCCTAGCACATACTCACAAAAAATTAAACCAAATAAACTCTGAAAAATAGAGGGAAAGGGGGCTAACCATGAGCTGCGTGACAACCTTTTGTTTCATTTTTGGATTTGCTGGTTTCAGTAACAGTTGCTCAAGTTTGGAGACTTCCTATCCTTCCAGACGTCCCCACACTTGGTTTACCCATTATCTGTACCCACAACAGTGCTGTGCAACCACCACCAACCTCGGTGACATACAACAATAAACGTTATTTAGCTTCCCGGTTTGGGGTTCAGCTCATGTCAGCTGGCTGTGGTTGACCTTGGCTGGCCTCACCCCTACATCGGCAGTTAGCTGGGGGTTGACTAGGAGGCTCTGCTGGTCTTAACCAAATGTGCTCACATATCTGGGATCACCTCTGTTGACAGAGCGACTGACTGGGGTGACAAGGCCAGCAGTCTCTGCTCCACACAGCTCATCCTCCAGCAGGCTAGCCCAGGCACGTTCTCGTAGCCAGGACAGAAGAGAAACACTTAAAGCAGAAACATGTAAGCATTTCCTCAACCACCTGCAAGGAGCACAGAGATTCACAGCTGTTTTACAGTCACCCTGTGGAGGTGGGATGGACACTGGCTCCCCACTCTCCCCAATTAAGAGTTTAGATGTCAAGAGTGAGGATGCTTCACACACAGAGAATTTGAAAGAAAGTTTATTATTCATACAAGAAACCTCTTGGGGGAACAGGGTAGATGCAAAACAATCCAGAATAGCACGAGAGGAGAAGTGGGTTGGGCTTTTATAGTGGCTGGGAGGCAGATGGAGATGGGGAAGGGTTTGTCACATGGGTTAGGGAGTTCAAACTTCCCACTGATGCCAAAAGCTCAAGAGGAAGATGTTTCTTTCCTTGTCTACAGCCAGATGTGTGGTGGTAGAGAAGGGAAGGGTGGAGGTCTAAACGTGTCAGTGGTCAAATACCAAGATTAGGGTCAGCCTAATTGTAACATTCCACTGGCCAAAGAAAGTCAAATGGCCAAACTCAGAATCAAAAAGCAGAGAAATCAACTCCAAAGAGAGGAATTACAAAGTTATATGCCCAAAGCGCACAGAGAGGGAAAAGATGCAGGAGTGAGACTACTCATGCAATCCATCCAATGCATCTGATGAAGACTCAGGATTAGGGGGCATCATTGCCTCCAGAAAAATATCTGGATATCCATGATGAAATAATGGGCCATGCACTCAAAACATGGGGGAAGTGTGGGAGAATGATGAACCCAAAGAGTTATGAATTTTATGTGACCTTTGACAAAGAAAAAAGAAACATCAAATCTTAAAAACATCAACTGAATCAACAGATTGGAGGTTAGGGAGTGGAGGGAGTGCAGCTAGATCCCCAATTTGATGTCTGTCCTTTCTTAAGTCATGATATTAGGTCTTAAGGTAATTTGGTGTCATTATCTTTTAGTGAATCCTTCTGAGGAAGAAGAATCCTAACCTGGTCTTAAGTCTCTACAAAATTTATCACAATTTGACATCCTTCCCCACCCCAGTATGTGAATGTAAGAAATATAAAACGATGTCAATATCAATCTAAGTAAAATACAGGAAGAAGGGAAAGCCTGGTGGTCGTCAACCTCCTTCTCAAGTCTCCGATTCCCCCCCACCATTAATAATATAAAATAATGTATTTTTATGTTATCCACTATTCTGTATTATTTCTCCCTCCACCTAATCAACAAGGACAGGGCACCTGGTCTGTATGATAAGTAAAATGCTCTTTAGCATTCCCTCAATACCACTACCCACACACACATTATGGGGACCCTGGTCTCCATCATCTGCCTCTTTCAGAAGCTTGAGAGTGGAATCAATGATTATCTTGAGAATCACCAGTGCTGGACAGATAAGTCAGCCCAACTCAGGAAAGATAAGAAACCAGAAGTGCCACAATTTAGAACACTTCTGCCAATTACCTGAAAAGAGACTTCAAATTTTAGATTCTTTAGGAAAGATCCTACTACTAAAGGACAACACTAGGAAATAGAAAAGAATGTAACTCATGAGAATTTAGAATCCTAGGGAGCAAATATGCCAATGAAAGCAAATGCCAATGACTTTTCCTAAAGGTCCACTGCCTTTCACCTTCCACATCCAATAACTCCTTCTGTCCATATGAATTCTCTAATGTCCGACAAAGCCATTCACTCTTATCCATCCCCTTATTCTACATATAACTCTGATAATTAAGTGCCATCCACCCATGGTTCCCCAATAGTTACAGGATGATTCCCTGGCTTCATTATACAGAATGTTAAGACTCTCCACAAAACTGTCTCTTTCCCATCGCTCCAGTCTCATCACTTGCCACTATATCCCCGCATCTTCCATCTCCATTTCTCTATACCTACCACATTCATTTAACTCTCCACGCTTCCTAATTCATCTCTCATCCTGGAGTACTCCTCAGCGTTTCAAACCACTACCAATGAATCTCCAAATAATTCTTCATTTCCAAGTCCAAATATCTCATGCATTTTGAATTCTTCCCCACCTCTTGCATACACCATTACTTTAGGTCTCTGCATGCTTATTACACTTTCTACCTTTCTCCACTGTAGCCCCTATCCTAACTGTATCATTAATAATAGTTACCGACCTATTTATTTCTGGTTAGACCATGAGCTCCCTGAAAAGCAGGGACCATCTCAATCCTTTTTGTATCTGTCCTTGTGTCTGTGCCCTTAGCACAATCCCCAAAACCCAGCAGGCTCTCAATCCACATCTAATAAATCAATGAATGAACAGTGAATTCATTATTTCTTCCTCACAGATCTCTTCTCTCTCTCACACCAGCAGAATGATGTTCCCATTCCCATGGTGGTCCCTGGGACAAACTCAACAAGGAACCCTCCATCAGCAACAACTACCTATGAACTTCTGAGAGGTAGAACCTCAAAGATCAAGACACCAAAAGAAAAGTAATGAAAGACATGGAAAAGTGAAAGAGAAAGAAAGGTGGAATCGGAGGAACCAGAAAAGAGAAGTAATAGATTGAAAAGAGTTTGGATAGGCAAAAAGTAAAGTAAAGGTAAGAGTTACAACTGTAAAGGTAAGCTACACCATGAGAAGGAAAGAGACTAGAAAAAAACAGAGGGAAAGGAAGGAGGACGCACCTAAGGAGACCCATGAGATCTAGTTCAAAGGAAAGTGAAAAGACTTTACTCAAGAAGCATCGTGTTAAAAAGTGAAGGAGAAAGTTTTTAAGTGTTAAACTCTACCCCAAACAATAGAAGGGGAAATTTTCACACAGTGAAACTTAAAACAAAGGAAAAAAAAAAGTTACAAGGCTTCTGCTTGTGTTTGGATGGTATAAAATACTAAATTACAACTAAAGCACTTTACCAGCACTAATTCAAGTAGGTAGGTCAACATTACTGGACTGGTTTTAAGAGAAAACAACCCTTGGAGCCTGTAAGATTAGATACCACAACAGGATCACATGAGCACTCCTCCAGAAAAGAATGGTGTAAGTGGCACAGAGAAAGCTACATTAAGGACAGACCTATGAGGGGCACCTGAGAGCCTCAGTCAGTGGAACATCTGACTCTTGATTTCAGGCTGGTTGGTGATCTCAGGATCATGAGATCCAGCCCTGTGTCAGGCTCTGTACTCAGTGCAGAGTCTGCCTGGGATTTTCTCCCTCTCCCTCTCCCTCTATTCCTCCCAACTTGCACATGCACATGTGCAGTCTTTCTCTCCCTCTCTCAAGTAAGTAAATAAAAGCTTAAAAAAAAAAAAAAAAAAGAAGAACAGACTTACAAGAAACCTCCCAGGCCAGAAGAAAATGAAAATATAAGTGAGCAAAGGGCAGATAAGTCATATACAAGTTTATGATGTGATTCCTGAAAAAAATGCCCAGCATTTTCAATATACTACCTCATGTCCAGTTAGATTCTAGGACACTGAGAATCAAGTCCATGAAAGAGACAGCTCCGTTTGGCAGCCAACTGCAAGTTCACTCAATTTCCTGATTCAGAAGTAAAGCCAGAGATGAGAGGAAAACCCAAAACAGAGGTCTGGCAGGATCAGGAATCCAATGCTGGTGCAAGTTGATGATACTTCTAACAGCCTATCTCTTCCTTCCTGATATCCTCCTTTTAAGTCAAGTTCTCAATACATATGGGAGGGCTTTCTAGCCATGTCCCTGAAACGCCTGCGACATCAGAGTCATCCCGGTCCCCACTGCACTTCTCTTAGAGGTATTATGGCTGGACCGCAATCACAGATTCACAAGTGTTCGTTTTTGCCTACTTGACTGTGAATACCTTGAGGTCAGGGCTTGTGTCTTCCTCATCTCTTTCCACAAAACACCCATCAAGATGCCCATGATGTAGTAAGTGACAAATAAACTAAGTGCAATAATAGATGAATAAATGAATTAGCGCATTACAAATGCTGTTTGATCTTTAAGCCAAGCCCCCTGAGGGTTTCTGACAACTATCTGGGCACCTAGCTACAATTTGAAATATTCACCACTAGATGGCACTATTTTAATGAGGTAGTAGAGCCGGTACCCTGACATCCTTACTGTTGGATATCAGCATATGTTTAAATGAAAGAACAACTATTATTCCCAATGTGAAATCTTCTAACCCTGGAATTTCTCTTTAATTTCCATAATACTCAAATGTTTGACTTGTCAGAAAGAAAATACTTTCCAATAAATTCTCACTTTTGCCCAATGCCATTGTTAGGATGACATGAATCACCAGTAGGAAGTTGACTCCTTTCAATACCTCCTCCATAAGCTAAGCAACTTCCCTTGTTAGGCTACGTTATGGTTATAGGTATTTTTGAGCTCATACACAGGGCATTTAAAATCTTATCTACGTGGACAGAGCTAGCCCTAGACAATAACCACATAAGCAGGTGCCTGTCCCATCATATTTGCACAGCCTTTCAAAGTTTAGACTCCAAGGCCACTGTCACTACTGCCATTAAGAACAAAGCTCAGTGGCAGTAACAGGCAGTCAGACACTGGTGAGTCTCAGCACGGTGCCAGCAGGCTCCAGGAGACAGAGCACCCAGAATGCACCTTGACAAAGGTGGATGGAAAAGTGACAGGCAAGAAGAAGGGTGATTTCCCTGGACACCCCCCCACCCCCGGTAGTGACAGGTTATTCCTAGAGGTCAGGTATTAAGTCCTCTTCATTCAGGATCCAAAAAAAAAAAGGTGTTTTCCTCATGAAAAGAAGAAAAATCAATCAATTAGTGACATTGGCTTAACCATACACATTAGTAAGTTTACTACTGTAAACACGTAGACAGGTTACACTGCCTTTACTCATTTTTAGTAAAACCTGGTGCTGGGAAATGAGGTCCTTTCATTTTGGATAGCTTCCTCAAGAAAGTCATCTGGGTCATGCTGATCTTTGGACTCCCAGAAAATCCTCTATAGATAGTTGTTTCAGGTCCAAGTTCGCCCTCTCCTTTCCTCGAATGGCTCCTTCTGTCCTTAGGTACACCACTGCCCACAGCACCATCAGTGCCCCGCACTACTGAAGACAAACTGCGCACCAACTCAACTGGAACACGGGAAGAGCAAAGATCATGCCATTTGTATCTTCTAAATTCATTTTCGTCATCCAGCACAAAGCCCTGTGGAATAATTGTCTGAGGAGGAGGAAGTGGCTTAAGTGTGAGGTAGAACTCAGCAATCCACTCATCTTCAGTAGAGGGGACAATGCAGCTGAACACCTCACCCAGCTTCCAAGTCTAAGTCATCTAAACCTGACATCTTTAAGATCACACTCAGCACATCCTCCTTCTGTCTTCATTCCCCCAAATCTGCTCCTCCTCTTGCATTCCCCTTTCTACTGATGCCGGGGTTCTTGCAATAACCCAAGCTCAAAACCTTCATCTTTGCCTCATTCTTCTTCCTCATCCCATCCTTGCTTGTATCCAGGTCCTCACTGGGGCCTCCAGAGCCATTAGCCTAACTCAGGCACTCACCGCCCTCCAGCTTTGGCAACTGTCTCTCCACTTGAAGATTTTTGAGGGTGAAGAGCCTTTATTTACTGATTTTCATATTTTCCTCAGGGCCTTTCCTAATAGGGTACTTTATTACTTCAGTTACTTGAGAATAGAAGTTAAATGCAGTCAATAAAGCGGTAAGAAAGGACACATACTTACATACACATGGAGAGATTATAATGAATATCAGGAAAAATTAAGTAAAATGGGAAAGACTGAACTTGAACTAGCCAATACATACTGCAAGCTTTCCAAAGCTATTATTCATTCACATTCAACCACAAAAATTGTGGGGGTTTTTTGTATTACAAAATGTACAGTACTATATGGAGTAGTACATGAATTACCTCCCCTCAACTATAAAGCCAGTGAAAAGAAAACCAGATGTGGACACAGAAGAGATACTAAGACAGTTTGGTATTCAACTACTGTTAGAGGTAAAACAACACCTATGTTCCCTATTCCCCTGCCTCCTGCCCAACAAGAGACTTACTAATCTGATGATTTCAGAAAACCTGGTAAAGGACTGATGCACCAGGCCTGATGAAGTACATATGTGTTTTAGTAGAAGATGTCAATGCCTCTGTCTCCAAAGCAGCTGGCTCACAAGGGCTACTCCTTGCCCACCTGATGACATCATAAAGCACTTGCTTTATCACAGGCAGGGACTTTACCTATTGCACCCATCAGAGTGTCTCAGGCCATGGATAATGATACCGGCTTCCCCCTTTCCTTCAGGGATGACTGTCAGGCATCTCAGAGAAACACACAAATGGTCAAGAGTACAGGCTCTGGAATCAAAGGTCTGGTCATGATTATTGCTGTTGCCGCTCTTGCTACTGCTACTATTAGTTTCTGTACTTTCAGTATTCAGGATTTTCCTGGGCTATCCCAGGGCCTATATCCAGGAAGTCATATGGTATCACCACCCCCAGCCCTGAAGCTGACTCTGAGTTCGAGGGCATACCAATCAGAAATAGAAATAGGAGCTGAAATATTTGCCAGTGAAGGAAGCCTGAGGTCTTCGTAAGCATTCAACTAACGACCCATAGCCCTCCCAGTCCCTGTAGCACCCTCTCCCAACCCACAGCCATAAACTGTCCACAGTTTATGCCAGACTCTATGCAAAGATCTCCACACACATGACCACATCTCATCTTCACAACAACCCTATGGAGTACATTACATTAGGACCCCATTTCTACAGGAGTCGGAAAATCAGAGGGTAATCCCGCCCCAGGTCACAAAGATAACCCAGAGAATCTTTCTGATTCATTTTACCCTCCTTTCCTCCAACTACCTACAAAGATGAGTCCTGTCTTGTTTTTGGTTTTTAAATTCCTACCTTGATATTAGATCATATTCAATCAGGAATTCAATCCATCGCTGAATTTCCTGACATTCAAGTAGAAGTCACTCATTTAGGTGCTTGGGTTCAATTCTATATCCATCAGCTAAACTTTGCCAATATTCCTACACTATAAAAAAATAAGTATATTGATAGAACAAAAAATACTCTGTAGGTATGTAAGATTAATGTAGTCATTTTGCAAATGAGAAACTAAGCTCATGGGGGAGAATAGGTCTTGCTCAAAGTAACACAGAAGGAAGAAATTCGAACCCAGGGCACGTCTCTTCCCAAAGCACTCAACTCATCCACTAAGACTCACTCATGTGTTCAGAAAACAAATTGTGAAGGATGGATTTTTTTTTTCTTACAGATAGTACAGCAGTTATACCAGTCTTTTTCCCCTGTAAATTATGACGTGTGGCCTACATACCTCAGAAGGCAATCATCCTAGGATCAGGTGGCAGGCAAGAAACCACCCCTATTGCGATCTAGCCAACCCTCAACTATTTACCCTGCCCTACCTTGTCTTCCCTCAGAAACTCCAATAAAGGCTCTGGCTAAAACCTGTCATTGTTTCTGCTTCTGCTTCCTAGTGTTCCTCTGTGGTCCTGGGTGGCAAGCCATGCCTCTCATTTCCAAAAAAATCATGAGTTAGATTAAACTCTTCTTTCAATGACATTGACTCTCCATGTCATCAGTCACTTTTGTAAATTAAGACCCAGTCACAGGACAGTGGTGAACAGCAAAGGCTCTGGAATCAAACCCCATGGACTTACCTGGTTCCCCTCACTGAGTGACCTGGACATCTAGTGAAGCCTTAGAAGAACTCTGGTGATTGAGAGAGGCTTCACCAGGCTGAGGGGGCAAGAAAGAACAACCCAGGCAGAGGACACATTCATGGCAAAATCATGAAGGCATGAAATAGCATGGAGTACTCAAAGAGGCATAAGAGGAAGGTATTGCTAAAGCATAATGACCAAGGCACAGGGTGGGGGGATGAAGAGGCTGGAGAGGTAAGCAGAGGCCAATGATATGTCAGGCTAAGGGCTTATGCTTTATCCTACAGGTGATGAGGAACCAGTGACATATTGTAAGCATGGCAGAGACAGGATTAAAAAGATCACCAGAACTATCAGTAAGACCTATGGTCAACTTCTCCGGCTTTCCACCTGTTTAGAATGGCCTCATGTCTTCTCCTCTCCATGTCAAATCCCAAATTAATCTCAAGGTCGTGCTCCTAATTCAGTCATCACTGTTGGGAAGCCTTGTCTGGCTCTCCCACCCTGTGGTGCTCTTCCCTTGCTCTGAAAGACCCTCAGCGAGTCTGGTCCACTCTATCCTATCTCACTAGTTACTACCCTGAAAAGTCCTCCCAAGACAAGTACCTGTGAAGCCACCAGACAATGGATTCTTTCAGGGTAGGACCTTGTACTCTATTTTGGGACCCCCTTTCAGTAGCCTATAACCAGACACTAGTCTCTGTTGTCAGCTTGTTGTCAAGAGGCCTCAGAGGGGCCTGCAGCAGCTGTCAGAGAAGTAACAGATTGCTTATCCTGCACATACTCCACGTGTTCAGAAAATAGAAAAATATTTCTTCTAAATCCTGCACGTCTCCAGAACGCAAGGATTCCCAGGGAAACTAAGCCACTTGATTCTTGGTTCTCCAGGGCTTTCTTTCCACTAGCAGAAGCACAAGTAGCTGCTACAAGGGCAAAGCTATTCAATTAGCTCTAGTTGAAGCTTCTTCTTTCCCCACAGGTGTAAATTGGGTGCTGTGCATGTTGTTTTGAACTTGACTCAGCATAAGAAGGTATTTATTTCCAGACCCTCTCCGGCTCCAAAGAGGGAGGCAAAGACACATTCAAGGCCTGTAGTTTAGCCTGCATGCCCCAATCCTCTACCTGGGGAAATCATGCATGGGGAAGGTTTCGCTACGCAAGTTACAGGTCAATTCTCCTTCCTGGGCCTGCAGAGAGGAGTATACCAGACAGTTTCTGAGGTATTTTAAAAGTGGTTAAGAATGTAAACAGCATATGACTGCCAGGCACTGAAGTAAATTTCTCTCAGGAAGAAAAAAAATAATTGTAAAATCAGCACTATAGAAGTCTACACTTCTCAAAGAAGTCTGATCTAAGGATGCATCAAATCTCCTGGCAAAACTCTTACCCAAACAGGACAACAGAAATGGAGCATGTTTTCTCTAATTGTTGCTTCTAAATAATTTAAGGTACATTCATTCCACTGTCTTTCAATGGCTCCCATTTCATGTTCAGTATATAATGTAGTTCATCATCTGCCCCTGTGCCCTAATTTCATCTCCTGCCACTCTCCCCAGCATACCCCATCCAACTCGTCCAAGCTGGTCTCTGCATTTCCTCAAATGGGCCATATTCTAACTCATCCCCATTCTTTTTCCTATGCTACTCTTGCTTCTTGGAACTTGTTTCCACACACCCTCATCACCACAGTTTTCTGGTTCTCCTATTTCTAGGTACAATAACCAAACTTTCCTAGTGTCTCAAGTACCCCGGCATTACATTAGGTTGTAATATAATACATAGAAGATGTGCCTTCAACTCCAACTCAGGCAGCATCCTCTCCAGAAACTACCTTCATCCTTTATTCTTCAGAAGCCAATTAGGGTTCCCTCCTCTTTAGTCCTTTATTATAGAGGCTCCACTATAACCAATTGTTAGGTGTCCTGCCAGGCTGTGAGCTTCTTGAAGTCTCACAGAGAGCCTTCCATTTGTGTCTCCATAACCCCCATCCCTGAAGCTTACCATGCGCTCAATAAATAATTATCTAATGAATCAAAAAAATGAATGACTACATGGATAGACTTTGCATGGCAATAAACAGGAGAGTGAAGATCGTTCTGCAGGCATGAATTTAAATCCCAGCCACATTTCACTGATTACGGTTGGAAAAGTTACTAAAGTTTTGTCTTTATTTAGCAAACAGAAAAAGCAAGGACCAGAATGACTAAGTTTCTGCCCTCATAGAACTTATAGTCTAGAAGGGGGAAAAAAAAAAAAAAGTCAACAGACAAGTAAAACAATTGCCAATTGTGACAAGTATTGTAAAGAAAAGAAAATCCAGAGATAGAAAATGACAAAGAGGGGCACCTGGGTGGCTCAGTCATCAAGCGGCTGCCTTCAGCTTGGATCATGATCCCAGGGTCCTAGAATCAAGCCCCACATCCAGCTCCCTGCTCAGCGGGAAGCCTGCTTCTCCCTCTCCCACTCCCCCTGCTTGTGTTCCCTCTCTCACTGTGTCTCTCTCTGTCAAATAAATAAATAAAATCTTAAAAAAAAAAAGAAAAAGAAAATGACAAAGAAAGGCAAGACGTCTCTGAGATAATGACATTGAGGTGGGACCTACTAGAAGCTGAGGAACTAGCCAGGAGAAGACAGGGGCACAAAATTCCAGGGAGTGAGAAAAGTGTATGTAAGCCCTAAAGTAGGAAAGAATGGGCATCTTCATGACCTAAAAGACCATCGGGGGAACTGAAGCATAGTGTAGGAGAGGGAGAGTTGACAGTGGGTTGAAAAGGCCTCTAAAGGATAGGCCTACATGTGACCTGCTTGCAGGTCACAGTAAGGAATTTGGATTCTTTTCCCCAAGTAGGATAGGAAAAACATCAAAGAATCTCAGTAAGAAAAGTTCCTGCTCAGATTTGTATTTAAGAAGATAACCTTTCTTGCGGTACCTGGGTGGCTGAGTCAGTTAAGCGTCAGACTTTGGCTCAGGTCATGATCCCAGGGTCCCGGGGTCATGTCCCACCCTGGGATCCCTGCTCAGCAGGGATTCTGCTTCTCCCTCTCCTCCAGTACACGTGCACACACACTATCTCTGTCTCTCTCAAATAAAATCCAAAAGAAGAAGAAGAAGGTGACGATCATCATCATCATACTTTTCCTGATATAATGGAGGACAGAATGGATATTTGGAATAAAGCACATCCCTGAATTATTCCTACATTTTTCTAGGAATAACTTCATCATTTAACTCTCTAGGGCTCAGTAAACTTTTTCTGTAGAAGCTAGATAGTAAATATTTCAGACTTCATGGTCTATATGGTCCCTGCCACAATTACTCACCTCTACTATCATATCACAAGGATGATAAGCAGACAGTAGATTGATGAACGAGCATAGCTGTGGTACAACGAATCTTTATAAAAATGGATGGCAAGGTGTGTTTGGCTCACAAGCCATAGTTTGCTCATCCTCTGCTATAGTTCTGTTAGTTTTTACAACGTTTAAGTTGCCCCCATCTAATCCTGTTTACTTAGTTTCTATTAAGAATGGCTGCTTATGAGGCATCTGGGTGGCTCAGTCGTTAAGTGTCTGCCTTCAGCTCAGGTCATAATCCCAGGGTCCTGGGATCAAGCCCCGCATTGGGCTCTCTGCTCGGTGGGAAGCCTGCTTCTCCCTCTCTGACTCCCCCAGCTTGTGTTCCCTAAAATAAATAAATCTTAAAAATAAATAAATAAAATCTTAAAAAAAAAGAATGGCTGCTTAATTTTACCAGATGCCCCACAGCATCTACTTATTTAATCAGGTAATTTTGCTCTTTTAACTTAGATTTTGTGGATAAATTTCATCTTGTTCTACTTCATTCCTAAAATAACTTGATCTTGATGTTCTTTTGATACATTCCTACACTAAGTTGGCAGAATTATTCTTGTAAGTTTTACCTTGTGTGTGTAATAACATTTTCCATCTGATACCAGTAGAGTGCTGAATGGGTGGCTTTTGGTTAAACACCTCAGATTGGAATCTGCTTCTCCACAAAGAGCAAGAGAGGAAATGACAACTCAGAAAATTTACTGCTTTTCAAAAAAATGGAAAGGCAGTTATATAGTGACTAATTTATCAGAGCAGAGAAAAAATACAATCTCAATCCCTGTCATAGAGGACATCAAAAGAGGTAAACTAGCTCAAACCTAACTAGATTTAGGAACTGAAAGAACTACATATGTCCCAATTCAATATGGGAAGATTGTTGAAAAGCAAGAGAATTGGTTAAAAGTTTGGTTTATTAAGCAATTAGGTGGCAAGTTGTGGTTCTGACCATGATAGAGTCATCTCTGAAGATAAGCAAATAATGTGAAGGAAAACTATCAGGCTAGACAGACTTCCACACACAGGAAAACTACCATTTAAAAAAGAAGGTTTAGGGAACCTGGGTGGCTCAGTTATTTAAGCAACTGCCTTTGGCTCAGGTCGTGATCCCAGAGTCTCAGGATCGAGTTCCACACGGGGCTCCGAGCTCTGCAGTGAGTCTGCTTCTCTCTCTGACCTTCTCCCCTCTCATGCTCTCTATCACTCTTTCTCTCCCTCAAATAAATAAATAAAATCTTTTTTTTTTTAAAAGAAGCCTTAAAAAGTAAGGAAATTCTGACACATGCTATAACATGGATGAGCCTAAGGACATTGTGCTAAGTTAAATAAGCCAAAAAAAGACAAATACCTTACCATTCCACTTACATGAGATAGCTATAGTCATCAAATTCATAGAGACAGGAGGTGTAATGGTAACTATCAGAGACTGGGAGAAGAGGGAAATGGGGAGTTAGCATTTAACGGGTGTAAGATTTCAGTTTGGAAGATGGAAACATTCTGGAGATAGATACATGATGTATGAAGGTACTTAATATCAATGAACTGTATATTTAAAGATTAAAATGGTCAATTTTACAGAATGTGTTTTTTGCCACAAAAAAAAAAATTCTTATTTACAAAAAAACAAGGCAAATCTTGAGACTCCTGATACTAACCAAACATCATAAGACTTTCTCCCCCTGCTCCACTAAGTACAACCCTGATAATAATGTAAGGGGTAACCAAGGAAGAACTCTGAAAGGTGGAAAGAGAAAGATGAACACTTGTTAGGGACACCTAGAATTGGAGGAACAGCAAGAAGACAAAGTATTTTATGTCCGCCTACTCTCTCCCAAATAGAGACATAAGTCTGGTGTTTTCTAATCTCCAACTAGCAACAGAAGTTGGCCCAGATAGATTCATTCCTTCTCCAGATCAAGTGTGAGCTCCCCTGATAAAACTAAGGTAAAGTCAAGGCAACAGAAATTCATCAGAAGCCTTGCAGGCAATAAATGGCCAGAGCAAGTGCCCTCCTTCCTACCAGGACTGACATTACACTCCTTAACCTAGAAATACCAGGCACGGGCCTGCAGAACTCCTTGGGCAGCACCAGCAGAGACCCATGGAAGCTCGAGCAGCAGAAGATAAACCAACAGAACCAAGTAGCACCATAAATTCTCCATAAACCAAAGGGTCATTGGAACCACAGTCTAGAAAAGTAAGCCAAGCCCTGTATGCTAAACTTAAACAGGGTGTCTGCCAGCTAAAATAAAAGATAGGCTCAACAGTCACCTAACTTAATAGCCAGTATGTTCAAGATGTAGTTTAAAAAAAATGCCATTATACTGGGCGCCTGGGTGGCTCAGTGGGTTGGGCCTCTGCCTTCGGCTCAGGTCGTGATCTCAGGGTCCTGGGATTGAGTCCCACATTGGGGTCTCTGCTCAGCGGAGAGCCTGCTTCCCCCTCTCTCTCTGCCTGCCTCTCTGCCTGGTTGTGATTTCTCTCTCTGTGTGTCAAATAAATAAATAAAATCTTTTTTAAAAAAATGCCACTATACCAAGAACCAGGAAAAGCACAACTTGAAGGAAGAAAGAATCAACTGACACCACTACCACCATCAATCAGATTTTGGAATTAAGTGACAAACATTTCACAGCAGCCAAAATAAAAATGCTTCAGCAGCAAGTACAACTTCATGTAGAACAACTGGAAAAAAAAAATCACAAATCTCAGCAAAGGAAGAGAAGTTACAAAAAAAAAAAAAAAAAGATAGAAATTATAGAAATGAAAAATATAAAAAATTTTCTTTTTTAAAAGATTTTTATTTATCCATTTGACAGAGAGAGAGAGAGAGACAGAGACAGCACAAGTGGTGCAGGTGGGGGGGAATGGCAGAGGAAGAGGGAAGAGCAGACTCCCCACCAAGCAGGGAGCCCAAAGTGGAGCTTGATCCCAGGCCCCTGGTATCATGACCTAAGATGAAGGGAGACGCTTAACTGACTGAGCAACATAGGTGCCCTATAACAAAAAAATTTTAACTCTCTCAGGGGGCTCAATGGTAGAGTGTATATCACAGAATAAAGAATCAGTAAGTTTGAGAATAGATTTATAGAATTAATGCAACCAGAAAAGAAAGTAGAAATTGGGGGCATGGGGAAGTCTCAGGGACCTATGAGATAACCATAAATGGCCCAATATGTGTATCATCAGAGTCTCAAAGGGACAGGAAAAAGAGTGTGGGGCTGAAATAGTATTCAAAGATAGTCTAAAAAGTTCCCAAATTTGGAAAAACACATAAACCCACAGCTCTAAGACACTGAGACAATCCCCCCAAAATAAAGAAAAATCCAAACACACACTTGATAATTAAAGTTTTGAGAACTAAAGAAAAGGAAAAACATCTTGAAGGCAGCTAGACAAAAATGACTTATCACCTGTTAAGGAATACCAATTCAAGTAACAGTAAATTTCTCATCAGAAGCCATGAAGGCCAGAAGAGAGTGGCACATTTTTCAAGTGGTGAAAGGAAGGAACCAGAAATCGTGAATTCTACATCCAGCAAAACTAGCCTTCATAAAAGGGAAATAAAGACACTGTCAAACAAAGGTAAATCAACAGTATTTGTCATTAGCAGTGCCACCCTTAAAGAAAGGCCAAAGAAGGTACCGCTGAATAAAAATTGTTCTGGTCATGCATAACAAAGATTAGAAGCAAGACATGTTATGTATTTTAAGAACGCAAAAATGTTCAGCACAACAGAAGGTAAAATCACAAGATCACCAAATCAAAAATACTAGGCATTCAAAGAGCAGGAAAAACATGGCCCATGATCAGCAGAAGCAGCCAATCAAAACCAGCCAAGAAATGACACAGATAATAGACAAAAACATTGAAACAGTTACTGTAACTGCATTTCATGTGTTCAGGAAGCTAGGGAAAGACTGAACATGTTAACCAGAGATATGAAAAATCTTTAAAAATCTCTATTAAATTGCTAAAAATAAAAACTACAGTCTGAGATGAAAAGTGCACAGGATAAGAGTGATTACACATTGCAGAGGAAAAAAAATTTAAGACATTCAAGAGAAATTATCTGCCAAAAAAGCACAAATTAAAAAAAAAAAAAAGGACAATTCCAAGTGACCTAATTTATCAGTAACTGAAGTCCCTAAAGAGAACAAAACATAAGGACAAAAGTATTTTAAAAAATAATGGCTAAAGATTTTCTAAGTTGATGAAAGCTATACACCCAGAGATCAAAGCAGCTCAATTGACTCCTAGAAACTTGAACAAAATTATACAATGACACACTAACATAAAACTATGTTAAACCAACAAAAAGAAAATCTGGAAAGTGATCAGAAAAAAGAAAAGTTACAGAAACAATCATAACAATGACAGCAGACTTCTCATCAGAAACAATGCAAGCCAGAAGACAATAGATTGTGATAAGCTAAGGTGGATACCATAAACTCTAAATAACCACTGAAATAAAACAAAAAAATTCTAGATCAAAAGTCAGTAAGGGGAATGAAATGAAATTATAAAGACAGTCGATCCAAACAGAGGCAAAGAATTGGAAAAATGGAATGAAGAACAGGCAGCGAGACAGTAGATTCTAACCCATCCATATCCTTGATCACAGAATCTGCTTGAAGGAATTCCCACTAACTTAACTGGGGACAATGTGGGCATTAAAATCAAGATATAAATGAACTATAACCATTAAAATACATAGAAAACTGAGTCCATATGAATATAGTAAGAGAATAAACTAAGTTAGATGAGGAATGAAATATTTAGTTTCAAAGTGTCTCTCCTCCAAAATACTTATAATTACAAAGGGAAAAAAGAATAACTTAATAGGTAAAGAGCCTAGAATTTACACAACTGTATCTTCTACATATGCTTCATCATTTGTTATTTATCCCTTCTTAATTATCTTCAGGAATGGAGCAGTTTTGTGATCTATCAGTAACAGCAGAGGAAAGTTCTTTGGTTTCCAAGACTGTATAAAATCCTTTCCAAACCAAAATCTTACAAGCATAGAGCTTAACAAATACAAGCAATATTTTTTTCAGAGAATACTGAAAAACCTTAAATTTAACATGTTCCCATTTTAAAGTTAATCAATAAAATGATATTTTAATACATTAAAATATTGAAATTGGAAGACCATAGTATAAGTCCTAATATTTCATGTGCTGTCTTGACATCTTGGAGCCTGATGGCTCTTAAGGCAGAAGCTCCCCTGCTCTCACCAGGTATGTCCCTCATCCAGTGGAAAGGCTCCCCAGCTGGATAGTTGCACTCTGAGAAAGACCAGCTACACTCCACCTGGTCCTCAACCTAACTGCTTTCATTTTCCTGCCAGCCAGCAAAATTATTCAAACAAACTCATCACATCATCTCGCAGGAATCAGGGGTCCCCTCCTCCTCTTTTTACAACAAAGCCCGCCTCCCACAGCCCCTACTTGTTCAGTCTGCTTCAAAGTGCAACCTAACACAATAGCACTTTTTACTTAAAAAAAAAAAAATCCAGAGGAATCAAAACATTGCAAAAATAAAAGCTGTGAAAGCACCAGAACATCGGCAACTTTACATATCAACTTGGAATTGGAAAGATCTTTGTAAACAAGACAAAAACCAGAAGCCATAAAAAATGAAAACCTGTCCACATAGACACAAAATAGCTATACAAACAAAAATGTGTAAGTAAAGCCAAAAGACAAAATACCTGGAAAGATGTGTGCAATATAATATAAAAAGCTTACTTCCTAATTTAGAAGACCTTAAATCAATTTTTTAAAGGACAATACAATAGACAACAGTCAAAGTCTATAAACAGATAGTTCCTAAGAAAACTAAGACAAAGGTCCTATAAACACGACCCAACTTCTTAAATTCAAAGAAATATGAATCAAAATAATGAGATATCATATTTCACTTTTCTGGCAAATTTAAAAATCTCAATACCTAGAGCTGGTAATACTGAGTGGAAATAGAAACTTATTAAAGTTCTTATTGGAACTTCCACTACTCCATTTACTTAGTATTTTTAGATAGTAATTTGGCTGTCTGTCAAGTTTCTAAACATTCGTACATTTTAACTCAGCCACTGCCTTGTTAGAAATTTTTCTAAAAATTTGAATATGTATATCCAAAAATATATATCGAGATACAGATACATCTTTATACCATTGGTCATTACAAAAACAGGAAAAAAAAAATCTAAATGTCCATCAACAAAAACCAAGCCGATATGCTCTGGTACATTCATACGATGTAATGCCATGCAGCCAATAAAAATAATGAGATTGGTCTATAGGTAAAAAAAAGCTCCATATATACTATTACATTTTAAAGTTATATAGACTATGGTATGCACAGTATGATCCCATTTGTTTAACTTACACATAAATCAGAAAGTATACATACTACATACCCATATACATTTGCACATATGTAGCATATACCCTATCTATATATAAATATATATATAAATGTATACATATATTTCTACACATATAGGTGTATGCATAAAAGTTTTCTGGAAATATATACAAAAGAACAAGATGAGGAAGAAGGAGATATTTTACTTTTCATTGTATGCCTTTCTGTAAGGTTAATTTATTAATTGTATGGGAAATATATATGAAGTTTAAAGGAGACTAACATATATAAGGTACATAGCACAAAGTAGAAATACTCAATAAATGCTCATTTTATTCTCCCATAATGGTGAGAGCTAATAATTCTCTGGGACCCACCAAATTCATTTTAATTTAAGCTCACAGCTTTTCTTCTTTATGGACATAAATAACAACTCAGGATCTTAAGGTGAAAAATTTCTAGAGAGGAAAAGACATTTAGAGCTCCTAACTTTTTCTTTACTATACAGATCTATTTAAATTTTCAACTTTTGAACAAATTTAATTTTTTCCTCCAAAATCCTAAGCACCGGCATTGTTGATGTGATTCTTTTTTTCTTTCTAATTGGCTTCCCCTTCCCCCAGATTGCCTTGATACAAAAAAAGAAACCCAGGGCAATCTCTTGACTATCAAAAATAGAAATTTTCACTTAGAAGTGTACATGCTTTCCTGACTTTTTGTCCTATATTAGCTCTGTTCCCTCCTCAAAGAAGCAAACTTTGAGTCATGAGAAGCAGTAGCTAACGTTATGAAACAAACAAATGTCATCTTATCTAAGAGTCCATGGTAGTACTGCATTTAGAGTCAAATGGTCCAGGCCCACCTGGGCTCCCAGCAGCACTCACTGCCTGGACCAGCCTCCTCCTAACACTAGAGCTGTCTGTGCCAGGATCCAGGCCAAATTCCTGACCAGAACCTCACATCCAAGTGCTCTGATGGTTTTTTCATTGCAGTTCTGTAGCTCCTTACTGCCTACCACTTAGTATTCCTGCATGTTGCTAAACAGCTGCCATGTTGTTTCCCTAGAGATACATTCCTGAATATCCTTACCTATTTCACAGGGCTGTTATAAAGCTTAATTAATTAGTGTTTCCTGAATGCCTTGAGGTTTTCAGATGAAAAGTGCTAGACTGAAGTGTAGAGTCTCGTTAAATCTCCAGATTTATCCTGGAGATTGAAGCAGCTCACCTGGGCTTGACTCCTGACAGGGTATGCTCCAATCCCCTGTGCCACCATCACCTCAAGCCAACCTTCTGAGAGGTGACAGATTATTCAAGATGTCCCACAGGGCTACAGGCCAAAACCACACTCTTCTCCTTCAACCCATGTGCGTGTGATTAAGATAAGGATGAATTTTCTCATAGTGAGCTGCAAAATAACCCTGTCAGATTTCAGAAGGGACCTAAAGATTTTTTTTTTTTTTTTTTTTTTTTTTGGCATCTGGGCAAAAAAGGGCCATGGAAGCTGCAGAACAGGATAATGAAAAGAAAAAATAAAATGCCCTGATAACTTGAGATAAAAAGGAAAAAGGCTATGAAAAACATGAAGGATTTCAGAGGAGCAAAAGAAATGAAGAGGCATTCCAAAGAGTAATATCTCCAAAGGGGTCAAAAGTCATATAAAAAGCTACAAAACATCACTAGTAAACAGTGAAATGCAAATTAAAATATTGAAATATTTCCCATCTGTCCAATTGGCCAATACCTTACCATTCTGTGTGATGGCAAGGATGCAGAGTCAAGAGACATCTGAGGAGCTGTTATAGGGAGAGCTGATATGGGGAACATATAAATTGACATCATCGCCCGAGAACCAATTTAGTCAAGTTGAACGTGTGACCATCCTAACACTCATAAATTCCACTTCTCAGTAAAGAAACTTCTGCATGTGTGCATAGGAAAAGTTTAAAATTTTAACAGCAGCCTCATTTGCCCCCTAAAAAGGAAAACAATGTAAATATTCATCAAGAGTAGACCAAAAGTAAGGTTGGCGTAAAAATAAGGCAATACTCAATAGCAGGAAAAGAAAGGAATTAGTTATCATATTAACATGGGTAAATTTCACAAACACAATGGTGAATGAAAAAAGACAGTTGCTACAGATCCATCAAGATAACTTTGAGGGTAAAAACGTGCAAAAGAACATCACGTTGTTTAGGTATACATACTTACGAATAAAACTCCAAGAAAATACATACAAATGATAAGCTCCAAATTCCGGGAGGAGGGTGGTGGAGGACATCTGGTATTTAGGAAAAGCACACAGAGGGTTTCAACACGGTGGTGGATAGATGGGGGTTAATTATGCTTTTTATATTTTTTTTCTTCTATACTTTTTACATGCAGGCAGTATTTCTTAATAAAAACTATTCATCCATAACCTTTGTATGTTCATATGACCAAAGTATTTTTTAACAATTTAATGTGTAGGAAACCACATGAAGAAAGCTCAGAGACAAAACATGGTCAGTGTAGAGAAAAGGACTTGAAGAAAAGCCAGTAAGGAGTGTAGCACATCGATTCCACAGCTCAATGGTGTTTTTTGTGTTTTTGTTTTTGTTTTTCTGGTTTCATTTTTTTTGTTCTTTTTTAAGATTTTATTTACTTATTTGATAGAGATTACAAGTCATCAGAGAGGCCGGCAGGGAGAGAGGAGGAAGCAGGATCCCCACTGAGCAGAGAGCCTGATGCGGGCCTCAATCCAAAAACCCTGAGACCATGACCTGAGCCTAAGGCAGAGGCTTTAATCCACTGAGCCACCCAGGCGCGCCTGTTTTTGTTTTCTTCTCTTCCATTTTTTTTTTTAATTACGTTATGTTAGTCACCATACAGCACATCATTAGTTTTTGATGTACTGTTCCATGATTCACTGTTTGGCATAAAACCCAGTGCTCTATGCAATCCATGCCCTCCTTAATACCCACCAAAAGGCCAACCTATCCCCTCACCACCCTCCCTTCTGAAGCCCTCCATTTGTTTCCTGGAGTCCATAGTCTCTCATGGTTCATCTCCTCCTCCGAATTCCACCCCCTTCATTTTTCCCTTCCTTCTCCTAATGTCCTCCATGCTATTCCTTATGTTTCACAAATAAGTGAAACCATAAAATTATTGTCTTTCTCTGCTTAACTTATTTCACTTAGAATAATCTCCTCCAGTCCCATCCATGTTGATAAAAAAGTTGGGTGTTCATCCTTTCTGATGGCTGAATAATATTCCATTGTATATATGGGCCCTATCTTCTTCTTCTTTTTTTTTTTTTGGATTTCAACATATGAATTTTTTTTAATTTTATTTTTTATAAACATATATTTTTTTCGCCAGGGGTACAGGTCTGTGAATCACCAGGTTTACACACTTCACCCCACTCACCATAGCACATACCCTCCCCAATGTCCATAATAACCCCACCCCCCCTCTCCCAACCCCCCTCCCCCCAGCAACCCTCAGTTTGTTTTGTGAGATTAAGAGTCACTTATGGTTTATCTCCCTCCCAATCCCATCTTGCTTCATTTACTCTTCTCCTATCCCCTTAACCCCCATGTTGCATCTCCTCTCCCTCATATCAGGGAGATCATATGATAGTTGTCTTTCTCCGATTGACTTATTTCGCTAAGCATGATACCCTCTAGTTCCATCCACGTCGTCGCAAATGGCAAGATTTCATTTCTTTTGATGGCTGCATAGTATTCCATTGTGTATATATACCACATCTTCTTTATCCATTCGTCTGTTGATGGACATCTAGGTTCTTTCCATAGTTTGGCTATTGTAGACATTGCTGCTATAAACATTCGGGTGCACGTGCCCCTTCGGATCACTACGTTGGTATCTTTAGGGTAAATACCCAGCAGTGCAATTGCTGGGTCATAGGGTAGTTCTCTTTTCAACATTTTGAGGAACCTCCATGCTGTTTTCCAGAGTAGTTGCACCAGCTTGCATTCCCACCAACAGTGTAGGAGAGTTCCCCTTTCTCCGCATCCTCGCCAGCATCTGTCATTTCCGGACTTGTTAATTTTAGCCATTCTGACTGGTGTGAGGTGGTATCTCATTGTGGTTTTGATTTGTATTTCCCTGATGCCGAGTGATATGGAGCACTTTTTCATGTGTCTGTTGGCCATCTGGCTGTCTTCTTTGCAGAAATGTCTGTTCATGTCTTCTGCCCATTTCTTGATTGGATTATTTGTTCTTTGGGTGTTGAGTTTGCTAAGTTCTTTATAGATTTTGGACACTAGCCCTTTATCTGATATGTCGTTTGCAAATATCTTCTCCCATTCTGTCAGTTGTCTTTTGGTTTTGTTAACTGTTTCCTTTGCTGTGCAAAAGCTTTTGATCTTGATAAAATCCCAATAGTTCATTTTTGCCCTTGCTTCCCTTGCCTTTGGCGATGTTCCTAGGAAGATGTTGCGCGGCTGAGGTCAAAGAGGTTGCTGCCTGTGTTCTCCTCAAGGATTTTGATGGATTCCTTTCTCACATTGAGGTCCTTCATCCATTTTGAGTCTATTTTCATGTGTGGTATAAGGAAATGGTCCAATTTCATTTTTCTGCATGTGGCCGTCCAATTTTCCCAACACCATTTATTGAAGAGGCTGTCTTTTTTCCATTGGACATTCTTTCCTGCTTTGTTGAGGATTAGTTGACCATAGAGTTGAGGGTCTATTTCTGGGCTCTCTATTCTGTTCCATTGATCTATGTGTCTATTTTTGTGCCAGTACCATGCTGCCTTGATGATGACAGCTTTGTAGTAGAGCTTGAAGTCTGGAATTGTGATGCCACCAACTTTGGCTTTCTTTTTCAATATTCCTTTGGCTATTCGAGGTCTTTTCTGGTTCCATATAAATTTTAGGATTATTTGTTCCATTTCTTTGAAAAAAAATGGATGGGATTTTGATAGGGATTGCATTAAATGTGTAGATTGCTTTAGGTAGCATAGACATTTTCACAATATTTATTCTTCCAATCCAGGAGCATGGAACATTTTTCCATTTCTTTGTGTCTTCCTCAATTTCTTTCATGAGTACTTTATAGTTTTCTGAGTATAGATTCTTAGCCTCTTTGGTTAGGTTTATTCCTAGATATCTTATGGTTTTGGGTGCAATTGTAAATGGGATTGACTCCCTAATTTCTCTTTCTTCTGTCTTGTTGTTGGTGTAGAGAAATGCAACTGATTTCTGTGCATTGATTTTGTATCCTGACACTTTACTAAATTCCTATACAAGTTCTAGCAGTTTAAAAAAGGAATCTTTCTGAATGGAGTCCTCTGCCAAGATCTTAATTCAAATTTTAAGTACAGTATATAGGCTATAAAAAAGTGGGCCAACTTGTATTTATTTTTTAGTATCTAATTATATTGTCTTAGGCACAGTCTGGGAATACAGGAAAAGTGCTTAATATGAGAAAGCTAAGACAACATTTGAAGCAATTAGCAATAAATTGCATTTGCATAATTGAATATGATTCAGACTAGACAAGCAGTCAGACAGCAGAGACAATGAAGAGAGTGTCTGAATAGTTAGTAAGAAGGACTTTCTAGGTTCTGGAGTTGTACAAGCAAAGACAAAGAAGAAAGATAATGTTCATGTCCTTAGATACAATAGCAAGAAGCCTGGTCCATATGGGAGAGGATTATGTGTTTAGGAAAAAGTGAAGAGAGATAAGAACAAGTGGAGTAAAGCTGTAGTTTAGAACAGGAGTTTTCAAACTCCCACCGGCAGCCTATTTTTGTAAATAAAGTTTTACTGGAACAAAGCCAGACTCCTATATTTACAGATAGTCTATGGTCACTTTCACTCAACGGTAGGGAGGAATAGTTGTGATAGTGACCATAAGACTCACGAAGCCTAAAATATTTATTTTCTGGCCCTTCTCAGGAAAGTATGCCAATCATTGGTATAGGACATGTAAGTATTTGGGAAAATGGGAGGGAACAAGTGTGGTGTTCCAGAATTCTAACAGGTATGTTATGTTTCCTTACAGTGGCCCAGCCATGCACAGAATAGATCCCATTCCCCAGGCTCTATGGGTCCTTGAAGAAAGAGATGGGAGAAGACCTTGAAAAATTGGAAGAATATGGGAGAAAACCTTGAAAAATCAGCAGAAATATTTAGAATTGATGTAGTAGATAGTGGAAAGTCTAGGACAGGCAAATGATCAATCTAGATGAACCAAGTGAGAGTAGGAAAGAAACCTAAAGGAAAGTGCCAGTCACAACACCACATAAATCCAACCAAGGGTCTTCAGTAAAAAAGAGAGATGAAAGGATAACTCAAAGAAACCTCAAGTCATAGTGACAGATTAACATGAGGGGGTAGTAGAAGGGACAACACATCAGACTAGGAGTAATACAAGTGGGGTCTAGTTCCAGCTCTGGGTCTTTGGCAGAGACACTTTACGGGTCTCTACCTACTCATTTATAATGTTAGAAAGTAGGCAGAAACATTAATATGTACTTTTTTTAAAAGATTTTATTTATTTATTTGACAGACAGAGATCACAAGTAGGCAGAGAGGCAGGCAGAGAGAGGGGGAAGCAGGCTCCCCACTGAGCAGAGCCTGATGTGGGGCTCCATCCCAGGACCCTGAGATCATGACCTGAGCCGAAAGTGGAGGCTTTAACCCACTGAGCGGCCCAGGAGCCCCAATATATACCCTTTTTAAGGATCTACTTGGTGCCAGGCACCAAGCAAAGGTAATTCACAAATTTATCTCTCATCTTCACAGAAGGCTTTAAGAGAGGCAGTGCCTGGCCCCTTTCACTAATGAGGTAGCTGAAGCTCAGAAAGGTTGGTAAGCTGCCTGATAGGACAAAGCTAGTAAAGTAATAAAATAATTTGGAAATTTAGACTTGGTCTCTGCATGCACAGGGAATCATATGGGACAAACATTCATCACCTTTTAAAGGTAACCACTACTTCATTCTGAGAAGTCCTGTATCATTTGAGTAGGCCAGACTTCCCTTCCCTCAGTCCCTCTAAAACAATGTATTAATGCTCCCCAAATATCCACACACTCCTTCATATGGCCAAATGCCCTTGTCAACTTGACTGTATTTTACCCAGGAAGAGGTGGATAGAAGTGATGTAAGCCACTTCCATACTCGTATCCTAAAAGCAAAACAAGGGCTTTATAGTTTTCAGTGGACAGGCTTTCATACATAAATGATCTCATTTGAGTCTCACAGCAAACAAATGGGGTTATTACACATGATTACAGACAGAGAATCTTAGTCACAAGCAGATTAGACACCGATTATTCTATAGGTGAGAGGAGGGCTCTGAAGGCATTGTGTCTTTCATTTCTGTGTGCCAGCACCCACCAGTGCCTGAAGCCATCTGGTCCCCATCCGTTGAGTGTAATTACTTTTGTGTAGAAACATGGTTCAAACTGGACACAGATAGGTAGTTCTAGTAAAAAGAATTCGGTCACAAATAACTTGAAAGGATAACGGTTTTTCAAAGCTCAATCATATTTTGTCATTTTTCATCTCCTTAATCTAAGTTCTTCAGCTTACAACCGATGTCAACTTTAGTAGTTTCGTACAACACAGCATAATCTTTCTCTTCTGACCCCAACCCTTCTCTTTTCCCCCCCTCAGTAACAACTTCATACGTACAGTGAACCCATCGCCTGCTCCCACCCTATACTTGGCAAATCTGAACAACACCCTTCACAGGCCCCTTCTCCTGGGAAGGTGTAAGGGGATCCTGGGATCCCTCTTCTGGACCCACGTGGACATTCCAGAATGTTAAAGAAACTTAGTTGAATTCAACTATCCTAGATCTCATCATTATAGTCAACTGCGCAACTCTCTTGCTTCTTCTCTGAACTGGCTCCCCGCCCTCCCCCTTCCACTGGAATTTAGTGAGAAAATAGCTTCTACTATCAGCCCGCCTTGTGTGATAACAAAAATAGAAATGAATGGTGAAAAAAAAAAAATCAAAAGACTTGCTCTTTGAGATATAATTTAGTGTCTGGCAGGAATAATTCAAGAAAATTGTGTCCACTTCCTGATCACATAACTAAACAAACAATGAGGGGGGATGTCCTGCTGAGAGACATTTTCACATTAAAAGGTGCTAAAAATGGGCTAGATCTCCTCACAGCCCTGTTGGAGGCCTCCGTTCAATTTTTAGTCATTTCCTTTCTGTCCCCAGACTGGTAGCAACTGGTGAGGCACAGGGAAAAGGAGAGGCTGCACCTCTGTGCTGATCCACTTAGTGATTCAAGCCATGATTGGGCAAGGACGGAGTCTTGTCTCTTCTAGCCATTTTCAGATAGCTGCAGGGAGGGAAGCCAAGAGAGACAAGAGGAAAAGAGAAAAGATTAGAAATCTTCTTTGGACTCTCCTTAGGTAGAGATCTACAATGAGTCACTATCATCCTTTGAGGTTCTGCATCACAGGATCTATATGGATTAGGCCTTCCCTGTTGACCAGATGCTACAGTGAAGTTAGAAATTAAATATGCTGAGACATCCAGCATTAGACATAGCCTCTCCTGCAAATCTATCAGTGCTGTCTTTTTGAGTCTTATGAATACTTGATAAACATGCCAACGCCAGAGTCCATGATTAGTAGCAGCCTTCTTTAAGTATGCATGGCGACAGAATGTCTACTGGCAATGTCGTGTCTTCCACATCAACATGTTCGTGCAGGAACCCATCCAACAAATAGTTGGAGTGCCTGCTCTGGACCAGGCATTACACCAGAGTTGGATTATAGAACAAAAGAGGATACCTGCCTTTTGGATTCAGAGTCTAGGGCAGGGTTTCCCAGCCATGGCACTACCGACATCTGCAGCAGACTGATTCTTTGTGGTGGGCCTATCCTAGACATTGTAGGGCAGGGTTAGGACTTTAGCAGCAACTCCAGCCTCTACCCACTGAGGCCAGTAGCCCCCTGTCTCAGTTGTGCTATCAAAATGTGACCTTGAAAAATATGTCCAGACATTGCCAAGTGTCCCCTGCAGGGAGGTGGGCAAGATTTCACAGTGACTGGCCAAAAGAGACACAAGGCTTTGTAATCAAATAATCACAAGAGAACAAGAGGGGCTGCTTTGCAGGAAGTTCTGTGGGAGCACTCAGAAGGGAGCACTTCGAGTGGAGAAGGAGGAAGATGAATACCTCCCACTGTGCTGAGCACGCTCCAGTGACCAAGCACAGCAAAGAACAGACAACAATCACAACAGACAACCTCTAGCACTTACTGAGCACTTTCTACATGCACGCACTGTTCTAATCATTTTGTAGACATTAACTCATTTGATCCTCACCACAGCCCTAGGACATAGACTCTATCATTACTCTCCTTGGAAAATCAACAGGCCTAGAGAAGTTAAGTAACTTGTCTAGGTCACAGAGCCAGTCAATAGTGGAGGTGAGATTCAAAATCCATGCAGCATAGCTCAATAATGCTGCTCGAAAATTTTAAAATTTAAAAAGGTAGTCTGGCTTCAGCAACCATATTGCTAAGCAAAATAGGTAAGAAGACAAAGAGACTCAAACACACACAAACACATAAGCACTGCCAGTAGTGAGAAGACAGAGGGGGAGAAAGAAGCACTCTGTATTATAAACATCAAATTTGCTAAGAGAATAGACTTAATTATTCCCACCACAGAAGAGAAATGGTAATTATGTGATACGATAGAGGTGTTAGCTAACACTATGGTGGGAATCATACCGCAAATACATAAATCTATCAAATCAATGTGCTGCACACCTTCAAAACCTGCACAACACTGTATGTCAAATATATTTCAATTTTTAAAAAAAGAAAGAAAAAGAAAGGAGCAAAAACAGGAAGGTTGTCAAAAAGATGCAATGTTTAACCACTTGGGGAATTTGTATCTTAGAGACAACATGACTAGGAGGAAATCAGGATGGGTGACAATTTGCATGCAAATTTGCACTTGCAAGATTTGTGGATGTAATACACTTTGCACAGAATATTTAACCTCAAAACCAAAATAATTCTACTTAGTATAGCCTGATTTTCTATACTTCCCAAGATGGGGTATCCACAGGATACACAGCAGTGTACCAGGGGGTATATAAAGCTTTAGGATAAATGGAGCTTATCTTGGAGTGCTCATGGTTTTGAAAGTTTGATATTTTACAAAGAGAGAACCAGTGTATTGTAAATTTTGCAATCATTGTTTAGAGAAATACGAGCTTTCGGGAAATTTCAAGCTTGTGATGTCACTGCGGGCCATGCCCCCAGACCTCCAGGGGTACGCATGCATTCTCCTTCTCCACTTAAGATACCGTGAGGGAAAGGAGCGGAGAACCTCATCCTACAGCATGGTAAGCATTTTTGGCTAGTTGGGCTGGTTTCTTAGAAATCGAAAAGCCAGAAGAAGTAGGGCACTGATGTTCAGATGAAAACCAAGCCAGCCCGGATGGAGTTCGCTGTTGACAACAGGCTTAGGCTAAGCTCTGTGGCGGTTTACATGGCCAGTTTATGATGCCAATTTGAGAGAGTATCCTCCCGCACCAAACTACAGCCCACTGCTTGGGATGAACATTCTAAGAAGAAATCAGAACCAGGTCTTAAAGACTCCCCCATCAGTGCCCTGCCTTAATTTAAAAAACTCAAAATGCAGCCAGGCCTGCTATCTATGCTCACTTCAGGCCTTTGTATTTTGTTCTTCGCTCTGCCTCAGCAGCTCTCCCCTAAGGCATCTTCTGACTCTCACCCCCACCTCCTTCCAGCCACTATGCAAAGGCCACTTCCTCAGTGAGGACTTCCCTGACCACCCCACTTAAAAATCAGAAATTCCTCCCATTTGCTTAATCCTTGTCGTAACACCCACTACCACCGAAAAGTCCAAGTACCATACTTGCTAATTTTTTTTTAATTCTCTATCCTTCTACCACGTCCAGAATGTTAGCTCCCCAAGGGTAGGAATTTTTATGTGCTTTGTTTCCTGATATTCTCTAGCACCTAGAATATAGCAGTAAATATTTGAGGAATGAATCAATTATATCATTTAATCTTCACAAAGATTACATCTTCTAAGGCTTCTCTTAGGTGTGAATTCTGCCATCAATGTTGTGTCGATCATGAGAAAATAAATAACCGTAGTCCAGGAGTCTAAGACTGCTGGAAACAAATACATACACTGAGAGGCTGAAACAACAGAAATTCATTTTTCACAGTTATGGTGGGTAACAATCCGAGATCAGAAAGTCAACATGGTCGGATTCTCTTGAGAATCCTCTCCTAGGTCGCAAAGAGCCTTGTTCTTGCTGTGTCCTCACATGGAAGAGAGAGGGCTGTCTCTCTTCTTTCCCTTTCTGATGAGGATACTGATCCTATCAAAGGGGCTCCACCCTCATGACCTAATTATCTTTCAAAACCCCCATTTCTTAATACCATACTATTGAAGGTTAGGGTTTTAACATATAAATTCTGAGAAGACAAAAACGTACCTTCCGTAACACCAAGTATTCAGTCACACATGGTGGCTCTCTTTCTAAAATTTGTACTATCATTCTAGTGATACTCTATAGATAAGTAAATGGAGATTCAGACAGGTAAATAATTTGCTCAAGGTCACAGAATTCAACTCAGGTCTATCTAGCTCCAAAGTTACGTGCTTATAAATTCAATGTATATTTTGTTGATAAAAATAATTATTAATAGTACTATTGTTATCACACTTTTCATTAGGGAAAATTACTTCCCATCCATTAACTCACTGGATACTCAAAACAGCCCCAAGAGGGTATTAGCAAATACATCATACTCCCACCTGCCTCACAAAAGCAAAACCAGAGAGTCTGAGAATTGAACAATTTGTCCAAGGTCACCCACTTAGAAAAAAGAGACCAAAGAAGCATTACAAAAAGCTCATTGCCACTGTCAACACCTTGGCCAAAGTCATCCATTTATACAACCAAATGACATGACTCCAAGTCTAGCAATCCTGTACGAAGTCAGGCTAAGTTATGGGATTCTTCATACAGATTAATTTCTTCTATTACATGTAAATATTTACATGCAAGCTGCAGGTCCAATCTCAAAGTGTAAGAGACACGACAGTTCCCTATTTGAGTAAATAGGACCAGGGCGGGGACTCAGCCCCAGTGCAATGTTTCCTGGAGGGGGGCGGTAATGTGTTTTAGCTCCAGGGGGTGGCAGCAGTGACAGAAAGAGCAAAGTCCTTAAAGTTGGACATGGGAACTCTAGGGCGGTTTGTGGGAACAGTTATGGATTGTTCTATACAATACCAGCACTCAAGATGAGATAGGGCAAACATTTTATATGTGAGTAAAATCCAGAAGGATTTCTGAACACATTAGAGAAGGCAGACACTACGAAAGTCTAAGGCTAGATTTATTGATAATACAGACCTTCGGGGGACTAAGGTATTGCCCTTTGGAAAGCTATTTGGGGAAGGATGCATTAACCAAGTCTCAAACCATCAGTCCGGAATAGATTCCACACCCCCAGATGGCACCAGCTTTTCATTGCCTGTTGACATGAGCTTTCTGATCACCCCACCCCCATGTCACTTATATGTAAAGTTCCTTGAAGGCAAGGAGTGGGCTATGTTTCTCTTATGTATATCAAGTACCTAGCGCAAGACCAACTGCACATGATAATTTTTTGTCAAATAAAATTAAACAAGTAAGATTTTTATCATGGCATTTATATAGGCGTCTAAGCTCGTGTAACTAGCCAACCATGAACTTCCATACAAGCAAATATTGCTCTTTATTTTGTATTCCCAGTTTTAGCACTGGGCATGTGACATTATAAGCTTTCCAAAAAATTTTGCAATGAGTGTTTGGATGGATGAATGGATGTTACCAGAGTTTCTTAACACAATCCATTTGCTTAATGGGGTGCAATATTTTAAGATACAGGACACTTAGCACCCACATCTTGATTCCTAATGCCACTCCTTAATAAAACAAACCAGAGATTCTTGGAGATATGATTCTCAGCTCATTCTGGGGTAGGCAACATTCAAGAGGAGTTTGGAACATCTTATAGTGTGGGAAAG